>NC_137955.1:41625155-42082655 GCF_963924665.1 Micromys minutus | reverse complement strand
GGGAGGTGCCTCAGGTGTTTTATTTTTGGAAACAGTCTTTCCCCATCTAGCCCCTAGGCTGGCCTTGAACTGCAGCCAATCCCTCCAGCTTCAGTGCTGTGGTTACGAGCAAATACGGTCTTATGCCGGGCTTATCACAGAACTTTCAACTATATTGTTCAAGTCCTGCCTTGTCCTTCGGGAGTCAGCCAAGATTCCAGAGGACTAGGTGTGGTGGTATACACCTACAATCCCAACACCCAGCAGGCTGAGACAAGAGGACTGTGGCAGGGTCTGGACCACGTGACTGGATTTAAGAAACACTAACACATTGTGAAGACCACCGGGAGAAGGAAGCCTGCCGTTGACTTTGTCTGTGAGAAAATATTAATGTGGGATAGAAGGTGTGGCCTAAACATGGGCAGGACCATCCCCATGGTCTGGGGTTCCAGGCTGAATAAAAGGTGGGACAAGAGAAAGCCAACAGGTCCCCTTCCCCTTTCTTTTTACCCAGATGTGGTCATGCTCCTGCCTCCATGCCTCCAGTGTGGGCATAATGTATCCTCTTAAATAGTACTGAGCCAAATCTTTCCCTCCTTTGCATTAGGTAGGTTTTGAAATGTATTTTTTTTTAAAAACTTAATCTTTCCGAGCTTCATACACATCACTGCGATAAGAAGGGTGACTGGTTGTGCGTCAGATAAAGTCAGCATTCCACAGTGAGCCTCCGGGACGAGGACAGAGGTGGGGATATTACTAGTCCCTCTTCCCTAGTCCATACACGAACACCTCTGTTGAATTTGTGAGACATGGGGCAGGGGAGGGGACCTGATATCTCCACGTGGGTCTGCGAATGAACAGGGAGACTGGGCCACCCAATGGCTTGGTCCTGCCTTTGTGGGTTGACCTCAGGTGACAATGCCCTTCCAGAGTGGCTCTTCTGTAGGGAAAAGCACCTGTGATTGCCCTGGGTGAGCTCTTGGCTGGCTGAGCTCCAGTTTCTACCTTGTACCAACACAGCAACTTTCTGTCCTTTTCCCGCTTGAGTTACCTTCTTTAAAGACTCCCTTGCTTGCCAGTGGGCTACAACCCAAGCTTTTGTGTTTACCTTTTTACACTCCAAGGCCTCTGCAAACACAGCTTCCTTCTATCTGTAACAGTATCCACTGCAGCCCAAGAAACCCAAACTGTTAGGAAGTCCATACTGGTTAGGTCCGTAATATGCCTACTTGATGTGTATGTGTGCATGCTCAAGTGCATGCGTGTGTGCATGTGTGTGTATTTGTGTGTGCACGTATATATGTGTCCATCCATCTCACAGTGTACGTTTAGGGCAACCTTTGGGTGTCAGATGAAATTCTTAAGAGCATGTCTCTTTGTCCTTGTGTAAACCGTGCTAGCTGGGCCATGAGCTTCTCAAGTCCTCTGTCTTGATCTCTCACCTCGCCACAGGGATGCACTGAGATCACAGGATGCTTGAGCTACAGTGTGAGGCTTTCCTCGTGGTCATCACGCTTGCACGGCAAGTGAGCATATCTTACCTACTGGGCAATTCCTACCTTCCTTTTTCCTTCCTTCCTTCCTTCCTTCCTTCCTTCCTTCCTTCCTTCCTTCCTTCCTTCCTTCTTCTTTTTCTCCCTCCCTCTTTCTCTCCCCTCTTCCTTTTAATGACATCAAGAGTGGCTGTAGTGAGAGTGGCTGTAGTGAGATGCAGATTAACTCTGCAGTAGTCTACTGGAAAGTTCTGCACAGCACGACTAGGTGTTGGTGCTAAGCGTGACGCATAAGGGTCCTCTTAGGAACACTTTCAGAGCTGAAGAGAAACTAGGTTGACTCAAGTGTTTGGGTGATAAAGACCTGGTTTTTAAAAAACCGGTCAAGGACTCCTGGCTAATAACCTGAACAGTAGCATCTGGGAACCTACCCTGATGAGAAATGACAATTGCCAAGAAGACTGAGGCTTACCCAGGAAAAACTGCTCCCTCTGTACTGCCTGATGGGCAGGCTCTCATTAAGTTCTAGGCTTTCTGCCTTGCAGCACGCGTTCCTGGGTGGGAAATGTGCAGTGTGTACTTGTGAAGGCTTAGTTAACTCAAGAAAATAGGCAAGAGCAAGGAGCCTTCATTGGTCCTTTGCCTGAGGGTGTTTGTTTGTTTTGTTTTTGAAGATCATGTGGCAAACACATAAAATGTAGGCTTGCACCAAATGCCTCCTTTCTTCTTCCACGCTCCCGCTAAGTGGCTACAGTGGCTGAGTTTGGAGGTCTCCACCTCTGTGTTCCTCTTCCACTTTCTCTGTAGGTACCATAAACAAACCAGGAAGAAGGCAATTCAGCTGTGAGGAGATGAGCTCAAAAGCTTGTGCAGAGACAGATGTGGAAGAATTCCAGCAAAGTCCTGTGTTTTAGGGCACGTGGTCACAATCCCCTTGCTTTTGTACTTCAAGCACCCAGACCTCTAAGGAACAGACTCTGACATTTCATGGTGCTGGGTTTGGCGTCATTCGCTCTAACAGTCTGGGGACCCAAGGTGTGGAGTGCACAGTGTGGTGCTAAGACAGTGTCTCAGGCTGGAGGAGACGCCACTCAAGTATGATCTGTGAGAGACACACATTTTAAAGAACAGGCCGTAAACCTCAGACATTGCAGAGCAGGGCCGTGGACATGAGTGTCAGGTCCGGTGACTTTGAAGTGAGCTGTGTCAGCAGGTAAAATAAGCTGTTCAAAAGGATCTGGGAACGATCCTAAATGCTAGACAACTGATAACAGGGCTTTAACTCATGCGAAGGGAAACTCGGTACAACTGCAAGGAGAAACAGGCCGGCCACATCTGAGCTGTGGCTGTTCTCAACACGGCTTTCTCAGTGCGGGACAGAGTACGAGGGCAAAAAGCAATCTCGGTATGCACAGGAAACACGGGGAGAGGTCATGTGGCTGCTGCTGTTTCCAAAGCTGTTGTCACCAACACACACACACACACACACACACACACACAGCGATGAGATCAACAATTATAGAAAAATCATGCCATCCTTTTGGCCCACAGATGTGCATGGCACCCCCAAGTCTTTCCGAAGGTTGGCAGGTCAGACACGTATTATCTACGGATCTTTCTTTATAGTGATTATGCGGACTTCTGGAGAGGTGGAGTAACCTTGATGTACTTGCTGCCTGCTTTCCCCGTTTGTGTTGTTTGACGTGATACTTACATCCCAAGTGGGAGAAAGGGGCCAGCATGAGGTGATCAGAGTGGGTTAAGAAATACATAGATGAGGTAAGACTTTCAAATACAAACATTTGTTGGCCAAAGTGTGGGGAGTGGTGGGTAACTATGCTAAAGAGGCAGAGTTCAGACCTTGGGCAACCCTGCTTTTTCCCTTGAAGCAAGGGAGAGGCGAGGCTGTAAAAGGGAAAAGAGATAAGGACGGGAACAGTGGAAAATTATGGGAGGCAGCACAGATGTTAAGAATGTGGACTTTGGAGTCATACTGCCCGAGTTTGATTCCAGCTCCCTTCTTACTAGCTGTGTGTCGCTGAAAATTTCCTTAACCTCTCTGTGTCCCATCCCCCAACGAAAAACTGGGAACTGTGATGGTACCTAAGGTGTTTGTAATGATGAAACAAATGAGGTGGGTTGTATTTCAAACGGTGCTTAAGTTCTTGCTTGGAGGAGACAGAAGGCAAAAGCCCTCCACGCGCATGCCCAGTGGTTGAAGTCAGCAGTGGACCCTCAGAACACGGCCACTTGAAAGCATCAGGATGGGCTTTGCAGGCCCTCCCTTCCTGAAAAATGAGAGGGAAACTCCAGCCTAGGAAATGTCCTCTTCTCCAGGTTTAGCCTTACCTCTCTCACCATCTTTATTTCCTGTCTGCTTGCTTGTTGGTGTCTGAGGTTCTTCCTTCTTTTCCCGACTAAGAAGATGGATCATTGCAGCATTGTTTGTCATAGTTAAAAGTTAGGAAGAGCCAAAATGGCTACCCAGGGAACGGATAGATTCCATATACGTTGGGGTTTGGATGTTAAGCATCTTCGGTAAACTGTAGTGAATACTTACTGGGCTCTCAGTTAGTGGAGCCATTTTAGAAGGGGGTGGGACTTTGAGGAGGCGGAGACTCCTTGCAGGAAGTGGGCTTAGGGGGCGGGGCTTGGGCTTTTATAACCTAGCCCCACTCCCTGCTTCCTGGCAACAGATAGAAAATAGTTAGGAACTTCCCACTGCTGAGATCACGCTGTCAGCACGGTGGACTGAATTTCTTCTAAACTCTAAACTAATGTAAATCCCCGGGTATTTTGCTTTTGTGAAATTTGCAGGGAATACAATATGACACTTTAGTTTTATGAATTTTTCAGTAGTTAAAATAAGAAAATTGGTTCACTACAGGTACCTAGGTAGGTGACAGATATCTAATATTTACTGAAACGACGGCCATGTGGCAAAGTGCATGTGATTTAAAAAAGAATACTTATTTATTTTATGTGTATAAGGACACTGTAGGTGTCTTCAGACACACCAGAATCTGGATCCTCTTATAGATGGTTGTGAGCCACCATGTGGTTGGTGGGATTCAAACTCAGGACCTCTGGAAGAGCAGTCAGTGCTCTTAAGCTCTGAGCCAGCTTTCCAGCTCCCAGCTCACATAAAATTTGAAGAACACAAGAAGCACAATTAGATGATGTCCTTGAAAGCGGGAGCTTAAGAAAAAGAACAGGAGTTGGAGGGATGGTTCAGTGGTTAGTGTGTACTCTTCTTGCCAAGGACCAGAGTTTACTTCCTCGCACCCATGCTGGGTGCTAAAAACTGCCTGTAATTCCAGCTACAAGGGCTCTGCTTCTTTCTTCTGGTTTCCATGGGCACATTCTCTAATGTACACACACACACACACACACACACACACCACCTCCATATGTAATTAGAAACAAAGTCAATATAGCCCCCTATCCCCCCTCCCCTGACATATACAAACAGTAAATGGGTGACTACCAGGCTTGGGGCTGAGGACAAACGTGACCTGAGCCTTGTGGGTAATATTCTAGTCCCTCATTAAATGTCTGAAGTGGGCCAAGAGTTAATTTGGGGACGGAGAGTCCTTGTCCCCTACATTCCCCTAACAAAACTTCATGCCCAAAGAAGCATTTCAAAAAGCAACAATGGGCTGGAGAGATGGCTCAGTGGTTAAGAGCACCGACTGCTCTTTCGGAGGTTCTGAGTTCGAATCCCAGCAGCCGCATGGTGGTTCACAACCATCTGTAATGGGATCTGGTGCCCTCTTCTGGTGTGTCTGAAGACAGTGACAGTGTACTGATATATAATAAATAACAATTTTTCAAAAAGCAATGACTACTGAGAAATAACCATAGTCTTTTGCCGCACCTGGACACATCTAAATGTGGATTTGAAGTGTCATTGTGACAGTTTTATAAGGTGCTTTTTAAACTGAATGACTTGTAACTTCCCATGTCATTAAATGTTCTTTAGCAGCAAGATTACAGGCCTCTCCACCTCAGCTTTGCTCTGATCTCCTGCTCAGCCACACCAGCACCTCACCGTCTCCCTCCAACTGTCAGGGTCTATTTTCACCACTTTACAATGAGATGCTTGCCTTCGGCTGTGCCTGCAGGAGGAGGAGGGGGAGGAGGAGGAGGAGGAGGAGGAGGGTCAGCAGGGCAGCCACATAGCCGGGGCTCACTCTTTTGGGGGTGGGGGGAACGCTCAGTTGAATCCCAAAAGCAAAGCATGATCAGCCTTGGTTGAGACTGTCAAATCAAGAACTTGCAAGAAACCAGATTCCTGCTGGGAGCTGTCTATAGTCTGTTATCCTGGAGGCTGAAATAGGACAGTTAGGAGTTCAAGGCCAACCCGGGCAACCTAAACAGCATAACACAACCCTCCAGCCAAGCAATCAACCCAAGCACACGAACAAAACAAAACGGAAGTTGGCAGAATTCTTGTGTAGCCCGCATGACGTCCCAGGACCACATGAACTAGGTTTAGTGGTGTGAGTCCATAATCACAGCATTTTGGAGGTAGAGGCAGGCAGATCAAGTTTGGGTAATCTTTGGCTTTATATGGAGTTCAGGGCCAGTCTGGATTCGTCAGATGGGGATAGGGTGGGATGGTGGCGGTGGAGGAATGATATAAACGGTATATCCAAATTCCTTAAGGTCTAGAGATGGAAGGAGGCCAGGCAAATTTGGCCTTGGGTTTATCACACTGAGCTGTGTTAAGGGCATTATAAGATTTATGGGGAGGTCCGAGAGCTGGGGTGCTGAATTGCCTCTAAACCACTTGCATAGCTTACACGAGCCTCTGCTGTGAAGTATCTGCACCGCAAAACAAAGCAAGTTCCACAGAGGGCCACAGAATGTATGTATGCCAAGAGGGCAAGGGCTGTTCTATAAAGGTTTGTACATTCCTTGCAAACCCACCAGGTCTGAGCTGGTTACATCGGCACAAGCCTGAGACTCTAGTACTCCGGATGGAGAGTTAGAAGGACCACGTGCTGAAGGCCATCCTAAGCCACAGTCAGACCCTGACCCAGACAAACAGAAAGACACAAAAAGGAGAAAATGAAAACCAAACCTTACTGGGTCTTTGCTATCTTGGTTGGGAAGATCGTAAGTCAGCCAACATGCCTGGACCACAGGGAAGATGGTGGGAACTCACCCCTCTTCCACGTGCTCACTCAGTTTCTCTCTTTTTCTTAAAGGCCAAGTTTCACGCTGTACCCCAGGCTGAACTCCTATCGATCCTCCTGCCTCAGCTTCCCAAGTACTGTGTCCTTTATGCTTTCTCTTAAGGTGGGTTAGAAATAGAAAGACAAACAGATTTGGTAGTTCCCTTGGATCCATTGCCCATTGTCACAACCAGGGGTGGCCTGCCAACCATGTGATTCTGAGACTTAGGACAAACTGGGCTGACGCTGATTTGAGCTCTGTGTATATTTTGATTATAATATATTTAGAACGCAGGTATTGTTTCTTAAGGAAAAAAAAATACCTCAAGTAGGTTGTCTGGAATAAATCCATTTAAACAATAAAACGGATCATGGCTGGTGGTTTCCATTCATCGGTGGCAACGCTAATATTTACTCTCTTAGTTGTTGAGATGACCTACACAAACTGTTTCCAGCTTTGGCCACTGTGTGCAATAGGATATGTAGATGTTTGTCTGTCTCTGACTGTTTCTTGTGATACACTCCTAGGAAGGAAGCACAGATAGAAAAATGTCTACACATCTGTGAGCCCATTGTTATAGCTGACAGATCGGTTCCTGAAAGGCCAAACAACTTGACGCCCCTAACAGTGGTGTAGGGAATTGCTTACTGTTGGCCTTGAAGTCCCTGAAATCCTCCTGCCTTAGGATCCTGAGAGCTGGGGTTATAGGTGCGTCCCTGTCCCTTACGCAGGGTATCAAGACTCCTAAGCTCACTCAGCTTCTGTTGCAATTGGTTTCTCCCGGTCCTCGGAGCCTATTTTCCCTTTGGGTTTCCTTTACCAGGCTCAAAATTCAGGAGAGGAGTGGCTTTGGCTGGAGGACAGGCATGGTGGGCGATTTTCCTAATATTTGCTCCTGTGGGAACCACAGAGCCAGCCCCCTCTTTTGGCTGCATTCAGTCACTTCCAGTCATGAGGGGGAAGGCTTGACTGGCTGAGCACCTCCTACGCTGTGGCTAACACACGGACACGATCTTCCCTCCCAGAGGAAGGGCAGCCTGTTATTTTGTAGATGTGGCTGTCTTCTATCTATCAATAGGAGACCAGAAACAACATACTCAGTAAAAAACATGTATCCACACTAGGTGGCTGTTGCTCTTTAAGCGCTAGAATGTGACCCCGATGTTCACTATCCTCGGCTGGAAATTTGTCCAAATGGAGCATTGCTTCCACGTCTGAAACTGATCCAGATAAAGGGGCAATCGGGCAGTCTCAAGGGGCTTAGTCTTGATAAACTTATTACTAGTCCTGTTGATTTATACGTGCTGGGTAGGTGTTATAGCTCACGTACTGCTTATAGCCCGTGTCTTAGTTCACTTTCTCATTAATGTGGTGAAATATCCATTAGAAAGTACTTAAGGAAGAGTTATCTGGGCTTGCAGCGTGGGGCAGTGTCGTCTGCCATGGTAGGGAAGGCACAGAATGGTTCTTGTCGGTGGTGACAGGCAGGGAGGCAACGGGTCACATTGCACCTACAGTCAGGAGGCAGAGAGATGGGTGCTGGTGTGTGGAACACTTTCCCCCTCCCATGTTTATTCAGTCAGGGACCTTGGCTCATGGTCAGTGTTGCCCACAGGGTCTTCTCTTCCCATCAAGCCTCTGTGCAGACACCTCACAGGTACACAGAGGTGTGTTTGCTCAAGGTGACAATTGAAATTAATTAACCATCATATCCTATGTATTTATTTCTAGGGTACTACTAGAAATAAGCCTGTGTGTGTGTGTTTGTGTGTGTGTGTGTATGTGTGTGTATGTATCTGTATGTGTGTGTTTGTGTGTATGTATGTATGTGTATGTATCTGTATGTGTGTGTGTATGTGTGTGTGTGTGTGTGTGTGTGTGTGTGTGTGTACACACGAGGGCAGGTTCCCAAAGAGGCTGGAGGCATCAGATGCCCTGGATCTGGAGTTACAGGTGGTTGCAGATTCCTTTATGTGGGTACTGGGAACTGAATTCAGGTACACATTTTTAAAAAGATTTGTTTATTATATATAAGTACACTGTAGCTGTCTTCAGACATCAGAAGAGGGCATCAGATCCCATTACAGAGGGTTGTGAGCCACCCTGTGGTTGCTGTGAATTGAACTCAGGACCTCTGGAAGAACAGTCAGTGCTCTGACCACTGAGCAATCTCTCCAGCCCTCGGGTACACATTTACTCACTGAGTCAGCCAGACCTCACTGTTTTGAAGGAGCATTTCGTGTTGAGCTACTGTGATTTTGTTTTTGTATATACACTGACAGAAAGCAGAAATTACTTGCAGCGAACTCAAGCATCACATCTGCAGGAGAGGCTGTCCCCAATGGTCCATACAGCGCCTGTCTTCTGACTTAGTTATCAGAGCATCTGTGGTTTCTATTGGATGCCCTCTACCCGCAACCCAAAGACCTGATGAATGTAAAACACCTGACAGATGCTGGTCGTGTACTCTGAGCAGACACCGCTGCATGGTAGAACGTAAGTGGAAGGAGCCTGGGGCCACGCTCTGCTTCCCTCAGCCTGTCTCTGGCTCCTTGGCTACAACTAGGGGTGGAGAAAACCCTGTTTGATGGCCCTGCCTTCTCTGCTTGTCTGTTGTGGTCAGGATGTTATTGTTGTCGTTTCTGTGTTTTCAGGGACTAACATGAACACATAATTATTCAAAGAGGCCTGGCTGGGTGCTCCCGGTTCCAGAGCTGCCACCTGGCCCAGGCCTTCATTACTTCGTGCTAAGCCATTGCCTCCCAACTCAGTCCCCCGCCCCCAAACAAACTTCCTTCCCACACTCAATTCCAATACAACACGTGGAACAAGGGATATGACCCTACTGTCATCTACTTCAGTCCTGGCATGTTCATCTCTGTTCCCTGGATTTCTGCAGCAAGACTTCGCCACAGATAGAGAGATGCATAATGTGGGGTGCTGTCTTCAGGGTTTGACTGCTGGGAACAGACACCATGACCAGGACAACTCTTACATGGACAACATTTAATTGGGGCCGGCTCACAGGTTCAGAGGTTCAGTCCATTATCATCAAGGTGGGAACATGGCAGCATCCAGGCAGACATGGTGCAGGAGGAGCTGAGAGTTCCACATCTTCATCTGAAGGCTGATAGGAGAAGACAGGCAGCTAGGATGGGGTTCTTAAAGCCCACGCACACAGTGACACACCTACTCCAACAAGGTCACACCTCCTAATAGTGCCACTCCTTGGGCCAAGCATATACAAACCATCACAGGTGCTCATAACCCAAAGACATCATTAGTTCTCCTAGTTTGTCTGGTGCATAGTGCTTTCCCCAGCCAGGATCTGTTCCCATCTCCTGGCTATCATCATCTGAATCAGAAATATTCCCAGTAGATTCTGGCATCAGAACTCTCGGTTTGCAGTTGGTGGTTCTGTTAGGAGAGGTCTAGGAAGTGTGGCTCTCTGGAGGAAGTGTGACACAGGGGTGGGCTTTGATGCTTTCACTTCTTGCTCCATCAGTTCACTTTCTCTGCTTCTTGCTCGTGGTTGAGGATGTCTTCAGCTGACGTGTCTGCCACTTCCCTGCCATGGTGGGTGCTTCTCCCTTTGGAGTGGTATGCCCAGATAAACCATTTCTTATATAACTTACCCTGGTCATGGTATTTTGTCACATCAACAGAAAAGTGACTAAAATTAACCTAATTAATTTCAGTGTGCTATTGCAGTAACCTCCCTCTACTTGGGCCTGGATTGCTCCTCACTCCTTGCAGGCTCCGTCAAAACCAGTTTCCTCCAGTTTATGGAATATTCTCCTTCCCTATTTCCCCCCTCAGGTCTAAAAACTTCCATATCTCTCATTTCCATCTTCCTATTTCAGAACACAGACACATACTGGTGTCCCTTTTAGATTACAGTCTTGGGCCACTGAGAGGGTTCAGTGGGTAAGGGCACCTGCTGCTAAGTCTGATGACCTGAGTTCAATGGGACCCACATAGGAGAAGGAGAGAATCAGTTCCTGTAAGTTGTCTTCTAACTCCTTATGTGTGCTGTGGCACACACACACACACACACACACACAGTAAATAAATTTAACACACACAGTAAACTAAATATATTAGGTTATATAAACTCCTCAAGGGCAAGGACTCCACCATATTTATATTTATGTCATAGTGTTTATATATAGTTCAAAGGTTCAGTAGGTACTACCAAGCAATCTATCATTTGTCACAAGAGCCTTCAGAAGGAAAGTGAATCTTTTCTGATACTATGTCACTTCTTTGAAGTGTTCTTTCTTTGAACTACCTTAAGGGTACACATACATACATACATACATACATACATACATACATACACACACACACACACATACACACACATACACACACACACACATACACACACATACACACACACACATATATACACACACATACACACACACACACACACACACACATACACACACACACACACACACACACACACACACACACGGGCCATTCTATTCTCTGCTAGTCAGAGGTGGGAGGCAGATACTGTTAGCAAGGTTCCTGCATGGACCCACTGCTTGGGTGTAGCCATGATTCAGACCAACACTTGTCTGTGTAAGGCTTGGTTATGCTTGGATGTGAGACTGAGGAGGTGAATACAGGATTGGCTCTGGCTTGGTAACCTGGACTTAAGTCACGTCTGAGATCCCCTCACCTGTGCTGGGAAGGTCCTGAACACTAGCATCCAAAAGATTGACTTTCACCATTACCTTTTTAAAAAGACTTATTTATTTATTTATTTATTTATTTATTTATTTATTTATTTATTCATTTATTTATTTATTTATTATATAAGTACATAGTGGCTGTCTTCAGGCACACCAGAAGAGGGCATTGGATCCCATTCCAGATGGTTGTGAGCCACCATGTGGTTTTTAGGATTTGAACTCAGGACCTCTGGAAGAGCAGTCAGTACTCTTAACCACTGAGTCATCTCTCCAGCCCAGTCTTTTTATAAAAGACTCAACTGAAGCAACGCACTGCCCCATTATACAGTTGCTTTCACTTCTAGAGCCCAACCTATAGGAACCATATTTTAAGTTCTTATTCAAGGACCCTTTTCTCTCTTGCACATTCTATAGTGTGATGGAAAACATCTTAACACCTTCATAAAATCCAGATGTAACAAGACAAGAAAGGATCCTTTGTCCTAAGAGCATCCCGGTGTCTTTTAGAAACGCTGAGTGGTCAGTCTGGCTGGAATCGCAGCAGGGGCATTATTTAAAGAGCCTCATGTGCTGCTTAATGACCCGGAGAAAGCATCCGCAAGCTTTCCTCATAATCTCAAAGGCCCTCCTCCTGTAGACTGGCTTTGTGGGGAAAAGCCACACTTACTTTTTGTCTATTTTTTTAAAGACATAAATAACCCTGGCTATTAAAGGAGTTTTCAGATGATCACTGCAAGGATTATCATATCTAAGCTCTCATCCCTTCAACTACACATCACTGCTTTGAAGGGACACACTGTACCTTGGAGCTGCCAACTTTGAGTGACTCAAAGGCTTAATTAGCCCTGGGTGTCGAATCCCACTCGACCCTGACCAAAGTGCAAAAATCATCATCTAAAACAATACCTAGTAGAACCTAAACAATTCAAACTTCCTTATGCTATCATACAGTAGGTAATTCTTTAGTTTTGTCTGTTCAGAGAGGACGCTGGTAGCAAATATTAGCTTAGTAGTTAAGTATTACTTGGACAATTTGTATCTGTAAAATGTGCTTCTCTTTTCGCTTAAAAAATGGGTGGTAAGCCGATGCCTAATGGGTCTCTCCTTTCCTGGAGAGAATTGCATGGCTGTTATCTTCATTTTAATGTGAGTGTTTGGGAACATACAGAGTCATAAGGAAAGAATGCTTTTGCTGGGCTACAGCAAGATTGTGATCTTTGCTTAAAGCAGGACTAGAATGAACAGCAGCGTGCTGCTGAAATCCCCCAGGAGGCTTGTCATCCCGCCAGCAGTTTTATTCTAACGGTCTGGTCTCGAGCAGTTTCCTCTCGGAGGGCGAGTCGAAGTAGGTCCTTACATATGAAGCTGGTCAGCATAGGTGAATCACGGATACGGCCCTTCCTTCTCCTGCAAATTACTTCTCGATGAACAAAGACACCATTAAATATTCCTGAGATCACATGAACACTCATGCTACACTTCTTTTTGAGCGTGTGTGTCTGCGTGTGCACTTACATTCTCTCCTCTGCAGGCGTGTGCCTGTGCATGCTTATGTGAGGACAACTGTGCGTATCTTATAATCTCCACGGTTAGCACACATTTCCCTCCTGTAATCCTGGCCTAGCGCCCTCTAATTCTCTGTTTTATCTTTGTTGCCCTGGCTTCTTCTGGGTGGCTCCCTAGTCTTTGCTGTCCAAGATGCTTCTGGGCAGCCCTTTGGGGGCCTCATTCCTTCTCACCTACATTTCAAATGATTTTCCTACTGCAGCTCTAAAATCAGATCCATCTCCCTCCAAATCATGGGGATTCTTCCTCCTCCTTTCTCCCAGTTCCTAGCCTGAGCAATCTAAAAGTTCTGCCCCTCTCCCCACCCAGCCATTGGCTCTTTATTGGTTAACCAAAAACCAATTGGAGACAAGGACCTTCAGCATTTGGACACACACATTCCCAATTAATTCAAAGCATTAGACCCAGTTCCCAACACTCCAGGAAGCTGTAGGCTTTACCTCAGCCTCTGTTTCCAAGGGAAGCAGTGCCCATATAAAACCACAGACAGAAGTCATGCTGTCCCACTGGGGACTTCTATGAAAGATATAATGGGAATGAGATTAATACTTCATCAGAAAAAGGAAGAGCCTTCAACATGGCCCTGACCCACAAGCCAGAGCGATAGGTTGCATTCTAAAAGAATTAAAGTGAGAGCCAGGTCCAGATGGGGTTGGAGGCCACAGGACAACCCTGTTTCCCGAGCTCCCATTCTTTGTCTGTCTGGGTACTCTAACTTTTTCTAAGCCTAACCCTCCCCCCTGTTAGGCATTTCTATGCGTTTTTAATGGCCAGTGCTAGCCTCCAGCCAGGCTGAGCTTCCTGCCTGCCTGCTCCAGTTATCTCCAGGAACCAATTACTGCTGCAGACTCCACTTACAAAGTCGCATGGGTTTAGATCCTATTTTTTCTCATACGTGCTGTAATTTTTTATGCATGATTTTTTTTTCCCCCGAAACTGTGAGGTGTGTTCGGGATACAGATGTAATATAGCAGAAATGTTAGTACCTTAAGCAAATGTGGCACAAAGGCTCCATTGAAAGGAAAAAAAAAAGAGCAGAAATTATTTCTAGGGATGTCAAAAATGGCATCTAGATAACGGTAAGATTACTGGCTTACTTTTTTTTTGTGTGTATGTCAGGTTTTAAGAATTAAGTCTTCCTAAAATAGGTGTGATAGGCACAGCTGCAATCCCAGTTCTTGGGACTTGGTGGTGGGAGGGTCAGGAGTTCAAGGTCAGCCACAGAAAGCTGAAGTCCACAAACCCTCCCAGATGAGCAAACCAACTGTGGTGGTTATTTGGCTTTGGTTGTTATTGTTGTTGTTTTCTCCTTGGCACACCTCAGGGACACCCAGGAAGAGGAAACTTTGAGACAGTGCCCCATAAGCCTGGCCCGTGGGCAGGCCTGATTCCCCCTACTCTGTCTTTCTCCATGGAGGGAGAACTCCTGTAAAACCACTATGCTGTGTAACTCCGGGTCTCCTGGGTCCAGGGGTCTCCCTTTCCAGTATGCCCTGCACTCTGTGAGTCTGGCTATGCCAATGATGACTCTCTTGTTGTAGGACTGACTGTTGGACCTAGTCAATGTCTGGCAGGAACAAGAGGTTGGTAATGGTACTAACAATGCTTTACTGATACAGCTGGCTTCTGTGCCACCTATGTCTCGACGGGACTCTTACTAGTACGGAACTTTCTTGGAAGGTGTTATGTATTCTTTGACCTTCAGCCAGTGAGTGCGCAAGGCAGATAGAGCTGTTCCTCCCCACTGTAATTAGAAATTAACAATGGGGATGGGCAGGCGTTTCATTATATCCTCAAATAGAGGAGAGTCTCTCCCTCTGTAAATGGGTGTCAAGAAGACAGCATGGTAGCCTACACTTGAAAGCACGCCAGTTCAAACATTGTCCACTCTGATTTTCAATGATTCAGGAGATAGCTCCAGTAGACGGCCCTGTTTCCGGGTCCTGGTCATGACTCACAGTTATAATTGTGTGAAGCTGTGTGGATTGTCTGAATAGGACACCAGAAAGCAGCAGGATATTCTCTGTGTTGGGATAGAAATCCTGTAAACTGTGATAATTGCTGCTAAGTCATTAATAAAACAGAGACACCGGAAAATGACTGCACTAGACATTCGGTATTTTGAAATGAAACCGGAGATATTTGTTGGTTGTCTTTTGCAGCCCAGGCACTATTCTGGATTATTTACTGTATTGTCTGTCATCTTTGGATGGGCTTCCATCACGACCTGAATCTTGACTCACCACAATCCAACCGAGTGGGTTTTGTTTTATCCTGTTTCTTGGTTTGTTTTTAAGATGAAGGGATGAGAACAGAACACATGCATCTGTGACTGGAGGCTACACTCTGAAGTCCTTCCTGTGTTACCAGCCCACTGCTGTCTCCAGCACGGTTGGGAGAGAACTCAGGAGCTGACAATGCATTCTGACCTGGCCTGGCCTGAACCACCATCACCACCACCACCATCATCATCATCCTGACTGGTGGCAGCAGCCAGGGCTTCTCCTCTTTTTCTTCCCTCTGGTTGGACCACACGTAGGCATTGCAAGTCATTCCTGCTGCAGTGTCCCGGAGGACCGAGTCAATCCTTCAGGGTAATGGCTGGCAGTCACCACAGCAGGAGGTCCTAGGACTATCTCTTTTTCACTTGAGGTGATGAAGGGAAGCCATCGAATTGGGAGATTGCCTACCACGCTATGTGGTGAATGATGGGACCTAGAACAGAAGGAGGATACTCCTAATGCAAGCAATAACTTTGATTCAGCCTTAAAAACCTGTTGTCTCCAGATTGATCCTCTTGGCCGACCAAAGGCCAGTTAATGTCTTCAAGTCAAGGCAAGATTTTGAACAAGAAGGAAAATAAAAAGCTCATTCTCAACACTTCACACTCCTCAGACATCTTTCCCAGTGCATGTTGTTATTATTATTATTTTTAACAGTGGCCCTGTCATTTAGCTCCTTTGGGGAACATGGGGGAGGGTCATACCTAAAGACCATGCACTTTACCTCTCGGCTGCTGTTGACAAACCAGCCAGGTGACCTTGGTTAGATAGAGTCTGTTCTCTGCAGAGATGCTTCGTGGGATGCAGCCTGGCCCTGTAAAGGGTGAGCGCCGGGCTCAGAGAGGGCTTCGCATCCGGTAATGCTCATGCGGCAGGGGGAATGGCACATCCATGTGATCATGATATGTCCCACATGTCCCAGTTTTGAGAGGCTTGGAGATGTGATCTGCTTGTCTAAGGGCACGTGACGATGAGATGAATAGCAGTATAAAGTCCGAGCCAACTCAAAGCGTCCCCCTTACTCCTGGGCAGAAATGGACAACTTCAATGATCTGTCACCCACTTGGTGTACCTGGGAGGAGTGGTGCACCAGGGTCCCTTTTCCTGAGGTTGGCTAAGAGCTCTGAAGGTAGACTGGGGACAGCATCTCTACCCATCCAGGACCTGCAGGAGGACCTTCATGGCACACAAGCAAAGAGAACCCTTGACATATCTATGTGCCACGTCTGTGGGACAGAATGGCTCTTAGGTAATTACCGGGAAGCACACTGAGTGGGTAGAGGGTGAGTGAGATTGGCCCTGCACGTAGGATTTTTTTTTCAGTGATTTGAGGTGAGAGCTGAGGGGAGCTTGGCTCAAGTGCAGGTGCAGAGTGGCCTGGAGGTGGTATGTTCTGGAAATATTCCTGGGGAGGATGTCAGCACTTACTGGACTCATCATATCCTGCCCCGAGGCCTGAGTTGTCCCCAAATAAAGCGAGTTTATAGTTTCCAGCTGAGAGTGTTGGACAGCTACCAGCAATTGCTAGGAGCTGACTTTTTTAGAGTGGCCACTGTATCATTGTTTTTAATTTCTCAGCACCATCTGTTGGGTTCGACTGTGTGTTTCTTTCCATACTTAACTGAGACCTATTGAAATGGTGTTCAATTTGGAGTTTTTGCCTCGAGGAAGCTGCTGAACATTTTCCCATTAATCTAGCACCATAGCAACTCCTCTCTCTCTCTCTCTCTCTCTCTCTCTCTCTCTCTCTCTCTCTCTCCCTCCCTCCCTCCCCCCTCCCTCCCTCCCTCTCCCTTTCCTTCTCCCCCTCCTTCCCTACCCCCCTTCTCTCAGCTATAAATGGCTTCATGAATTACAAGGGCCGAATGACCTATGACTTTGATTACAATGCCAGGAATGGAAGGCTCTAGTATCCCGAACACTCTCATAAGGTGTACTAATGGCCTACTTTGTCCTGGTTTGTAAGATTTCAGGAGCCTGCAGCCTTGGCTGTGGCAGGGTTTCTCTTGTGTTAGAGATCTGAATGGCTTTCTAGTAAATGTTCACTTCTTCCCATGCCCCTCTCAGTAGGTCTCTCATTTGCTGTACCCAGGAGCACACCCAGAGATCAGCTCCCCTGAATATCTGCCTCAGAGCCTGCTTCTGCTCTGGTGGTTAAATTTGTCTGATGGCCATTACAAAGCAAGATGCTCAAAACTGTCAGAGAGGAGACAGAAGTCAATCAACGTCCAGTGAGTGACTTTATGCTCTCCTGGAGGATCTGTTTCCTGTTCATATAGTATCCTCTGCTTAGTTTATTTTCCTGTTTTACCTGGGCATTTGTCTTGGATTCAGGTCTCAGCCCAACCATGTTCTCTCTGACTAGGCTGCATTTTTTGAATGACAGCTTCTGATTTAATCACAAGGACTTGGAGACTTCTCTGTGCTCTCCAATGTGGGGACTTGAAACCCGATCGTGTATGGGCCTTTTCTCTGTCACTTCTGCTCTGAGGTGTCTTGGGATAGCAATGGTTCTTGGCAATCCACAAACAGGTTTATGTGGACTCAAAGAGAAGCTAAGGCTTGCATCATTGTGTAGGTCATCACTTCTGGACATCTCTCAGCCATTCCACATTGGACCTCAGGTTTCCAAGTCCCACCTTTCTCTGAATTCATCACATCTGGAAAACTCAAAATATAACTGTGGTTGTTTGAAGACCCCATAGACTCATGTGTTTGAACGCTTGGCCCACGGGGAGTGGCACTATTAGGTGGTGTAGCCTTGTTGCAGGAAGTGTGTCACTGTAGGAGTGGGCTTTGAGGATAGTGTCCTATGTCCTTTTGGCTGCTTTCGAATCAGGATATAGAACACTCAGCCCCTCCAACACCATGTCTGCCTGGATGCCGCCATGTTTGCTGCCATGATGGTAATGGACTGAACCTCTGAACTGTAAACCAGCCCAATTAAATGTTTTCTTTTACAAGAGTTGCCAGGATATAAGATTTGATCATGTTGTCCCTTCACAGCAATAAAACCCTAAGACAATATCGATAATCTTTGAATTCAATAAAGCCAACCATCTTAGTGCTATATTTTAGCTATGCTCATAGGTTTGAGTTTCAGAAGTGTCTCTGCTTCCTTGGGTGATGGGCTTCAGGATATGTCATCCCTGGATTTGGCATGGTGACAGTGCAGAAACAAAAGTAAGATACCTCTTACCATCCCTACTCTGTCCTCTGCAGCAGGTCAGATGGTGGTTTGAGAGTGGCCCTTCTCACACTTGGAGGAAATCATTTGTTTTTTAAATCTCTGAGGACAATGGAGCCCAGAGACTAATTTGAGCAAGGGGGTCCTGCTATGTTCCCTTCAGTTTTTCAACACTATATCAAACCCATTTTCCCAGTTATCTTTCTCACATTTTCGTCATATCTTCATCAGACCCAATATTCTGGTTTCCTTTCTGTATTTGTGGCAAAACACTCTGATTAAAAGTAAGTTGGGAAGGAAAGAGTTTATTTGGCTTACACTTCCACGTCACTACCTAGTATCAAGGGAAGTCAGGGCAGGTACTTAAAAATAGAGCTTGAAGCAGAAACTATAAAGGAACTGATTGCTGGCTCACTTTATAGTGTTATCTTACCCGTGCTCAGTCAGATATAGAGCCCAAGAGTACCTGCCTAGGGAATAGTGTTGCCCACAGTGGGCTGACCCTCTTGCATCAATTAATGATCAAGATAATTCCTTTGTAGGAATGTCCAGAGACCAACCTGATAAAGACAATCATCCAACTGAGATCTCATTTTGAGTGATGCTAGGTTGGGTCAAGTTGAGAGTTAATGTTAACTAAGACAATAAGATTTTTTAAAAATTGTGGCTTATTTGTGCTTTGGGGTTTTAATTTCTGAATGTTCACATGTCCCTTGGTAATTATATTAAATATTCATACTTTCAGTACTGTGAAGGCAGAGACAGGATGATCATAAGTTTCAAGTTAGTCTATGCTGCATAGCAAGTTCAAAACCAGCTTTGACATAGCTCGACACAGCTAAATCCTACCCACCATGCAAAAAGTTATATTAAATGGATTTGTATAATTTTCTGGTTTTAACTCATCTTCTCTTATGGGGGCCTTAGCTATGACCTCCAGCTGTAGGTAAAATATTTCTCTCTCTCTCTCTTTTTTTTTGAATTCCTGCCTTTCTTTCTTTCTTTCTTTCTTTCTTTCTTTCTTTCTTTCTTTCTTTCTTTTGTTCTTTCTTTCTTTCATTTATAGGGCAGAGTTATCTTAAATAACTGTTCAGTGTGAACAGTGCAACCAATTATGTTGTAATACAAACATGCATGGGCTTGAAGAAGGTTAATACCAGCAATGATTGCAAAGCTGAGCAGTTAATAAGTTTTATGTACTAAGCTGGAGAGATGGCTTAGCGGTTAAGAGCACTGACTGCTCTTCCAGAGGTCCTGAGTTCAAATCCCTGCAGCCACATGGTGCTTCACAACCATCTGCAATGGGATCTGATGCCCTCTTCTGGTGTGTCTGAAGGCAGGTACGGTGCTCTCATATAAATAAATAAATAAATAAATAAATAAATAAATAAATAAATAAATCTAAAAAAAAAAGAAGTTGTATGTGCTATGCATTTACATTCTTGTGTCTACTGCCTTGCCCTGGTCAGCCTGTGGTGTCTATCTTCATCTGAGGTATGGTCCTGAGATAAGTAAATGGCAACTTGTCTCCATAACAGGGAAATCTTATAAAAGCAAAACCAGTTCTTGACATTTAAATTAGGCATTTGCGGCCAAGCTATAGACCTGAAAGTAAAGCTTTGTCTAGAGAGGATTTCTCAAAACCCATTCCTACTTCTCAGACTGGAGGTGGAAGAGAACTTTCCAAATAAAGGGAAGAAGGGTAGGTGGTCTTGGTCAAATCTCTCTGGAAAAGGATCTGGAGGAAGGACCAGGCTGGATGGTTCGGAGAGAATGGCCATCTGTGCAGACCTTATGCTTTGAGTTTGGAGTTGGGGTGGCCTTGAGGGTTGCTCTGTCTCAGAGCTGGGGCAGCAGCTTCACTGCAGAAGATGAGGAGGCAGGGAGGGGCCAAGGTTTTATTTGTGTGAGTTAATCCTTTTTTTTCTGTAGGTGGACAGAGGGAACCTAGAATTTCTCTCTTCTCAGTATTGATCTGAGGAGGGAGGCAGACAGGCAAATGGTGGTGATGATTCAGAGGGGCTCCCCGGAGAGCCAGGGAGGTCAGGTCAGTGAGGTAGCAATGTCTGAGCAGGGGCAATGGAAGCTGTGTTTAGCAGAGGAAGATGGGAAAGTGTAGCGGAAGGGACACGCCCACTTTCCTTCCTAACAGAAGTCAGACACGCCCACTTTCCTTCCTAACAGAAGTCAGGGAATGGGCTTTAAGAACTGGGTAGTGAACGTACTGGTCAATGGAAGGAGAGCTAAGACCTGCCTTCTGTTTCTCTCATATGCTTCTCAGTGAAGAAGTGCTCAATTCATAAGAACCGAAAGCAAAACTAACAACAACAAACTTCGGAAACACAGGAGACACATATTTATTTCTTCAGTGTTCCACAGTCATCTTGACATGTTTATAAACACAAATCTTCCTAGTTCCAATTTCTTTAATACATGTGTATAATTTTATAAAATGGAATTATACTTTCTGGTTCAGTTTGCTTCTTTCTTTTTTTCTCCTATCTTTTTCTCTTCTTGGGTGTGGCCTCTACTCTCCATCTCCCAAGGAAAGGTGTTAGTTTCCTTGCCTGTCCCCAAGTATCTATTGTATGTCCAGACTCTGCATATGGGCACGGCATGTGTTAACTACATATACACATATTGTAGAGACATTATGACACACATACATGTAACTACATTAAATTTTATCTCACTCATAAAGATGGGTTCAGTACACCTATATGCCAAGTCATCTATTTTTAAAATATACTTTTATTTTATGTGTTGAGTATATTGCTAGTAGGTATGTCTGCACCATGTGCATGTCCAGCGCCTGAGGATGTTGGATCCCCTAGAACTGAAGTTAGGATGGTTTTGAGCTGCCATATAGGCACTGAGAATCGAATCCAAGTCCTTTGAAAAGGCAGCCAGTGCTTGTCTTATCTTTTTTTTAACTTTATTTTGAAAAACAAAGATAAATGTACAGATTTTTAATCATTTTTGCATAAAAGTATACGAATACATTTTTATAAGGTTGTAATTAAGTATTTGTGGGTACATATACATACACATATGTATATATGTAACAATAATATAGGAAAAGAGGTTATTAATTTGAGCGGATAGGAGAGAAACTGGGAGGGGCTGTAGGAAGGAAAGGGGGATGTGATACAGTTCTATTTTAATTAAAATATATTCTTTTTTTTCTTTTTTCTTGAACTTCACACAGTCTGTGAGTTGTTTCTGGGGTGTTCAGAGCTTTCTGGGGTTAGTAACCCATTATCAGTGACTGCATATTATGTCTGTTCTTTTGTGACTGGGTTATCTCACTCAGGATGATATTCTCTAGATACATCCATTTTCTTAAGAATTTCATTAAGCCATTGTTTCTGATAGCTGAGTAGTACTCCATTGTGTAAATGTTCCACAATTTTTGTATCCATTCATCTACTGAAGGACATCTGGGTTCTTTCCAGCTTCTGGCTATTATAAATAGAGCTGCAATGAACATTGTGGTGCATGTATTTTTGTTGTATGTTGGAGCATCTCTGGGGGTAAATGCCCAGAAGTGGAATAACTGGGTCTTCAGGTAGTACTATGTCCATTTTTCTGAGGAATCGCCAGACTGATTTCCAGAGTGGTTGTATCAGTTTACAACCCCACCAGCAGTGGAGAAGTGTTCCTCTTTCTCCACATTCTCCCCAGCATCTATTGTCATCTGAGTTTTTGATCTTGACCAATCTGACTGGTGTGAGGTGGAATCTCAGGATTGTTTTGATTTGCATTTCCCTGATGGCTAAGGATGTTGAGCACTTCCTTAGATGTTTCTCAGCCATTCGCTATTCCTCGATTGAGACCTTTTTGTTTAAGTCTGTACCCCCAGAACTCCTACAGCTGATAAACAAGTTCAGCAAAGTGGCCGGATATAAAATTAACTCAAACAAATCAGTAGCCCTCCTATATTCAAAGGACAAACATGTGGAGAAAGAAATTAGAGAAAAGATACCTTTCACAATAGTCACAAAAACTATGAAATACCTTGGTGTGACTCTAACTAAGCAAATGAAGGACCTGTATGACAAGAACTTCAAAACTCTAAAGAAGGAAATCAAGGAAGACCTCAGAAAATGGAAAGATCTCCCATGCTCATGGTTTGGAAGGATCAACATTTTAAAAATGGCCATCCTACCAAAAGCAATCTACAGATTCAATGCAATCCCCATCAAAATTCCAACCCAGTTCTTCACTGAGTTGGAAATATCAATGTGCAATTTCATCTGGAGTAACAAAAGACCTAGAATATCAAAATCCATCCTCAACAACAAGAAAACATCTGCGGGAATCACTATCCCTGACCTCAAGCTATATTACAAGGCAATTGTGCTGAAAACTGCATGGTACTGGTACAGAAATAGGCATGTGGATCAATGGAATAGAATAGAAGATCCAGAAATGAGCCCTCATGTATATGGTCACCTGGTTTTTGACAAAGGATCTGTAAACATTCAATGGAAAAAGGACAGCCTATTCAACAAATGGTGCTGGTCCAACTGGCACTCAGCATGCAGAAGAATGAAAATAGACCCTTTTCCAATCTTCTTGTACAAAGCTCAAGTGCAAGTGGATCAAAGATCTCCACATTAAACAAGGTACACTGAAACTATTAGATGAGAAAGTAGGGAAAACCTTAGAACACATAGGTACAGGAGAAAATTTCCTAAACAGAGCACCAATAGCTCGAGCTCTAAGGTCAAAGATTGACAAATGGGACTTAATGAGATTGCAAAGTTTCTGTAAGGCTAAAGACACTATCATGAAAAAAAAATAACGGCAGCCAACAGAGTGGGAAAAGATCTTTACCAACCCCACATCAGATAGAGGCCTAATATCCAAGGTATACAAAGAACTCAAAAAGTGAGATACCAGAGAATCAAACAACCCTATTAAAAAATGGGGTACAGAGCTAAACAAAAAGTCGTCTTATCTTTTACTTTCGACCACCTCTTGGAAATCCTCCAGTTCAGCGGCCTAATCCTGTTCACCTTGGATGGCTTTAAAGGTCTACAGTGTAGGCGTATTATAGCTTCCTTGACAACCTAATGATCCTGAACATTGGTTTTTCTTGATTCTTTGACGTGGTGGTTATCTGGCCACTATCATCAGAACGCTTGCTACATATATATTACAAGAAGCCTAGCAATTAAGTTTTATAAAGTTAATGTGTGTGTGGGGGGGTGTGTGTCAGACGATAACCCTTCGAAATTGGGGCTCTTTTAGTCATGTGAGTTCTGGGGATTGAACTCGTGCTCATGTTATCTGGCTTGGTGGCTAGAGTGTTTACCGACTGACCCACCTTGTTGCCGTATTAGAATTCTTTTAAAACTTGTCTCTGCCCCGCCCCCCATGTGTATATTGTTTGGATGTGAGTGTGGGTGTGTGTACCCTTGTGCCTACAGACCAACCTGATCTAGGTTATTCCTCAGTGAGTCTTCCTAGGTTACTCTAGGTCATGTCTAGTCAACACGAAGATAACCACATTGGGCCTTCCACGTGCTGGGATTCCCAGTGGTAGCTGCAAATATGATCCTTCATTTTAGCACTGATGCTGATACTTTCTGTTTAATGTAAACGGCGTATGATGTATTATGGGTAATCACCCAACAAATCCAGAGTCTCTACTAAACACAGTAGATGCTTTATAGTAGTGACTCGTTATTAAAGAAAGTCCTTACTAGAACCTATATACTGTTTCCCATGGACTGTTAAAAGTGGGTCCAACTCAGGAAAGTTGGAGAAATCTATCTGACGTAATCAGTTGTTGGAAGGTAGAATTAATCTTTTACTATAATAATCATTTTATGATTTTATTAAACTTTTCTCAGCAGTGGTTGCATCTCATGTTCTGCAGTTTTATATTTTTATATAAAATGCTACGTATAGTCCATTGTGGGTTGTCGTCTTTCTGCAAGGAGGGCTGACACCAGGCCTGTTTCTTATCTAGGCGGGAACAATGTTTTAGAAAGGGGGAGGGAAGCAGGAGGGAGGAGAAAAGGTGGAGGATGAAGACAAACCATCTCCACGTGGCTCCGCATAGCTACAGGTTGTTACGAATATTTTACAAGGGATGGATTTGTATAGGATGATTTGTCTTGTTCTAGGTGGGAAAATTACATCTTATCATTTGGCTCTGAGTTTATGGTGTGGACATTTTGTGGAAAGTAAATTTACTGAGATAAACTTGTTAAATTACAGGTTCTGGAGTTTTGAATTGGTTGGGCTTGCTGGAGTGTGGGCAGAGTTCTCAGCTAGCAGAGAGACAGCCTGGAGAGAGACTAACCAGAGGGCGGCTGCCGCTGAGATGAATATATGTTAGTTCTACATGGCCTGCAGGTACTGGAACCAACATGGGAGATATGGCCAGGGTCAGAGAGTACCTGGGGGCAGCGTGGCATGGTGACATGCTGGAACCGGTTGCCATCGTTTTAATATTTACCGCAACAGTCCAGATCTAAATTTTAGATGCTAACAAAATGGCATTATCGTCTTATCACCAGATTCCCCACATTTTCTCAAACAATAAGCTTAGACCTCAGAGACGGGAGCTCCAGACCACTGACCACTAACTGAGATGACTCCAGATTATATGTGTAAATCCAAAATTTAAACATTATTCATGCAATATACATGCACATATAAATTCCTACTTTTTTAAAACCTTTGGGATTTTTAACATTGTTGGCTGAGAATGGATAAGATTATATTCCACGAGTCTAGCTAGTATTGGTGGTTGAACTTGGAGCCACGCTTGGGTGAACCATGTAAGTGCTCCACCACTGAGACATATCCCCCAGCCGAGAGGGTAGATACTTTAGTTTTCCACCACGAGAGCCAAATGTCAGGAAAGCCCATGGTGCTCGACAGAGCTAATCTGGTGATAGATTACAAATAATTTCCTATTGTTTAAACCACAGGAAGAAGATTCTGTTAGTTTGTCATATTTTCTTTAATGTCTGACTGTGACTCCCATTACAAACCAATCCATGAAACACACTCATCCTCTGTCATAGACCCCGTTAGGAAAAAAAAAAAATTAGTAAAAAACCTTTTCTCTCTAACTTATTTTAAAACCAGCTAAGATGGCAAAGAGGCTTGTTAAAGTTGAAGGCATGTCTTCAGCCATGGGGGGAATGTGTGGAGTGTGGGGGTAGAAACTGCTAGTTTTAAAAGGAAAACCGACTTGCTTTTAAGCAGGAAGTCAAATCAGAAATCCCGCGTGACTGTCCAGCGTCGTTTTTGCTGTCATTCGACTCTGGCTGTAAACCGTACCATCCTTAACACACTGCCAAGAGACTTACCAGTCCCAGAAGTCCTGGCAAAGCTAACCGTGTGGAGAACGGCATACAGCCCTTCGCAATTACAGGGCTGAGTCACCGCCTTTACTCTCTGAATGTTTTTCTACTCATGGAATCTCATCTCCAAGGACAGGGAGGAAGGTGAAACCCAGACAGCTGTGGTGAGAGGTTTGGTGTGAGGGAACACTCTCCGCCACCCACTCATCCCTCGCCAGTGTGGGCTGAGTTCCGGCTGGCTCTCCCTCGCCGCCGCTGACTCACCCAGTGCTTGCAAGTCACATCCCCTGTCTCTGCACTATTTGTCTCACAGTTGGAGCCAGCCCCCTGCCTCACCAGTTTCCCTCTTGGGAAAATTCCAGAGGCTTCCTGGGGTCTTCCAGAGCCTCCTGGCCGCCGCCACTTTTTCCTGGGCTTGGTTGATGATGTCTGTGGTCAAGTCCAAATGGGTATAGACTTCCTGTTTGTCAGATGTGTCCCCTCTGCCCCGCTAGGTTCATTTCAGAGATTGTCTCCGACTGTCCTGTCTAGTGGCCATAACTTCTGAGTCTTGGAGTTGTATTCCAGCAAATCCTCATTGACAGGGAGTAGCTGCTTACTGTTCCCCTTCAGTGTGATTGTCCACACTCAGCTCATACAGGTGCATCCTCCAAGGGCTCATGTGAATGGTATGACAAGGTCAGAAACTTCATTACCGTATTAGAAATGACATCTGTGGGAAGTCATTAGATCATGTAATGAGGGTAGAGATCTGGGATCAAATCCTGGTAGCCCTGGAAGGAATAGGAAAGAGACCACATAGGTTCTTATAAAAATGTATTATTATTATCACTATTATTATCATTATAGAGTGTGTGTATTATATGTATACACACATCATACATATGTGTAGAGGCCAGGTAACAGCTTTGTGGAGTTCGCTCTCTCCCTTTACCTTTGAACCCAGGTCTTGAGATCTCTGGCATGTACCTTTATCTGCTAAGCCATCTTGCTGACCTGACATGCTCATTTTTATTATGACCTAATGTGACCCGACAGGGACCCTTGCCAGAGCCTATGCCATGTTGCTTGTGCTTCTGGGCTCCCAAATTATGAGCTAAGTAAACCTGTTTTCTTCGTAAGTAGCCCTTCTCAGATATTTTATCATTGCAGTGAAGAGTGGATTAACACACCTGCCTTAAGAGGACTATGTCATCAGTTGTGATGGGGCTTTGGCTGTCTCAGAGGACAATATCTCCTCTAGGCAGGAGACCCTGGCCTGCTGCACTGTTGTGCACTTGGGTGCCTGGACCATAATGAAGGAGACATGTGGAAGGTGTCACTTATCTGGGCCACTGCCTCTTCGGTGACTCTCCTGTCCTAACCACCATCAGCATTCACTACTTAAACCCTACTATGTGCACATCAAGGGCATTTAGAAGATAGTTGTGTCTCTAAGTATCGTCAGCGTGGAGCTTCTTAGCTGAGAGTTGTCTCATGGAAGCAAAATATTATTCTTGGTGCCTCTGGGTCCTGGAGACTTCCAGCTGTGTTTGCTGCCCTGACTCCTGTTAACCTCCTTTGTCTCGCAATGTTTTCGTTACCCCAGCCAGGGAAGGCTAATTTCTAATTCTAGATGATGTCAAAATGAGGTAACTCCAGGATTCATTTCTATATAAATAAACTCTGAATTGACAAATGGCTTTCCTTTCTATTTTTTTTCTTTAGTTTAAATAAAAAAGAGCTAGGTGTGGTTGGTGCACATCTATAACCCCAGTGCTCAGGAGATGAGGCAGGAGGATTAGGAAGTCAAGGGTAGTACTGACTACTTAGTGAGTTCGAGGCAAGCCTGGGGTACCCAAGACCCTCTCCCAAACTGAAAAGGCAAAAATCAAAATCTGAAAGTAAACAACATTTGTAGACATGCCAGGGCTGCGAGTATCCTGGGCCAGGACTGTACCACCAAACCTTGTCTGAGTCCCCCATGGAGTTTCTAGGAACTTGTAGAAACGTTATCTTCACCACTGTTTTCTAAATTGTAATTGTGGGCTGAGGAGCCTATGACCTGGGTTCAGCCCCTGGAACTCACATGGTAGGAGTGAGCTGATCTCCCTATGTGCCCTGGCACGTGTGCATATATGTATGTATACACACATGTGTGTGTACACTCGTGCACACACACACACACACACACACACACACAGACACAGGTAAAAAGAACAAAACAAAATTCAAATTTTAGACATAGCCAGGCCTAATGGACTTGGCCTGGAATCTGGCTGCTCAGAAGTTCACGGCAAGGTTATAAATTCAATGCCTACCTGGATTACAGATTGGGCTTAAGACCAGTCTGAGCAATTTAAGTGAGATACTGTTTTAAAAGAACTGTAAAAGGAGGTCTGGGGATACAGTTCAGTTGTGCAGTGCTTGCCTAGCATATTTTAGGCCCTAACTTTGAACTCCAACACTATAGGAAAAGGAAGGAAGGCAGAAGTGAACCTTCATAGTAGATGGTACCCATGTTCCCTTATTCATGGTACATGCTGGCTGGCGCTAGAGGAGCTATGGCAACATTTTAATGAGTGTTTACTCAGATGACTTAAATTTGGCCAGAGTTGGGCTCTAAAAGGTTCTGTTTGTTATCTTGTATAAAGAACTGCCACCCATGAATATTTCTTAGCCTAAATTCTTTGGAACAGGTCTATGAAAGAAGACTATTTAACACATAGGACACGCCATTCAACATTAACCCAGAGGTAGCTTTCCTACTGTCAGATTGAAATGGATGCTCTCTTTGAAGAATACTGATCTATGCCTCAGTCCCTGGCTTCAATATATGTGAGTTATGATATTTCTCCAACTTGGGCTGCACAAACCTGCCTTTCAAGATCTATACAGACAGAGGAAGGCTAGACAGAAAGGGAGATATTGTGGCAAGCAAACTGTGTCTAATATAAATAATGCCAAATAGGAAAACTCTCAAAAGAATGTTAATAATATTCTTTTATTAACAACGGTCTGGTTTTGATGAAAATTATTCAGGCCGAGGACTGTATTTCTAGGCAGCCTGGTTCATGGTTTCCCACGGCTGTAACACAGAGCTGTCACGCTGAGGCACGGCAGTGCAGACAAAATGAGAAGGGGAGTCTGTGTGGCTGTCAGGATCCTGGGATTCCGTGTGATGAGATGAGTTCAAAGCCAAACCCCAACTGCTTGCTCTCGCTTTGAACAAGTCATTCAGCCTTTCCCGGCTTTTGATTTCTTATCGTACGGCGAGCAACCACCAGGAGCACAGACCTCAAAGGATTATGTTGAGGGTGAAGTGCAAAGCTGTCCGGTGCAGTGTACGCTGTGTAACGAATGCAGGGCCGATGGGCTTCTCCTGCAGCCCAGCCGGGCCTCAGGCTTGCTGTGAGGATGAGGGTGGCCTTGAACTCCCTGCCTCTTGCCTTCATTTCCTGAGTGCTGGGATTATAGGCGTGCTCCACCATGATTGGCAGATAAACTTTTATTTTTAAGATTTATTTACTTATTTCATGGATGAGTACACTGTCGCTGTCTTCAGACACACCAGAAGAGGGCATTGGATCCCATTTCAGATGGTTGTGAGCCACCATGCGGTTGCTGAGAATTGAACTCAGGACCTTGGGAAGAGCAGTCGGTGCTCTTAACCATTGAGTCATCTCTCCAGCCCCAGATGAACTTTTTGTTAATCTTGTTTATGCTCCGTCTTGTGTCAGGATAGGACTAAACAACAACATTCTCCCATCTAGCTGCATATTAAGAATTTTAAGTCACACTTAACAAATTATTTTTTGCTTTACTAAAATGTTCATTAAATAGCAACTAAATTTGGAGTCATTTTTTTTTGTCTTAGATGTGTTTACTTTATGTGTATGAATGTTTTGCAAGCAGACATGCATGTGTACCACGTGTATGCATGAACTAGATTTTCAGATGGTTGAGAGCTACTATGTGTGTGGGTGCTGGGACTTGAACCCATGTCTTTTTCAAGTGTACCAAATGCTCTTAAGCGGTAAGCCACTTTTCCAGCCTGTGGGGTTATTTCTTGAAGCAACCCCAGTTAGTTTGCCTAAGCTCTTATTAAAGTGCTTTATGCTGTTACTGTTATCTTATGTTTTTAGAAATGATCTTTCTTGAGGCCTAAGCTAGCTCTGACCTTCAGATTGTCCTGCCTCAGACTCCTGTGTGCCAGGAATTCAAGAGTGTTCCACCCATAAACACACACAGGGTTCTTGGAGATGTAAGAACTTTCCATCGATGGCAGTGACACTTGGGGTAGGTGGACTTTTGCTTCTTCCTTAGATCGGGATAACCTAGCTCTGAGAGATACTCTCTAGTTAATTGCACTAAGAAATTTTCTGTTGGAAGGAAATTGCACTCCAAACAGAAATTTTTTGTTTGGAGGCTAGGCATGGTGGCACGTGACCATAATCCCTGCTCTTGGGAGAAGGAGGCAGGAAGATCAAGAGTTCAAGGCTAAGCTGGGCTACCTGATGAGACTGTCTCAAAACAGAAATAAAAGCAAACACCGACAGACAAATAGAAACCAGAAAACAGACAAGGATTTAAAAGGACTTCTCATGTGTTAACTTAATTATTATTAACAAAGTTTTCACATTAAAAAAAATAAAGCTTGCCTAGCATGGATGAAACCTGGCTTCAGTCTTCAACACAGCCTAAAACTGACAGACGGAAACACACCTGTAATCACAGCATGGAAGGTGGAGGCAGGAAGATCGGAAATTCAAGAGCATCCTTAGTTACAACCAATAATTTGAAGGTCCTTAAAATGAGCTTGTAAGTCATTTGTACGTCTTTAGAAACTGTTGCTTAAGTTCATTAATTCATTTGTTTCCTCCCTCTCTCCTCTCCTCCCTTCCCTCCTCCCTCCCAGATTTTCACAATGTACATTAGGCTGGCCTTGAGCTCATAATCTGCCTCAACTGCTGGGATTATAAACCAGTTCAAATTCTTTGCCATTGATTGATTGATTACTGTACTCAGAGTAGAACCCAATTTCTTACACATTATGTGGGCCCCAAGTCATCAGACTTGGCAGCAAGTGCCTTTGCCTGCTGGGCTGGCTAAATTTTATGTCAACTTGACACAAGCTAGAGTCATCTGAAAGAAGGGAACCTCAATTCTCCATAAGATCTATCTGTAAGGCATTTTCTTAATGACTGACTGATAACTAATTAGGGTCCATCCCATTGGCTGCTGGTCCTGGATTGTATAAGAAGGCAGGCTGAGCAAGCCATGAGGACCAAGCCAGCAAGAAACACCCCTCCATTGCCTCTGCATCAGCTCCTGCCTCCAGGTTTCTGCCTTGTTTGACTATCTGCCCTGGCTTCCTTCAGTGATGGATGACAATGTGGAACTGTAAGCCAAGTATACACTTTCTCCTCTGATTTGCTTTTTGGTCATGGTGTTTCATTGCAGCAATAGAAACCCCGAGATATCTGCTGGGCCATTCCAGTCCTCTTCTTTTCTTTCTTGATAAGATCCATTTGGTGCACAAAACAAAGCAGCTAGACTGTAATTCAATGTATCTCTGTTTGCTTTTGCACTTGGTGTCAAATCTAAGAACCAAGTCATAAATATCCACTGCCTTGTTTTCTTCTATTATTTTTTTATATTTATGGTTCTAATAGTTAAGTCACAGACCTCTAAGTTGTTTTTTACAACGAATGAGGTCAGGGTCCAATTCTATTCGTTTGCATTAGATTAGACGTGTTTTAAAAGAACCATCCGTGGAGGAGCCTATTCTTTCCCTCTTAAATGATTTGATACCCTTGACAGAGGAAATAGGCTATAGGTTGTTTCTATACCCATATTCTGTACTATTAATTCTATGTTACTGGTTTATATGGATATCTGCACGTTGGTAGCACAGTTCTTTCCAAAAATGTGTCTGTGGTGTGTGTGGTGCTGATGACTGCACTCAGGTTCCCACGTACTTTAGGCAAAGGTTCTGTGCTGCTTTGTAGTAAGTTTTGAATCCAGAAAGTGTATCTTCTAACCTTACTTCCTTCTTTTAGTGTTGTTTTGGATAGTCAGGGCCATCCATATTTCTGAATCTGTATCTGATCTTTTGTATCATCTGACTTTCCATGTCTACAAAACGGGCCACGGGCAGTCTGTTAACTGTATAGCATAGACTTCTTGGTGGTATTGTCATTTTTAAAATGTTAGTCTGTTCCTTTGTTGCTTTTGGTAATGTTTATAGTTTTTAATGCAGTCATCTTTGACATAAGTGGTGAAGTTTATTTCTAGATGTTTATATTCTTTTGGCTGCCATTATACGTGGAATCGTTCTCTTTTTGGGCTTCTCATTGGTGCTGCACAAGAACACCGTGGCCGTGTGTGTGCTGATCTTGTACCCAGAAAGCTTCTTAGTCCTCACTGTCTGGGGTTTGGGGTGACTTCTTCTAGACTTTTCTATGTATGTAGGATCACGTCACATTTGAACAAATAACTTTTTACTTTCCCCCTTTCCATTTGGATGCCTTCCAGGATTTTCTTTCTCGCCAAAATGTCTTGCTTAAGATTTTCAGTAAAATATTAAATAAGAATGTCAGCTATGGGGATAAAAATGAAGAGGGTTGTCGCCACCGAGAGGGAAACTTCCACGTAGTCTAGTTAACAAACCGAGGGCGGCGACTTAATAGTGCTTTGTTTTTAAGTTTGGGGCAAGTTTTCTGTACGGAATATGTGTAGTTGGGGATGTAGAAGTGGGGCAGGCCTCCTAGGAGGACGTCCTTCCCTGTGCTCTGTGGGAAGGCTGGGTTGACTCTTCCCCTCTTTTTAGAGATGAGGTCCCACCATGTAACTCGGGGTCTCCTTTAACTGATGCCGCCTCTGCCTTCGCCTCTCCGGTGCCAGAACTATGGACAGGCAGATGTGCCTTGTTCACCCTGGGCCCACTCTCTGACAGGAGCCCACTGACTCTCAATTGTTTGCGGGAAATTAGGACTGCTGGATTAGTGAGAGTGCCGCCGTCTTCCTTTGAAATGTTATTTGCGGTCGTGTCTGATGGATTTTTAAGGGGGTGGAGCATAGGAAACTACCAATAGGATAGCTTAACAAATGACAGTTGGCACTAGGGAGAAGGGGGGAGAAAAGCAGAATTAAATGGAATTCGGCCAGGGCCAGCCAGCAAGACATTCCTGATCATGCCAAGAGCGCTGTGCCATCAAAGCAACATCCATGGTGCCATCATGCAGTAAATAACTTTTCATGGTACATCATTTATTTACACCTGTGTGTGTGTGTGTGTGTGTGTGTGTGTAAATGTTGTATGTGTGTGTATGTGTATATGTACGTGTGTGTGAGTATGTGTGTATGTGTATGTGTGTGTATGTGTATGTATGTTTGTGTGTATGTGTGTGTATGTGTGTGTATATGTTGTATGCGTGTATGTGTGTATATGTGTGTATGTGTGTGTATATATGTATGTGTGTGTATATATGTATGTGTGTGTATGTGTGTATATGTATATGTATGTGTGTGTGTATGTGTGTGTATGTATTTGTGTGTGTATGTGTGTATGTGTGTGTATGTGTATGTATGTGTGTGTGAGTGTGTGTATGTATTTGTGTGTGTATATGTGTATGTATGTTTGTGTGTATGTATGTTGTATGTGTGTATGTGTGTATATGTGTGTATGTGTGTGTATATATGTATGTGTGTGTATGTGTGTATGTGTGTGTATGTGTGTATGTGTGTATATGTTGTATGTGTGTATGTGTGTGTATGTGTGTATGTGTGTGTATGTGTATGTATGTGTGTGTGAGTATGTGTATGTATTTGTGTGTGTATATGTGTATGTATGTTTGTATGTATGTGTGTGTATATGTTGTATGTGTGCATGTGTGTATATGTGTGTATGTGTGTGTATATATGTATGTATGTGTATGTATGTGTGTATGTGTGTATATGTTGTATGTGTGTATGTGTGTGTATGTATGTATGTGTGTGTGAGTGTGTGTGGGTATGTCTGTGAGTGTGTGTATGTATTTGTGTGCATGTGCACATGCTTGCTGCAGCACATGTGTGAAGGTCAGAGGGCAAACTGAGGGATTTGCTGTTCTAGGTCCATCCTATGGGTCTTGGGGGTCCAGCTCAGTGGCAGGCTGGTGGCCATCACTGTCTCCTGCTGAATCCTGTCTACCATCCGTATGTTTCAAAATCTCAGTTCACCTCGCAGTCTCTCCTGGCCTTCCTGGGACATCTTCCCCAAGGTCCTTTAGCCATCGTAGATGGGAACAATGGGGACACAGACAATTACAAAAGCCTGGGAGACCACAACTGAAAACAATCTTTTATGATGACCTTGATTTAGATGACTGACAGAATCATGTTTAATATAAAATATTCAAAACATTTAACCAAGAGTCCCACACCACACACTTTTAAAGCCTTCAGAAGGGGAAAAATTCAGTTTCACAGACTTTACGTATTTGCACATTAATTCATTCTTTGCTGAGGCTAGGGAAATCAGCCATTATGTGAAGCAACGAAGTGACCAACTCAGACAGAGTTCTTCAGACACATTTCTAATGAAGGGGTTAAGGAACATCCCAAGAGCATCCTTGCAAAAGTAGGTTGATGATCTTATCCAAGAGGCTCCCTGGGGTGATTTGAGGATAGCTCAACCTAGTAATGTATAGAGCAGGGAACAGACAGCACCATTTCCTAAACACTCTGCCTAAGGCAACCACACTACCCATTTTCCAAACCAATGGAAGAGTTGGGGAGGAGAACATGTAATTAGTGATAGAAGAGGAACGGCCAATACTGTTGGGCGAACTGAGGTGAAGAGAAAGTTCATTCTGGCTAAATCATTAAGATTCGTGAATTTTGATTCTAATTGTCACTTCTGCTTTGCTATGGAGGAAGAAATAGTAACAAGAGAAATGTTCATCTTCCACACTGTACAGAGCCTGTTATTGTGGAAGCTCTCTCTCCAGTCCTGTGAGATTTTTCCCAGTGTGGGTGGCCTGTCATGCTGTTAACAGGCTAGACGGCATCCATTCCACATCACCTAATAATGCTGAGTGTGGCACACACAGGCTGCTTTTGCATTAGGTGAACACAAAGACCAGACCAAACAATAAAGGGTGCTGGCCCAGGTCTGTTGGCCTCTTTTGTGTCTCTTGAGGCTGTCAATATGTTTCCTGGGACCATCTATTTCACTAGGGCTCAAAAAATATAGAATAGTCCTGGATTTGGCTATAACTGGGCTCCTTTCGGGGGTTTGGAAAAGCAAGGAAGGATGTTTCTCATCAGGATTGGCTTCACTTCATTTGTCAGCTTATCGGTCAATAGAACAGTCGCAGGTGCTGGTCACTCAAAGCCAGATACTGTTTAGTTTAGGTGATTGTTCCTTATTTATCACCGTGGAAATAACCACTTTCCAATCTAAGCCTGGGAGAACATTGACTGTGGTCATAAAGCCATTGTGGCTAGGGATGGCCATTGGGACAATGACAAAAGTATAAACTCCTCTTTTCCTGCAGTTTTGGGTTCTGTGGTTTCTTTCATTTTCTGAGGACAGCTGTGATCTGAAAATACTGAACGCAAAACTCTAAAGAGACAACTTTAGTTTAATTCTAGTTTAGTTTAGTTTTAGTTAACCGTAAGTTTAAACGCAGGTCTTTCTGGGTGATGTGGTGAATCTCCTGACGTCCTGTATTCATAACCACATTGTGCATGTCACCTGGCAGGTTCTCAACAAGTAAACTGAGTTTAAGTAACTCCCCAAGCTTTCTTGATGATTGCCCCAAAGTACAAAAGCAATGTTGATAATTTTAAAACACCAAAGACAAGGCCTAAAGTGTTCCTTCAGGAGAACAGCAAAGGCGTGTGAGTGGTGTGGGGAGATCATGTGTGCTTATTCACAGGTCTGTTCTGGGTATTGTTAGGACTGTTCTAGTGTATCATTCCTTGTTTCTCTCTTACTGTGATTGCCTGATCTATAAAAATGAACATTTGTACATACATGCAAATTCAATTTTGAATATAGTTCCTACGTATAAGGTGCTATTTGTCTTTCTGGGTGGCTTATTTTATGCAACAGGATGATTTCCAGTTGCATGCATGTTCCTGAAAATGTTATGGTTTCATTTTCATGAGTGGAAAAGTTTGCTTTGAACATATGTGCCACAATTTCTTTATTCATGCCCCTGTTGATGAACACTGAGCTAGTCCCACATGCTGGCTATTTTGAATAGTAATTCAATAGGTACATGATGTGCAAGTATTTGCTGAATTAAGAGTCTGTAGGGCATATACCTGAGTGTTATATCTTGATCATTCAACAGTTCTGTTTTTAGTGTTATTTCATATATAAATTAACCTTTATCTGTGAAAAAACACAGTATACACGGATTTTAGTACTACCTGCCATTTCAGGCATCATTGTGGGTTTTAGAACATACGTAAGTTACTGCAACAAAGGGCATCCATGAGCGGTAGATTCACACTAGGTGTAAGCTGCCTAAAGCCATGTGCTTGCTCAGTCTGCAGCAGCTGGATGCAGGGCAGAAATTAAATATCATGTCTTTCCCAAGGTACTACTGACCTCAACACATGTGCTATAGAAAATGGAGAGGAATTGAACGCAAATCACAGGACTTGGCTCTTAGGTCATACAGTCTCTCTGACTCACAGCACATTTGCCTGGGAGAAAACTTGGAACCGATCCTAGCTGAATCCCAGGATGCTGGTGGAAAGTGGACATAACTTTTCACAGTATACAGAAGAGTTATCAAACAGACTTTCAATACACTTACGTCTCTTAGGAAAGATCCTCTCTGCCTTTTAAATGTTTCTTCTTGCTTTTAGAAATATAAAGGGGGGGGGGTTGTCTTTCCCTCATTCATTCCTGGGTGTTCTTTTAATCTTCGAAGACACTTTTCTCCTCCTCCTCCCCCTCTCACTTCCCCCTTCCTCTTTTCCTTCCCCCACTCCTCTCTCTCTCCTTACCCTAATTCAACCCTCTACTCCTTCTTCTCCCTGAAGATGTGAGTGGCTTAGTTGGACCCACGTTTCCTGCCATGTCAGCCCTGTCCTTACCTGATGTTTGCAACAGTGGGAAGCCTAATCTTAAACTTGAAATAAGGACACTGAGGTGAGTAGACTTTATATTTTCCTAAGTTGATTTCCTGAAGTATTTTGAAGTAACCCAAAGCTGATATTAAAAGGTGATTTAGGGTAGAACTCGTTGTGAGGAATTATCAACTATGGCCCTACCCTGTAAGGTAGACCAGATGGAAGGACAGAGCCTCTCAACAACACACAAAGTTCCACTCAAACTCTGGAGTTGTCCCTTTGTATGGCTGCTTGTCTGAGAGTAATACACATCTGTCATTGCAGACTTGTTACTCAAGTGGGTTAGTCATGACTCAGAGGAACTTCCATTCTGTTTCCTGTTCTGTTGCCACAGTTATTAGCTGATTTTGAGACTTCAGTGTAGATTTTTTTCCCCTTGGAGACATGTGGGTTGTTGTCTCCACTTTATTTTTCAGCTAGAGCCTCAAGCTTAATATGAATTCAGTCATTTCTGTCCAATGTCACCCAGGTATCCAGGTGGGTCTTTGGGATGGTTCTTCCTAGTCTCTGGAATTGTACCTGAAACTCTAACACCTTTAGGTGTTAGTGTGGGCTCATTCAGACTGGCATCCTGAAAACTCCAAGAGTTTCAATCATTGTCAGGAACATCTTAAAAATGGCATTTTACAGTTGTCTCATCCTTTGTTTATTTCTCCAAGTAATATGTCAAAGTTGCCAAAGGGGATGCTGTAGGGCAGTTGTTCTCTCTCATCTGTGGGTTGTGACCCCTTTGGGGATCAAATGACCCTTCCACAGATTTTTGTAGTATGATCATGACAGCAGCAAAATTAGTTATGAAGTAGCAACAAAAGTAATTTTATGATTGTGGTCAGCACAACATAGAGAATTGTACTAAGGGTCACAGTGTTGGGAAGGTTGAGAACACTACATTATAGACTCTGGGTTAAAATTCTGGTGATCTCTAGTCAGGAATTTAAGTTCCTATGTCTCTGAGTGCCTCCCTTTAATAACAATACCACACTCTGGGTTGTGGTGAGGATTCAATCAGATAACACATGGAATGTGTTTAGCCAGTGACTAGTACCTACAAAGAATCAATACTGAAGATTACTCATCATCACTGGCATCAACAGTAATATAGCACCAAGAAAGAAAGACATATGGGGTACCAGTGTCTGTCTACTGCAGTGTGGTAGGGCAGAGACTAAAAAGATACCTCCTTTGCATCCTTATCAAATATTGACTTCTGGGGACTAGCTGAGGCAGGGTGGAACCAAGGTTTTGAGGTGTGGATACAGCACCATCTATGACACCATGTACCCATTCTCTGACTGTAGCTGCAGATAGAACACTGATACCCAGTGTCACAGGACACCTGACTGTGTAGGGAGCTTTCCTATTTGTTCCTTATAAAGGAGGAATGGTCATTGGATGAAAAAGAGCTTTGGTGGATGCTGTGTGTTTGTATGTAATTGTGTAAGTGTTTCCCCAATGGACAAAATAAGACAGATGTTTATTTAATTTGTACCTTCATTACGCATTCAGTTTCAGGGCAGCTGTTAGCAGTATACGTGACTACAGACAAGACAGCATGCAGAAACATTTCCAGTGTGCTCAGTCTCTTTTAAGAAATGCCTGAGACCCTAAGGAAAGCCTTACCTTTATACTGAGCCAATCTTCTGGAAAGTTCCTGGTGTGGAATGGCCTGCCTAGATTGTCCTGTAACTTGCCTCTGAGCACATTTCTTCCCTTTCTTCCTCTCAGCTCAGCTTAGAGTTAAGTATTTGGGCTTCGCTAATTTTTTACACTTGAGTGAACATTTAATGTGGCAGCAAGAATAACTCATTGTGCTTATGACAAAGCAGGAAAACTGTCTAGAAAAATACCTACTGGTCATTTAACCATGGGCCATGACTAAGAGTTACCCAAGTGGAACAAAGGCCAATGACTCTAAGAGGTGCACAGGAAAAAGAGCACTCAGCATTTCCTAGCACACAGGAGTACAATGCCCTCCTCCCTTTTCGATTTTTTTTTTCCTTGCTGTGCTAGAACCAGATTCAGGGCCTCACGAGTGCTAGGTGGGTACTCTACTTCTAAGCAACTTGTCCAATCTATCTGACTTAGCTCTTAATTTTCTTTTTCCTCTCTAGTCTCTTTCCACTCCCTTTCTCTCCCCCTCTTTCCCCTTCCTCTTCCTCTTCCTTTCCTTCTCCCCTCCCCTTCCCCTTCTCTTTCTTCCTCCTCCCCTCCCTCCCTCCCTTCCTTCCTTCCTGATTGTCTATTTCTTTTCTTTTTTCTTTTTCTTCCTTCCTTTCTTCCTGTCTTCCTCCTCCCCTCCTCTCCCCGCCCTGCCTCTTTCCAGACTAGGTCCTACCAGGTAGCTCAGGCTGGCCTAAAACTCATAGTCTTCCACCTCGTCCTCCTGAGTGCTCAGACTCCAGACAGGTGTGCTGGCACACACCCAGCTTCTTCTTTATAGGTTTTTTTTTTTTTTTTTTTTCTAAACTGGTTGTTTTACTTTTAATATAGATAAGGCAGAGATCTCTGATAGCCGCTAGCCTTTCATTACGACTTGGAATTCAAAAAGATAGCAGCAGGCAGGCATTTCTCTCACTGAGCTTTTTGTTCAGCTTCCAAGGGAAAATTAACTTCGTGCAGAGTACAGTCTGGCTTGAGGGCACAAGGAAGTGAAGAGTACCTGCTGTAATATCCTGAAACAGGTACCTTCATGCCTTCTGTCTCTTCAGGCACTGTGAATGAATGAAGAGAGCATATTTAATACAGGATGTCCTCTCCCAAGCTCAGAGACCGGGGGCTCAGAGTTACAAAGGGCATTTCCTTCATTTTCTGTGTAAAAATAAACCTATGGTATAGAATCAAAGGTACTTTTGATCTTAGAAATTTTCTTGGGTTATCTTTCATTTCTCAGAAGCAACGATTACTCTGTAGGTTGGAAACAGTGACTTCAGCCTGACTGAAAATTAGCCTTCTGAATTTGTTAGTGTGCTCTGATTTAACAAGCAGTGTTTGGGAGTAAGGTTGGTGCAGGTTTACTCTGGTTTAGTTCCATTAGGCAATAATAAAAATTAATAACAGGTAAGGCAAACTGAAAGACTCAATCTATATTGAGTATGAATAAAAGTGCCCTGGTCTCAGAGGCTTTTTTTCTGATGTTGTGGTCTCCAGAGACCTGTATGATCCCTAAATACTCAGAGAGGCAGTGACTAATGGATTACCTTCCTTCAAGTCCCCAGCCTGACAGCTCCTTAACATCTATCAGGTTAAATATAGTGTGGTTGCTTCACCTCACTCACCAGCTTGACATTTATTGAGTATCTTAGAGGCATAGCTTGGAGAGTTGACAAGATCACATTAGTTAACACTGTCTCAAAGTTGAGTAAGAATGATGACGTCTAGCTGGTTTGTTGTTGTTTAGCACTTGGGCTTATGGTCACCAACACACGCACACCATCTGGGGAATGTATACTTAAAGAAAAAATGTTTTGCCTTAAATGACTTTGTGACCCCATCCACCAACCTAGCTTCACAATTTTTGACCTAGAATGGTTCCTGTCTAAAAAAAATTCAGGGACAAAAATGGAGCAGGGATTGAAGGAAAAACATCCATTGACCTGCCCAACTTGGGATCCATCCCATGGTGGGCATCAAACCCTTTACTTATATGTTGGGCTTGCAGACAGGAAGTAGGGTGGGTGGGTGAGAGGGGTGGGCAGGTTGGGGGAAGCACCCTCTCAGATGCAAAGGAGAGAGGGGAATGAGATAAAGAATTCTTGGAAGGGGGACTGGAAAGGGGAGCAACATTTGGAATGTAAATAAATAAAACAAATTTAAAATAAATAAATTAAAATAAAAAAATGTTGGTGTGAGAGAGAATTCTATGGATGCTCATATTTTCTTTAATCAGCTTCTCTAATCAACTGTGAATGACATACTCCAACGGAAGCATTACCAGGTTAAACATATTCATTGATTGAATCCTATAGATCTATAGCCAATTGTGTAAATCTGTGTTTAGAGTTACAGAGTTCATCATTGCTCAAAATTCTTAGCCCTGCCCCATCTCTGCCTGTAACAATGCATCAAATTACCATCTGTGTCGGGAAACAGAAGGAAGGACTCTTGTCCTACATGTTCCCCTGTCCCCTCTCACCACCTCTTATCTTTTGAGCAACTTTCTTGCTGTGTTGCCCAGGCTGGGCTTGACTTTATGATCCTCCTGCCTCAGCCATCTGAGTACTAGGATTACAGATTAGTGTCACATGCCCAGGTAAAAAGAACTTTACTGGGGAAATTTCTTAGCAATTGGGTTTCCAAGCAGCTGCTACTAGAAGCTCTGACCTGATGGCATACTGTCCTGGTTTTCTTTCTGTTGCTGTGATGAACAGCACGACCAAAAACAACTAGGAGAGGAGAGGGACCATTTCATCAAGGAAAGCCAAGGCATGGACTCAAGGAAGGTGCTTCAAGCAGAAACATTGTTTCCTGGCTTTTTCTAGGCTCATATCCAACTGCTTTTCTTATACAGGCCAGGTCCATTTGCCTAGAGACTATGCCACCCACAGTGGGCTAGACATCGCTACACCAGTTAACGATTAAAATGTTCTACAGACTTGCCCACAGACAAGTCTGATGGAGGGATGTTCTCACTGAGGTACCCTCTTCCCAAGTGTGTCAAACTGACAACCACGATTACCCATCTCATAGACAAGACTTTTCTGTCATTTATATGAACTCTATCTTTTGATCTGCCATTAGGTAGTTGTTTCACTCAAAATGAATGACACTGGCTCCAGTCATCTCAGCACTAGAGAGACTGATACAGCAGGATTGTGGTTTGTTGTCAGCTTTGGCTACATCATAAAATGTCTCAACAATAAGACAAGCTACAATACAAATTTCCACTGAACACGAGGATGGTTGGCTTTGTGTGTAGCCATGCAGAGGATCCTGTGTCTCCAATGATAAGCTTTATGTCCAACTCAGAAGCTAATATTTGTACCTGGCTGTTTTTAGTTATGTCTCCCCCACTTATAATTAGGGGACTCCATTGATCACAGTTTGGGATTTAAGTAAGTCATTGTCACATAGGCCTCATTCTCAAGATAGCCTGTGCAGTTCTCCAAATCCTAGAACATTACTGGAATTCTCCTCAGAGGGTTTTCCTGTCCGCACAAGGGAATGAACGACTGTTCTGTGCTGAGGGCTTCCATCTTTGTTTGCCTCACTGAGCCTCACGCTCCTTATGCTACCCACCTGGACCTCATTCAGTCTTGCCCCAAATTCTTGGCCACTTGAGTTAACTATTCATGAGTCCAGGAGCAAACTGATCCCATCTTTGGACACCTTTGGAATGTACAGGCAAAACAAAACAGAGAAACTTCCTTAGAATGAACTTGAGTTTTGACAATGAATGAGCCCAAATTAAAGATGCAAGAGAATCTATCTCCTCCACTAATGAACTCTGATGTCCTAAAAGCCTTACCTTTGTCAACTGCCGCAGGTTTCTTCCCTGTATCCCTACTTGTCATATGTTCAATGTCTGCTTACCCAAGAGGGTGTCAAGGAGTTTCTTCTATCTGCATTTCTTTTTCCCTTCTCTGGGAAAGCATGATAGCTGATGATTCTGAATTATCATTTCTGAGTCCTCAGCCAAATGGAAATTATGCACTCTTCATACCTGGAGCATTTTCTATACATAATGTGCCTTTTTGCATTGACATTTTTAATAATAAACAGCAGAGATTTACTTAATATAGGACCAAAATTAAATGGTAATACTAATAAATAAACACTTAATGTCAAACTCAAAGCCTAATATTTTGTACCTGGCCATTTTTAATGTCTCCCCCCCTTGTTTATCATTAGGGGAATCCAATGATTATATTATGGGATTCATGTAAGTCGTTATCACACAGGCCCTGCACTGGCTGTTTTTGTGTGTCAACTTGACACAGCTGGAGTTATCACAGAGAAAGAAGCCTCCCTTGAAGTAATGCCTCCATGAGATCCAGCTGTAAGGCATTTTCTCAACTAGTGATCAAGGGTGGGAGGGCCCATTGTAGGTGGCGCCATTTCTGGGCTAGTAGTCCTAGGTTCTATAAGAAGGCAAGCTGAGTAAGCCAGGGGAAGCAAGCCAGTAAACATCCCTCCATGGCTCCTGCTTCCTGACCTGCTTGAGTTCCAGTCCTAATTTCCTTTGGTGATGAACAGCAATGTGGAAGTGTAAGCTGAATAAACCCTTTCCTCCCCAACTTGCTTCTTGGTCATGATGTTTGTGCAGGAATAGAAACCCTGACTAAGATAAGCCCCATCCTCAAAGTAGGCTGTGTACTTCTTCAAGTATTAGAACATTATTGGAATTATCTTCAGAGGATTTCTAAAGTGCCTTTCTCTCCTCAAACTTTCCATGGACAAAATGAATAAAACCTTTGAAAAAGCTGTATAAATGGCCTTCACTTAGTAAATTTAAACTCCTCGCTGTACTCTTGAAGCTACTTCTGTAGGGTGATTTCCATGAGGTCAGCAACTCGAACTGTCTTGGCTTAGCATTTGGCACACAAAAAGTTGTTGTGACTCTGCTATTTGCCCTTGAGCTGTTTCAAGGAGTTCAAAGATGTTGATAACATTGGTTTTTGAAGTATGGGGTATGGAGGAAGGCTTGGGGGAGGGCAGAGTACACAGTCCTGCCAGCATATAGCAACGGTGGGAGGGGCTATGCGGTCATTAGTCTTTTTCTGCTCTCAGCATTGAACACTTCTAATGTGTCTATATAGGAGGATGTAAACTTGGAGATTTCCATTTTTGTAACATGTTAAGTGGACATGGGTTTCATACTTTGTCCAGAACATTTTAAAATGCTTCTGATTGGAATCCACATCCTGTCCAAACATTTGAGAAGAGAGATATAATTTTCTTTCCTGTTTAACAACCATCTGACCAGTTGGATGAAAAGAATTGTTCTGTCTTTTTTTTTTTCCCCCTTTGGCACCATAAAAAAGGACTATTTGCTAGTACATATTGTTGTGTCCAGTGCTGTGTGAAAAATAAAGCCGGAAATTCTGGGCTTAAACAGCACAGTTGTCTGCTTGAGTGAGTGTAGCACCAAGGGATGACAGAGCATCTCTGACACAAGTGCCCAGGGAGGAGTCTTGTGAAGAATTGTAACTCACCAGTACAATTAGTTAAGACTCCGGTACTGAGACAATGCATTGGTGTGCCCCAGCAAAGGAGGCACATATTCTTAGTTCTGCTTTAGAGCTTGTGGTATCAGGTACTGAAGTAGAATTTAAAACAAACTGATCAAATAAAAGTCTCCAGCCTAGTGACCTTCTAGTCAAATGTCTCTTTGAGTGATAAAAGCATTAAGTGCTCAGATAGTCTATGATCCACCTAGTACAAAAACAGGGGATGGAGAGATGGCTCAGCCATTAAGAGCATACACTACTCTTTCAGAGGTCCCGAGTTCAATTCCCAGCAACCACATGGTGGCTCACAACCATCTGTAATGGGGATCCGATGCCCTCTTCCGGTGTGCCTGAAGACAGCTAAGGTGTACTCATATACATGAAATAAATAAGTCTTAAAAACAAAACAAAACAAAAACTCAAAAGCAAAACAAAGAAAACCAGAATTTAAACTCAGTGCATCACCCCACCAACCCAGAACCCCAGCACCATTTTCTTCATGACTCTCTCCTTTGAGTACTATTTATTCAAACCTTAACTAAAGAGTGCTCATTTCTGCAGTGGGATCAACATAAACTATGTCAGAATAGTTAGGATAAGACAAACCTTATCCGTCCAGTTGAGGAGTTTTGTCATGATAGCCTTCCTTTCCACGTTCCTCAGTGACCCTTTGTGGTGAGTCTTAGGAATGGCCAAGACTCCCGTTTCCACTCTGAGTCCTTGTGCTGCTTCAGGCAGCAAAGATGTGTAGTCAGGAGAGGAAGACTGGGCTTTAACAGTTTAATTACTTTTACCCAGGACTTAAAGGAATGTTAGTGAGCCAGGGACAAAGGGCTGCCCAGTTCCTGTGTTGTGCAAACTTCTAAAGGGCATAAAAAATGAGTAGAAAGCAATGGAAAGAGAAAAGAGAAAATTAAGGGTCTCCATAAATCCACAGAAGTGTGTAAGGTCTTTGCAGGTAACTAGAGCATTTGTGGAGCCTACTAGTTCTAAAGGTTCCCAATTCTAATTCTGAGAAGAGTCAACACCTTCCATTGTTGCCCATCTACATATTCCTGAAGAAATAATGTGTTTCCTTCCACATTCACTGTTTTTGTACAATAGTTAATATATATGTTTGGCACACTAACAGTTAAGCATGGATGATTTGATGGTGCAGGTCTATAAACTGAGTACTCAGGAGACAGAGACAGTAAACTTAAGACTTGTTGAGACAACACAGTGAGACCCTTTTTCAAGACAACAACAAAAAGAGAAAGCAAAAACTGACTTTTTTCAGGCTGAGATGTGGCTCAGTGGTAGACTGTGTGGTCATGCTACACAAAGCCTTGAATTTAATCACCAGCACAACTATCCAATTAGCTAATAAAACTTTTATTAAAGCATAACAAAACCAGAGAAAAACAGGTGATGAAATTTTACAGGATGAATGCAAAGTATAAATGTCACTGAAGCTAAGACATAAAACATTTCGGAGAACTCATAACTTCTCCTTAGAACCTGCTTAGTGATTCCAGCAATTGTCCCAAGTTAAGCAATATCCTGACATAGTCACTGTTAGTCATGTAAACTTCTGAATGTTACTCAAATGAACTCCTACCACAGGTAGCATTTTAGGTCATTCAGTCAACATCCTCAGGTGTGTTTGTTCCAGGTGGTTAGTTTGTTCACTCTTAGTTTTACATGGCAATTCTATTTTATAAATAAAACACTAATTGTCCATGAGCTGTTTATGGACCCCTGAGTCTAGTCCTTGGCTTTCTGGCTTTTGTTATTGGGAAATGTTTCCCTGAGCATTCTGGGCCACATCTTTCTGTTCATGTATGCACTCATTTGAATTTGTGGATAGTGCGCTCTGGAGTAGAATTGATGACCACAGGGCAAGCATGTGGATGGATTGGTGTTTATTATGTGGCCATTGTTCTCAGTTCATTGTAATAATTTATATTACTGCTAGTGTTTGGAAAAAAAAATCTAATAGCTACAGCCTTTCCTGACATTGATGTTTTAGTAGGTACATGGTACCATTTCATTGTAGCTTTTTTGGTACATGTTAAATTTTCATTTTCCTTTTTAAATGAATTTATTTTTATTATTTTTATATATGTTGGTATTATACCTGTGTGTATGTGTGTGTGTGTGTGTGTGTGTGTGTGTGTGTGTGTGTGTGTGAGAGAGAGAGAGAGAGAGAGAGAGAGAGAGAGAGAGAGAGAGAGAGAGAGATTACTGAAACTTCTGGAGTTACAGACAGTTGTGAAATGCCATATGGATGATGGGAATTGAACCCAGGTCCTCCTGAAGATCTTCCAGGGATCTTAACCACTGGGCTGTTTCTCCAGTCCCCTTTCTTCTTTTTCAAAATAAATTTTAGAATCAGATGCAGAGACCCATAGCCAAACATTAGGTAGAACTTAGGGAGCCCCATAGAAGATGGGGAGCCAGAGGAGTTGAGGATACCATGAACACACGATCCACAGAGTAAACTAAGCTTGGGGCTCACAGATCCTGCTGGGTCTGAGCCAGGTCATCTGCGTGTATATGACGCGTGTGTAGCTTGGCATTCTCACAGGATTTCTAACAGTGGGAGTGGGGGTTGTCTCTGACTCTTTTGCCAAGAGAAATTTTAAGGCTTGTTGCATGCAAGAAAAGATAGCGCACCTAACCTTTTCTAAAGTTCTTGGAATGACTCAGCCTGAAGTAATCAATATACCAATTAAAAACCGAGCAAATGAAGGCGTACAGATTGGATGCAATGTTCAAAATGATCACAGCTTGAAGTAAGTTGTATTAGAGTGTTGGGAAATTAACAGTGCACAATTAAAAGCTTTGCAAAAAGGTGTGGTTGTTTTTTTTTTAAAAGAAATTTGATGCAAAATCTTGTTTAAAATGTTTTATGAACTGTCCTTTGACACCTTCCTCTCCTTAGGGTCGGTGAGTATGTTTTCAAGGGATGAACAGAAAGGAACAATCCAAGAGTACAGAGAAAAAAGGGTACCTCTGTAAATGGAAAGAGCAAGGAGAGACTGCCAATGGAGGACAGTCCAAACTGGCTCATGCCCCTCCCCCACCTCAAGACCAGAGTGCAGAAAGCCCAACCAGACCCTAACTTGAAACAGACAATTTCTTTAAATCTGGAACTAAAAAAAAAAAAAAAAAAAAAAAAAAAAAAAAAAAAAAAAATAGATACTTAACTTAGCATGTATCTTTATGCCATAAATTATCAGGAATAAATTTTAATTTTAAAACTGAGACATGGAATAAACTTCTGTCTTTTTAATTTGATCTTCTGGCTCTTCAAAGGCTTTTTCTTCATTCAAGGATCATAGAGAGCAGACCAAGGTTCCATTGTGTATAGAAAACTGCTAGTAAAATAATATACTGCACCGCCCCCAAAGTTTGTAATTCAGTTTTAAACCTAAAATTGGATGCTAAGATTGTGATTTATGGGTAGGTATGGAGATCAGTCGTGACTTGGGACAGATTGGCTAGATGTTAAGGACAGTTTTACTCCGAATGTTCTTTTCCTTGGGAGGGGGAGGGGAGATGGAGGGGGGAGATGGAGTGGGGGGAGGGGATAACATCTGACCTGTAAATAGAGACTATCTCTTTTGAAATCTAGTTCAGACTACCTCTTTAAGTTACTGCTTGTTTGTTGTGCTCTTATTCTTGAACTGCAGATCAGGAAGAAAAGCACGGAATGGGGCCGAGATACAATTCTGGGCCCTCCAATCTGCAGTAGCAGACTGAAGCCACTACCACGTCTCTGTAACTTCTCCAGCCTCTGAGATCTACACAGCAACGAACTCAGTCTGAGGGTTTATGGAGTGTGGCGAAGGACTGGAAATAAAGTCGGCACATGCAGTTCATCGAACGGAGACAGCGGCTTGTCTGCCCCTGCCTCCTCGGTACAGGGCATCACTGCCCCTAAATGAGGGCCCTGCCACTTTAATCAGCCTGTCCTTTGTCCCGTGAACAGTATCTGAGTATGGATTACTTGCCCTGGAATGCTGGACTCTAGTCAGCCTCCGACTGGGACATTTCAGTTTCTCTTGTGAGGAATTATTCTGTGATGGGGTATCTTTCTCAGATGGCTCATCTGCACATCTGGGGAGGTGACTTTAGAATTTGGTTCCACTCCTTCCACGGGGGAAATTGCTTCCTTTTGGGTTAATATTATCACCCCCACTTCACTAGCCAGAAAAAGGCAAACTCATCATTTCAGGAGGGGACAATCTACCTCGAAATTCATCTTGTTCCCACTGTGGCCTATGTCACCCGTTCTTCAGGACACCGGGTATCTGTCTTCCTCACTGCTGCCTCTGCTTTCAAAGAGACCTGAGAACACGTCCTGTCGACTCTGCTCCTTTTTCTTGCTTTGAGGGTCGGGATGCTCTGGTGGCATCCTTTGTCTTAGAAGGTTCCTCATGTCCCTGAACTCAGGCACAACTTGGCTGGCAGACATAAATGTGCCAGATCTTTGAGAGCTATGTCCAGAAGAAAGTACCGAAAATGTTTTAAATGGGCCTCTCGGTTCTAAAAAAAAAAAAAAGGCCAACGCTTTGTCATGGTTGCCTCGTGCTCCTACTGCCTGTTTCTCTTTGATTGGACACTGGTGGCAGCTGGAGAATTTCTAGCTGCTGTCCCTGCTGTCCTTCCTTTGTCCTGATTTGCTCTTTTACCTGGTACAGCTTTCTGTCCCAGCCTCCCCCACCCACACGATGTTTTTGCTTGGATTATCATTAATTATTGTTTTCTCATCCAGTTTAATCATATTGCTGCATTTTTTGATTTATAATCACCAGGAATGTCCGGTTCCATCTTCCTGTCCTACTCCAGGAAGTGTGAGAATAATTTGTCCATTTCTGATTGGAGGATTTTTCTGAAATATGGCCCATCACGCTGTGGCTGAGCTGCCTGACCCTCAGCTACTTCAAGCAATGTGACTTCTTCCATTGGAAAGCGATTTGAATGTGTAGTAGTAGCTTCCTTTTGATTTAAACCAAGGTTTTCATTACAAGATGTTAGCTAATCCAAGGCACATCCTAAAAATGACTCTTACTGTAAAGTGTTGGCAGAGTAAATTATTAAGTTGTTGTACCAAGATTGCATTTGCTGCACCTTGAGCTATAGTGAGTTCTGGATTTAAAGTGTTCCAGGTACCACTGAGTGTCATTGAGGTGTTGGCACTTCAAGGACCCATGGTGCCACTTGATAGGTCTTCAGGACATGCACTGGTAGCATGTACAATGTTTCTTTCACTCTTTCAGGAATTAGGTAAGCTTTCAATATCTGGGGACCTCCCCTGGAGCCATTCCATTTGTCACACTGGAGTGTGAGTTTGAGCTATTTTCTCCACTCTGAACTTGAGAAGAAATGACCTTGTTAGGCTTGGCTTCTAACTTCGTGGCAGGTCTTCATCTACTTGGTGTCATTCTCTCTGATTCATTATCATTCGAGACTCTTGTGACTGGCTGCCTTGGTGCAGCTGAGACTGTGTATATGCATTAACTCATAACTATCTGTCTGCCCTCCTTTGTGGGTATACTGTGACCAGCTGCTTCAAGTTCCTGCTACAATGCGGAACTGTAAACTAACAGCGAGCCATCCAAACCTTCCTCCCCTTAAGTTGTTGGCTATTTTGTCACATGATAGGAAACTAAAGTAAGATGACCAGCTTCTGTTCCATATGTCTATTCTTGTGTTATCGTTGATCCAATAGCATGGTCTTAATCGCTGTGTCTCTGCATTGTGTCTCGGTGTTTGCTGATGCAAAACTCAGAAGTTCTGCTCCTGACTAGATGGTCTTAAACTTTCTCGAACCTTTTCATTTCCACATATCTTACTTAGGGTTTCTGTTGCTGCAAAGAAACACCATAACCAAGAAGCAACTTGGGAAGGAAATAAAGGGTTTATTTGTCAAGCAAGTTGGTAAGGAAATAAAGGGTTTATTTGGCATTCACTTAGGTTTTATGTTAACCACTGGAGGAAGTTAGGGTAGGAACTGAAATAGGGCGGGAACATGGAAGCAGGAGCTGATGATGCTGAGGCCATAGAGAGGTGCTGCTTACTGGCTTCCTTCCCTGGCTTGCTCAGCCTGCTTTCATAAAGAACATAGTACCACCAGTCCAGGGATGGCACCACCCATAATGGGCTGGGCCCTCCCCCATGAATCACTAATTAAGAAGAAGTCTTACAGCTGGATCTTATGGAGGCATTTTCTCAATAGACGTTTGCTCTTTTCAGATAACTTTACCTTATGTCAAGGTGACTAGCCAACATACCACATAAACTTTAAATCAGATTTCAGTTTTGGACAAAAACTGCTGGGATACAGACTGACTTGGGAATAATTGATGTCTTTACAACATTAACTTTTTCACTAAAATAAACATTAAAGGTGTTTTTTTTTGATGTTTTTAATTTTTAGTGTAAGGGTCTTGCAAGTCATTATTAGTGCTGGTTCACCATTTTTTGCATTATTATTATAATTTTAGTTAAGACCTGTTGTTTGAGTGGAAGTTACTCCAGTGGTATATTTATTTGAGTCACTATTTCAAAGGAAGACTTCCTTTATATTTCACCATTCAATTGGATGCTTTAATGGTTTTGTATTAATACAATGTATTCTATGTCAACAAAGGGAAGCTTTAGTCTGTTTCCTACATGATTGTATTGTTAACATGAATCAGCACCAATTTCACCACACACGGTTTGTTTATTATATTAATATAATCCTGTTACATTTAATTTTTTATTATTATGTGATCAGTTGCCTTGATTTTGTAATGTTTTATGCTTTTTTTTAAAATTATGAAGATCAGACATTTATTTTTCACAGTTGTACAGTCTGGGAGGTCCAAGATTAAGACTCCTGAAGATTCAGTGTCCAGTGAGCACCAGTTTCCTGTTGTACTTTCAAATGGTAGGAGAGACCCAGCAACTCTCTGGGGCCCCTTTGTAAGATTGTTTGCTGCCTTCTGAATATTAAATCAGTCGTGAGCTCTGTCTCCCAAATCTATCTACCTTGGTTGTGATATACTGTTATTTTGTTGTTATCACTGCTTTGAGATTAGGGTCTTGCTAAATTGCACACACTGCCCTTGGGCTCTTCACTGTCCTTCTGCCTTAGCCTTTTGTATTGTTCTATTGGCTGAACTAATTGTGTTTGATGAATACATCAGCACATGCGAGTTGTATGTATTCAAAGATAACCCGTGACATATTAAAATTCAATAAGTTTGATTTATGGCTCATTACAAGCAAAGGAAACTGTAAACATAATGGGGGACCATTGGGCACCTTTTTAAGAGGTAGTTAGGACTGGTATGCTAGTTTATACTTATGATGCCAGAACTGATAAAGGTAAAAGAAATTAAAGGGCAGGTATAACTACAAAGCAAGTTCAAATCCAGCCTGAGCTACACGAGACTCTGTTAGTAGGAAAAGAGGCTGAGAACTGAGCATCCCAGCTTGGTACCATATGTGCTCCCAGCCTTTTGGGAAGCAGAGGTAAGGGGAACACAAGTTTGAAGCCAGCCTTGAACAACTGTCTTTAAAAAAATTAGTAGAGGAATGCCAATGTGCTGAGGTGGGAGAGGGTTGGGAGAGGGAGCACCTTCACGGAGGCAATGTTGGGTGGTGGTGGATGGGATTGAGGGAAGGGAATAACATCTGAAATGTAAATGCAGAGAATATCGAATAAAAATGAGAAAAAATTAATTTATTTTATATGTGTGGGTGTTTTGCTTATATGCATGTCTGTGCACCATATACATACAGTTCCCTTGGAGGACAGTTAGGTACTCTGGAACTGCAGTTACAAATGGTTGCAGTCCTCTGTGTGAGTTATGGGAATCCATCCTGTGTCCTTGGGCACAGGAAGAGCAGCCAGTGATTTTAACCACTGAGCCACACCTCCATCTTCCTGAAAAGTTCTGTTATTGGGGGAGAAACAGCTTTGGAGGTGGGAGTCTGGGGATTAGGCAGGAATCCTAAAGTGAGTTGCTATTTCCAAAGGGGAATTTAAGGGAGCTATTACTCCCCTTCAATCACACTGTCAGGAGATGACGACATTCTATAATTGAACATCTTAATGAATCTTATCTCAGCGATGGAAACAGCACATTGAAGACAGAGTCATAACTGGCTTGGCCTTGTTTTGAAGTCTGTGTTCAGACCATAAGAAGACCATGTTACAAACTTGCCTTGATTCACTGTAGTAGTAGCACAGTGACATTTTAGGCTATGGGTCTTCTGTGAAAAGGCTTTAGGTTCCACAGGAGAACATGGGGGCTTCTCTAGATGACTAAGTTTGCTCTTCAGAATGTCAAAGCCTGATGGTTGGTCCAGGTTCATCCCATGGGTCAAAGGCCTCATTTTATTTCACCATCTATTTTGATGGGAAAGCGCTCTTGTGATTTTTCTCGTTTGTTCTTTTTAGATTCTGGTATCAAACTTCTTTTGGTCTCCAAAATACATCAGAAAGTCAAGCCTTTTCCTCTATTCTGTAGAAAAGCATTTGTATACTTTATTCTTTTCTAAAATAAAAAAAAATAACTTTATGGGCATGGCTGTTTTGTCTGCATGTATGTATCTACACCATGTGTATATCTGATGTCTGAAGAGGCTAGAAGAAGGCCTCAGAGCCCCTGAAACTGAAGTTACATGTGGTTGTGAGCTGGAATGTGCGTGCTGGAAACTGAATCCAGGTCATCTGAAAGAGCGGCCAGTGTTCTTAACTGCTGAGCCGTCTCTCTTGCTCCTGATACCATTTATTCTTGAGTGTTTGGAGAGAATTCCCTGGCAATAGAATCTAGATACTGACAGAGATACCCTCCTCAGCAAACGTGTAAACGGGCTGCTCTGAATCTTCTTTGTGATTGAGCCTTGATTTTGGTCCTCTTTCCCGCTGGTAGATTAGTTGTAACAAAATCTCACTACATTAAATTACAGAGAACCTTCTGCTTTTGGTATCTATGTTCCTTTCTGGTCTCCTCAATATCTAATCAAATTTCGTGTCTTCTTTTACATCTAATCGCCTGCCCTTTCAGCAACAGGCTTGTTATGTCCCTGTATCAAGACGGCCTGGTCTTGTCATCTCCTCTTAACAATTTCCACGGACTTACTCATTATCCTTATGTATATTTTTTCTCTTGTATACAACTTATTTCCCCTCATCTTTCTTCTACTATTTTTAAAGAGATTTTTCTTATAAGTTCTTATGCTATTTTATTTTTTTTTTCTGGAGATTAAAACAAACAAACAACCCAGCCTGATATAATGAATTCCTTACATCTTATAAGACAGTGCTGAGCCCCTAACATAGTTTAGTTCCCTATTACCCTCTTTCATTGTGGCATTTTGGTGCATAGTCAAATTACCTGTATATTAAATATCTTAAAGGTGATAGTTCTGTTTTGTATAATTAATATTCATTTAGATTTACTGCTCATTAATCTTAAATGCCTTTTGTGCCACATTCCTCAGTGATTCACATTGGAGAAAACACCACTGCCTGTCAGACTTAGTCTTCTTCCCTTTGCTTTCTCATGAACACTTGAAAAAAGATGTTGTCTTTCTGGTCTTAGAAAATTGCTTGAAGCTTTGCTGGATACACTGCCTCTACACATTTTGTACCCAGTTTTTAGTCTCTAGCTTTCTACTAAGAAATTTACACCTGTCCAGAAGATGAAGTTGAATTGGGTTCAAGTTGAACATTTCTTTCTTGGATATAATGCTTAAATTCCACCTTTGGCTCTTTGTCCCTGCTTTTGGCTGGGTGGTTAGTTGTTCCAAATTGAAACATTCCCTTGTAGAGGAAGCTGAGGAAATTTCCTAGCCTCCGGAAGTTTATTAAATTTATAAGGCCCAGGGTGATCAGTTAGGTATAAGACCTAATGTGCCTCCTCCAGTTATGTCTTAGTTATTTCTATTGTTGTGAAGAGACACCATGACCAAAGCAGCTTATAAAAGAAACAAATTGGATTGGGAGCTTGCTTACAGGTTCAGGGGCTTTATCCATGACTATCATGGTAGGGACCATGACAGCAGGTGGGCAGGCATGGTGTTCATGAAGTAACTAGCATCTTTTCTTAAAGATGGAGGTAGAGATGGTGAATCTGGTGGGGAGGGAAGGCTGGGACTGGCATTGGCTTCGGAAACCTCAAAACCTATTCCCAGTGACACAAGGAATAGCTCCAGCAAGGCCACACCTCCTAATCCTTCCTAAGCACTGGAAAGCAAGCATTTAAATATATGAGCCTATGGAGACCATTCTCACTCAATGCACAGCTCCCATAAGCAGTAAGCCATTACTGGAGCAGAGGACCCGCTTCAGGCACGCAGCCTTAGGAAGTGAACTCTATGATACATCAGGCTTTTCCATGACGCTACTACCTTTGAGTCATGCAGGATCCTCTAACCTCAATAAACTCACTGCTTTGCCAAGCTAGTCTGGAATGAAATCATTTCTTTTGAGACTACACATCTATTCACATATAAGAAGAAGCTATGCAAAACATTTAGCGAAAGTTTTTCTTTCTGTCCTCAATTTTTAAAACTATACATTTAAGACTATCCCATGATAGCCAGAAGAAAAAGTCTTATAGTTATGATTTTCTCTGGCATATGGGAAGCCTTTGATCATCTAAGCAGCAAACCTTAAGAGTATTAAGAGTCTGTATGAAAAGTAAGAATAGGAAGCATGGTTCTAGGAAGACTCTGCCAACTCCTGACTCTTTCTTCCAATTTAATGTACAGCGTGAGAGGGAGCAATTCACTTCCCCCTCATCCGCTGTCTCCCTAGAGTGATTCACATAACATAGTAGAGACCACTGTATGTTCAGGACTCTAGGAAGGGACTCCAACCATGACACACTCCCACAGGCCTGCCACCGAGCCAGAAATCCTTTCCATAAACAAAACAAAACAGAGCAAAATGACGACAAAAAACAATTTGCAGAGCTTGAGGAGATTTATGGGTTTCAAAGCTCCGAAATCCTAAAGTGACGCTGGCGTTGGTGAACGACATCAGATTTATCTTGAGGGGCAGGAAGGGATTTGCTGGGAGAGGCATGTAGTGACAGGGAGACAGAGCAGGAAGGGCAGAAAGTCCGTCCACATTAGGACCTTGCCTCAGCAGTGCCAAGAGCCTCAGGCTGTTGATGCTCTATTATTTTTCTTCTAGCAGGAACTAGGTTCTCCGAGTCTCCCTATTTACATGGACGAATACATCCATGTACACATAAGAAGACAGATAACTATGGTGTTAGCCAACACACGTTTCAATGACCGTCTGCCTCTACCACCACCTTCTAGGCACTAGGAGTGTGCACAGGGAAATATGACAGGAGTAATAATCATATTTTGGACCCCTCCCATCTGTGGGGTCTCTTCCTAGACATTTGTCAAGAGCGCAGATCCTTTGCAGCATGCCTTGCTGCTGGAGCTTGGTGTACTCTTTGGGGTATAAATATTCTCCCCCATCTGTTGTCTATTTGTGTGTGACATTCTATAAATACGTTAATTGGTACCACTCTTCATTTAACTGTCACTGCTGTCTCTTGTCATGACAAGCTTCTATTAAATGGGACAAAATATGATGGGCTAAAATAAAACCATCCAGTAATAAGGGCCTATGTTGGCCAAAAGGGAATGTAACTGGAAGAGAATTTCAGTCTCTCGTGGTAAGGAAAGGACAGTTTAGGCTCACCAGTGAGTCTGTGTGTGAAATCTGAGTAAAAATTTCTCAGATGCAGGTAAGGGAAGCCCTTCAGGAAATGGCTGAAAAAAATGAACCAGTTTCAAGTTCATTTACATTCTCATAACAGTGGACTTATTTTAGACAGTATGGTTTTGGTGATATTTCACGGACCATAGTCATTTTTGCCTTGAAAAACTAACCATGTATGTATCAAGGAAAACCCCTGGTGCAAGTGTTCATTTCAAACACCTTTAAAACTTGATACAAACTGGGCCCACCTGACCGTGCAGTAGAGAGAGTGCATACTTAGTAAATGTCATCTATGTGGTCTTTAAGTTCATGGGGACAATTCGAGCCAAAGCTTTGTGTTCTAAGGCTTAAAAAACATTATTTGAGGACTTGGCAACTGACTAAAACTTAGGCTATAAAGAGGTGCTTCATTTATGCAGGTTGTGCATCAGCAGAAATGATCACAGGGACTGTGGGGCTGCTCCACGTGTCCTCCCTGGATGTGTGTCAAGAAGCATCTTTAGGAACGTGTCAGGCCAGAGCAGAGATGCAGTGTGACTTCTCTATCCCCTGGAGAGGCTTCTGCTTTGTTCTTAGGCCTTCAGTGGATTGGGTGAAGGAATTCCAGATGACAACTGCCTCTCTCTAAAGGCCACTGACTGCTGGTGCTAACCACGTCTACAAAGCACCTCTGGGGCTGTGCTGATTACATGGAGACACAGCCTTGCCACGTTGACCCCAAAGATGAGCTGTGATCACTGGTCAGGAAAACCATTCATCTGGTTTGAAGAACATCATCCAGCAGTGCCCTTTAGTGGATTCAGGTTGCGAGGTCTGCCCTGGCCTGCCCTGGCCTGCCCTGGCCTGCCCTGGCCTGCCTTGCCAGCTGGTGCTACTCTTATGCCATCCCAGAATCCTTGTGGTACAAAAGCCCCGGACATGTCCTCCTGATCTTCCCCTCACCACTCTATCCCCACTTTCCCTCCAGTCCTTAATACCTTAGTAGCCATCAGAGCCTAGGACACTGGATGCAAGCGTAGAGCTTCCGTGTTTCTTATAAGGAAGCACACAGACTGAAGGACCAGTCAGACACGGCCTGACCTCTTTTCCTTTTCTTCTGGGAAGCAGGTGCAGGACTGGCTTTGGGAATGGGTAGGCTGGATTTAGATCTAAAGAATAAGTTGATAGATACTGAAATTAACAAAGGCTGGGCAAGCCCGAATTATTTACTTAGAAAAGTGTAAGAATAGAGCCAGGAGGCTGAGCAGAGTCCTTTTGGCCAATCAACATTTATTTTACAGAGATTTTCATTGCTACCTCATGCTTTTGCAGCTAGAACCATTAAATATGACTCTATATAACTGCATCGGTTTCTTCAATTTCCCTCCTCCCCTCTTACAGTCTCTCAGTCCCCCTTTCTCTTTCCCCCTTCCCTTCCTTCCTCCTTCCCTTGCCCTCTCCCCCATTTGTTTAGCAACTTAATAATATTAACTATATTATCTTGGAACATACACAATAAATCCAGTGAGAGTAACTATAATATACACTGGATAAGAAAGGAAATACGTTTGAACTGAAGCTTAGATTCTATTGCTAGGCTACTAAGTACCGACCTATCAAAAAACACAATTTACTCGTTGACTGCAGTTCCTTAAATGAGGTTATAGAAATTCTCTTCCAAACCTATTTTGAGCCTCTCTTCTCTTGTGTGGCTGCACAAGCCTCCACAGAAACAAAGGAAAGGGGGGCCAGGCAGAGTTTGACTGATTATTTATTCTGTCTGTTTTTTTTGTTTGTTTGTTTGTTTGTTTGTTTTTTGTTTTTTGTTTTTTTTTTTAATATAAGAAATGAGGAAGTTCTAACACTGAGTTTAGTGTCCTGAGCTCAGGTTGCTACTGAGGTATAAAGGACTGGAGAAAAAGTAGGGGCGGGGTTGGGGTAGATGGGGAGGCCGTGTCCTTCAAATGCAAGTTCTTGGCCTGTCGTGAGGTATATACGCATGGGAGGCTGAAGCACAGGTCTGGGGAACTCAAAGCCAGCTTGGGCTACTGTTTCAAAACCACATGACAACCAATGCTGGGACGCATTAAATGCTCTGGGAAAATGTATGATGTTGCAAAATCTTTTTTTTTTAAGCCTCCAAATTTGATCACTGTATAGGATAAGAAAAGTTGAAACATTTTAATCTTTATTTGCATGATGAAATTACCAGAATTTAAAAAAAACAAAAAAAACTTTGAGATGCCCTGGACTGATACAACTCCCTGCCATTCACACTTGGGAGCCCCCTAGCAGCAGTCCAGTTAGGTAGTCACATGTTGTGTCTAGTGAGCTGACTAAGTCAGGACCACAAGGAAAGCCACTCCTGAGTGATGAATGTATCATACTGGTCGACCACAGCAGCCTTTCAGCTTGTGGTGGGAAAATCTGCACATAGGAAGGCGGGATTTTAAGCCAGGCCTTTCTATCTTGACAGGAGGAAAAACATGAATGGGAGCGTTTGAGTTTGAATGTCTTATAACTGCTTCCTTAGAGGGTAATATTTCATGTCTTAAGACATCATTTGAAAAGAGAAAATGCACCCTGGGCTCTTTAGCTCATGCCTGGGTGGGCTCTGGCTGGGTCTGATGTTGGCCCATGAGGGCTGGGTGGGATATGCTTTGAGTTGTTCATATTCTTTCTGCAAAGTCTTAGAAATAAGCCCTACCATTTGTCTGCCTTCAACAGTTGAGCTCAGAATGTTTGGCTCCAGTATTTCAGCGGGGTCTCAGAGATTTGGAGTGCCAGTGAAGGCCCTCTGCTAGGAGAGGAACAAACTGGGAATCACTTCTATTACCCATCCTTTCAGCGATGACATTAGAACACAGATGGGGCTGGGTCTATACATGGACTCTGAATTTAAAACCATGACCAACCAACTCTTGATTGCTCTTGGTATTTTTTTTTTTAATCAGACCCTACCAATCCTTTCTGACCAATTATCCAACCCAGTCCAGTCTAATCCAGTTTTAGCCCAGTACAATCCAATCTATACCAAACCACAGCACCCTACCCCCACGGCAACCCATTGCTTTCTCTCTGATTCAACGCACCTTTTCTAGTACAAGGAGACACAGGTAGTGAGATCCACTGTGTTCTCCCTAATCCTATAATCTCATCCAGTCTATTTCCACTTCTCCAGTCTCATCTGAAAGTTTTTCCTCCCCTGCTTCCTCTTCTGCTCTTCCTTCCTACCTACCCTACTTTATCTGATCAAATCCCATTCCACACATTCCATACTATTCTACTCGTGCACACATATAAAATAATATAAATATAATATAAATTTATGTAATATATTAAATATATAATATAAATATAACATAATATATTATAATAAATAAATGAATTGTGTGTGTGTGTGTGTGTGTGTGCGTGTGTTTCTTTGAAGGGTCTTAATACAGCCTTGCTGGCCCAGAACTCACTATGTAGACCAGAAAGTCTCACAAAGTTCTGTCTGACATTGCTATTATAGCTATTCGTGGTTGTCAACTTGACTACATCAGGAATTAACTAAGACTCAAATTCCTGGGTATATGCCTATGAGGGATTTTCTTAAGTCGTTCCACGTCGGATGATCCACCTTAATCTGGGCCACGCCTTCTGGTGGCAGCCCATATCAGGGCCAATAGAAGAAGGAAGGCTTTGCGTTTGCCTGCTTGCCCCACGTCACCCCTAAGACTGGTGTCTCACTGGCATTGGCACCTACTTCTCTGAGATTCTGGCATGTACTGAAGACCACCAGAGAAGTCAGTCTCACGGACTGAACAATTATTAGACTATTGGACTTTCTGTGGGTAGACAACAACTGTTGGACTACTTGAACCACTATCTGTAAGTCACTCTAATAAATCTCCTCACATATGTGCCTGTCCATTTTGTCAGTTTCATTCTTCTAGTGAACACTTGCAACTACACTCACATATCTGTATGTATACTGTGTGCTTGCCAAGTGCCACGGAGGTCAGAAGAGGGTGTCAGATCCGCTGGAGTTACAGGTCCATTTATTTATCCACTTATTACTTACCTATATGGTTCCTAAAGTTGACTTTTTATTCTCAGACATGGGATAGGTTATGAAGTAAGTAGTTGCTGGGTACAGCTGGAAAATGAAAGAATGGGTCTGGGCATAGTGACTCTCAGACTTCATACTCCAATCAAGTCAGTAGTAAGCAGCAGTGTCTGGCAGAGATTCCCAGATATGTACTTATTTGTCTTCATGGATGGCTCCGACACACTAAACAACCTCAGGGAAGAAATTAATTGCTGGATTTTTCTGCCATGTTAGAGGCAACTTCATCGAGTGTTCAAAAGCAACCTTCAAAGGAGGGATTGATTTGGTCCCTAATTTTGTTTATTTTGGGGTTTCCAGAGTCTGGACTTCTTTATTAAAGGCCGTCAACTGAGGGCTTTGACCACAAAGACTTAGCATCATGTCTTTAAGAGAAAGTCAAAACCAGGGTTAATGAAAGTTAAAAGTCTTTGGGTCTCCCTGTAGGTCTCCTGTACAGACACTTGTTTTGCAACTGTCTCTTGCCTGGGTGTGCCAGGTCTTTGCAGACCAGCTCAACCAGGGGAAAAGCAAAATAAACACCATCAGTAGCCATTGCAGCATACAGCCTCTTTTTTTCCTACCAGACAAGTCTTTTTTTCCTCATTAAAACTGAGTCTGGATTTGAAATTTTTGAATCATCCTAGAAGGCGGAATCTTGTTTGTGCTTAAATCACATGTCTTCTACCTGTGTTTCCCAGGGAAGCCCCGGGCATCTTATTTCTTTAGCTCAGGAATTCTGTTCTCAGCCTCTGTGGGGCATGTTGGAGCCAGCAAGGGATCAGTTCCCAAGTGTGAGAACAGGAGTTATAGCCAGAAATGGCCCAGAGGTGTTACTGCATGAGCTCCCAAGAGACCTGATCCTGGGTCTAACGAGTGGGAAGTTGCAGAGGGGCTGTGTAGACTTCGGAGGACATAAATCCCGAAGCCTGCAAGTGTTAGTCACGACACTGCAAAAGGAAATACAGAGGTTCTTGAAGGAGCTGAGAAGCTGACTCATTGGAATGGGGTTCCTGCCACTGCTGACACGTGGATGCTCCACACTGGAGCATAATATTGGGATGTTCCTCCAGCTTTGTGTCCCCAAATGGCCGCCATCTATTTTCCCATCCTCTCAAGAGTCAGCTCTGATGACCAGATCTCCTCTTTCCTCTACATGTGGACTTCTAAAATGCTTCTGGTCCTCATGCCATGCCAGCATGTGAAGAATTTATCCCATTTTGAACGACATGACTTGGAAGACAAGGACTTCTCCATCTATCTTCCTCTCCAGGTGTGACAGTCTCTAGATCTGTGTCTCAGTCTTAAGAGTGTCCCAATACCACCTACAGAACTTGATAAAACACAAATTGTTGAGCCTCAGCCCCAAACTTGGCTTTGCATTTCTAGCACATTCCCAGGCAATACTGACGGTCTGGGACTCAGAGTGAAAAACACCATTCCTCCCCCCACCCCCCAAATCCACTGGCTTTACTCTTCTTTCATCCACTGCCTGACTGTACTGGCTGGTTTTCTGTCAACTTGACACAAGCTGGGGTCATCACAGAGAAGAAGCTCAGCTGAGCAAATGCCTCCATGAGATCCAGCTGTAAGGCATTTTCTCAATTAGTGATCTAGGTGGAAGGGCCCAGCCCATTGTGGGTGGTGCCATCCCTGGGCTGGTAGACCTGGGTTCTATAGGAAAGCAGGCTGAGCAAGCCAGGGGAAGCAAGCCAGTAAGCAACATCCCTCCATGGCCTCTGCATCAGGTCCTGCTTCGTGACCTGCTTGAGTTCCAGTCCTGACTTCCTTTGGTGATGAACAACGATGTGGAAGTGTAAGATGAATAAACCCTTTCCTCCCCAACTTGCTTCTTGATCATGATGCTTGTGCAGAAAGAGAAACCTTGACTAAAACAAATTGATACCAGCAAAGTAGAGTATTCCTGTGACAACCTGACCATGTTTTGGGGAGGATTGTGGAAGGACTTTGGAACTTCGAGCTAGAAGAGCCATTGGGAAATGAAAAGCTCTGTGGGATGTTCTGTAGGAGCTTGAAAGATAATGTTGAAAACAGTTCAGAAAATGGAGGCCCTTTCTTTTTCATTTCAGAAGATGAAATTTCAGAGGGAAGATTAAAGACTCTTACCAGGGCTGTTGCTGTTTTTTGATTATGAATATTCTGTGGTTTTGGTCAGCTGGAGCTAAAGAATCAGCTGTGATTAACAAGACACCAGAACTACTAAAGCAAAACCTTTGCATTACTGGGACTGTTGATGCTGGTCAGCTGAAGCTAAGAAATTAGTAATAATTACGAAGAGACCAGCATCACTGAGGTGAAATCTTCTGGGAAGTGTTTTCTGAGAACACAAAGAGGCTATGTTCCAGAGATAGCCAAGGTTGTACCTCTTGCTGTGGCTGGACTTGGTAATGTGTAAGAGTCACCCAGGTGATACTGGTTTTGTAGGAATTAAGGGGTCATGGAGAGCAGCTGAGGTTTGACACTGTGAGAGGCCATGGAAGACCATTGGTGAAGGTGCAGCCTCAGTTGCAATTAGTGCCCCAGGACTGACAGTAGTTTTGGAGATGCCAGTACCATGAGATGACCACCAAGAACAGCAGCAGCAGTGGAGAACAGGCAGCTGGAGCCTAGAAGACAAGGTGTGTGCTACAAAGGGCAGAGCTGGAGAAGTGACCCAAGCCCTTTGAGGAGCCCAGATGTTTGTAAGTGGATTCCCTAGACATTGGATGGTTAGAGATTTTGCTTTTGATTGTGACTGTTCCCTGATAATTTTCTCTCTTGAAGGAAAAAGTGGAGCCCACAGTTAAGCAACTTTGAATTGTAAAAATATTTTGAATTTTAAAGAGACTGGATATTTTAAAGGTACTGCAATTTTAATATGTAAGAATCTTTAAAGACTGTGGGACTCTTAAGGTTATTTAGATCTTGGGGATGAACAAGAAAGTAAAGGTTGAGGGTTACTAGGGATGTGCTTGTGTGTCAAGTTGACAAGGGGTTTATTGTACTGGCTGGTTTTGTGTCAACTTGACACAAGCTGGAGTTATCCAGAGAAAGGATCCTCAGTTGAGGAAATGCCTCCATGAGCTCCAGCTGTAAGGCATTTTCCCAACTAGTGATCAAGGGGGGAGGGCCCAGCCCATTGTGGGTGGTGCCACCCCTGGGCTGGTAGACCTGGGTTCTATAATAAATCAAGTTGAGCAAGCCAGGGGAAGCAAGCCAATAAGCAACATCTCTCCATGGCTTCTGCATCAGCTCCTGCTTCCTGACCTCCTTTGGTGATAAACAGCAATGTGGAAGTGTAAGCTGGGTAAACTCTGTCCTCCCCAACTTGCTTCTTGGACATGATGTTTGTGTAGGAATAGGAACCCTGACTAAGTCACTAACCTATCCCTAGCTGCACACTGTCTCCCTACTTTTGACTTCCACAGTCAATTTCCCCAGGAGCTCTGTGCTCCGTGTTCTTGATAATGGGCCTCCTGACCACATCCTCTGTTATTCCCTTTGGCTTCCATGACTGCGCTGTCTTCTGTGCTGTGCCCTTCCTTGCTGGTTGGTTCTTTGGAGATCCTCTCCAGGAGCTCTTCTATTCATCATGATTTTCTTCTCATGGAACTGGCCCTGCTTCTGTTTCTCACTCTGCACTTCCTAGACTGCCCCATCCCACTGACACATCAACCCACACAAGCTGAACCACCCAGCACAGCTTCATGCTCCTCTGCTTCATGCCTCCTCCGTATTCAGCCAATACAGTTGGGCATGTCTCTAAACCTCTGTGAAATTCTCATCTACTCTGACCTTCCTAATGCTGTAATCCCTCAATACAGTTCAGGTTGTCATGATAACCAACCAAACACTGATCTTCATCGCTGTAATTTTGTTATGTAAATCTGTTTTTTTAATGGTCTCAGGTGTTCTATGTGAAAGGGTTGTTCATCCTCAAAGAGGCCATAACCCACAGGTTAAGAAGCACTGCTCTGAATGGATCTAGTAAGTTTCTTATTCAGATAAATGGTGCTCAGTTTTCCCTAGAGTCATAATCTTCATGCCATTCTTATTTTTCTCTTGGAACCCTTCCTTCTCATGTCTAACTCATCACCAAGACAGCTCTGATAGTATTCTTTACATCTTTCATTGTTGATGGCTTCTCTCACTGCTGTTTACTAATATTATCAAAGTGCTGTCCTGACCTTTAAATGATTGTAGGTGGGGTGTCAGCTCATGGTGCTGGCTTTCTGGTGTCTGACAGGCACTTTTGAAACATAGAGGGCTCAGCATAGAGATGGGTCAGTGGTTAAAAGCACCCACTGCTCTTGCAGAGGAACTGAGTTTGGCTTCTAGTACACATATAGCAGTAGACTATGATTCCACCTTCCTGGTTGATCTCATCCTGACAGGGAAGGAGATGGCTGTTTTATTCTTGCAGTCACATGGAAATGTATTTACAATAAACATTGTGACAGATCTGATCCCTCAAACCCTTCAGATACAGCAGAGGAGAAAGAAGAGACCTCACCTGCAATACTAAGTAGGAATGGAAATCAGAACATCATATGGCCTTCATTGACATCATGAAGGTGAGGGAATTCAGCCTAGCACTCAGACTTTTGAATCTGTCTTCTCTCATAATTTTCCTCATAATTAAAGAGGTACATGGTTTAGGTGTGATTTGAATGTTTCCTAATGTATGAGGTTGTTCCTGGGTAGATGTGACACAAATGTTAGCGATTCTACCAAAGTCCAGTTTAACAAACCAATGAGCTTACTGTGGTTACCTACTATAGGATGGGTGAGAAATAAGTACCAAAGCACAGACAACTGAAAGACAGCTGAATCACCAAAAGTCCATCACATCTGGGTGATACCTTATGGAAGCTGCCTCCCTGGATCTTTCTGTAGGTTGTGCAGGCAGCTCCACAAGTCAATGAGGCTCTTCCAGAATGCTTGGGTGGCTGAAGAGCCCAGTTCTTCTTCTTCTTCTCCTTCTTCTTCTCCTCTCCTCCTCCTCCTCCTCTTCTTTTCCTCTCCTCCTCCTCCTCCTCCTCCTCTTCTTTTCTTCTTCCTTCTCCTCTTAATTCTTCTCCTTAGAATTTTATCCTTCTATAACTTTAAGAAGGAATCCTGTGTATTTTGTTGGTTTCTAGAACTTCCTAAGACTTGTGAGTTCTTTACTTCCTGAGTTTCATGAGCCTTTCCTCTTCTTTCTTAGACAGTGTTTCAACTTAGATTTTCTTGATCCTAGAACCTGGACTGTGTCATCTTGAAATTTCCACAGAACCCCCTCCATTGGTTCACATAGAGGGAGTACTTAGGTCCATAGGGTAATGATCCTTAGAAAAGATTAATGTAGCTATGATGGGATTTTGGTTAGTTCTTATCAAGTACATTTTATAAGACAATCAAATTTGTCTTTCAGATTTGCTTTCCTGTCTCACACTATGACCAGTCCCTCTTGCATATACTCCTGACATTGTGATGGTTTCTGATATGAGGCCTTTTCAGAGGCCTGAGACATGTGCCTCTGATTTTGCATTTTCAACCTTCAGAACTATGATCCTAGCAAAGTGTGTGTGTGTGTGTGTGTGTGTGTGTGTGTGTGTGTGTGTGTGTGTGAGATATCCCAACCTTGGCATTATGTTATAGTAGCAGAAAGACTAATATGCAGCTGAGAGCAAGGGAACAAGCAGGGGTCTCAGTTCTGCGCTTGTCCTTTGGTACTTGGGGAAGGGGGGTGCATATCTCCTGTGGTTTCCAGCTACAGGGAGGGCAGCTGCAGTCTAGATGCTTGTGTTGTGCTCTGTTGCCTCTTTCTAGTTTGTTTAACAGACTTTGCTTCATGGCATTTCTGGTCTTAACTGTCATTGTTTGAGTTGCTTCCTTCTCCAACACTCCATCTGAGCTCTTCGAGAAACAGGAAGTCGATACAGAGTTGTCCTCTAGGCCTGAGGTTCCTTCTCAGGGCTCCTCTTCCTCTTCACCATTCAGCCTCTGTTTGTCTTTGGTATCACAGAATCCTCACTGGACTTCAGCATCACTTCTTTAGATGAGATGCTGTCAGGCTTTGTATTCAATGTCTTTCGTTGCTGTGACCAAAATAGTTGACTGATTCAGCCTCAAGGAAGGATGTATTTTTTAGCTCGTGGTTTTGCAGAGGTGCAATCTATCATGGAAGGGAAGGTGTGGTTGAACAGAGAAGCCCCTGTCACAGTGAGCTGGGAGATAAGAAAAGAGGAGATGATGGGAATGAGGGACACTTGTGGCTCTCTCTGGTCCCCTCTTTTATTGTATTCAGGCCTCCACACTCGTGAGAGTGTTGACATTCTGTATTTTTAGGATATAGGATTTCTGCCACAATGCTAAGTACATGATACTGGTGTTACATTGGCTTGTATATCAGCCACTACTAGAAGTGATAAACGCCCCTCTGTAGGAGACCTTTCTGTTCGTGTGTTGCATGGTATAATCTTGACAATACACTGCTTGGAGTCTTGATCTCAGGGAACTTATTGCACAGCTTCAGGTCACAGGACTTCTGTATGTGAAATGAAGGTTCTTGTGAAGACAAACCAAGACAATGCATGGAAACTGCACCGTGTAGCTCTAGGTACAAAATAAACTCTTAAAAAGATTTATTTACTTTATTTATATGAGGACACTGTCGCTGCCTTCAGACACACCAGAAAAGGGATCAGATCCCATTACAGATGGTTGTGAGCCAACCTGTGGGTGCTGGGATTTGAACTCGGGTCCTCTGGAAGAGCAGCCAGTGCTCTTAACCACTGAGCCATCTCTCCAGCTCCACAAAATAAATTGTTGACAGTCGTTAGTTATGATGATGATGTTCACTATAATTTATTGAGCTGAATTCCCTTTTCTGAACATTTGATACCTTCCTCCGCTCTTTCCTTTTTACTGTTATATATAATTCTGGAGGAAAGTGTAAGAACAGAAATCAATAGATGATTACAGTTGAAATTACTTTTATGGTTATTTTTTTGTCTGAAGTTGAAAAAAATAAAACTTAAGTTTTCATTTATGTTTGAAATGATTTTTGAAAAATCCAGGGATTCTTTATGATCTTTTTCACATACATAGCTCACTAGGGCTTTGCAGCCTGCTGTTTCCTTAATGCTGAGCCACTGAAGGGAAAGACATCAGCAGAAGCACCTAGGGGATGAATTTGCATGTAAGTCATGGGAAAGGTGGGGGGGACACTGTGTCTGTTCCTGACTTGGGCTACTCTGCCTTGGGGAAGACACACTGAGGCTTGGAACACCTTGCTCTTGTTTTTGCTGCGTCTTGGCCTGTAGATCTGAACAGCTGGGTTTCTTCACACTGATAAACCGAGAAGCTCAAATGCTTTGGATCTAAAGGAAAGTTCTTTTCAGGAGCTGGGACTCTTTCAGCTTTTGACTGACATTGGTTTTAACCCTTTAGTCATTTTTTTGTCGCTGTCTCCAGTGCTTGCAGGACACTTATTCCCCACAGCTCTAGAAGCTGGGATGCTCACGAGTACACTGCTTCCCATTGAAGGCTGTCTCTTGGTTTCCAGATGGTCTCACTTCTACTTTCTCTTCCTTTTCTACCTTCTCCTCCTGTTAGCAGTCCTAGAGATCATCTGGGACTTCATTTGTGCTAAGTGAGCACCCTACATGAAACATATGTGCAGCCCACAGATAACTTCTTGACCTGCCCTTACAGGGTAGAGAGGGAGTTTTTCTCAGATTCCATTCACTGCCGGGATTACTCCATACTTTTGGGGACATATGTTCCACTTCTGCCTTGAGGGTCTTCCTTTTTCCCCCCATTTATTAATTTATTCACTTTACATACCAGTCAGCCCCCATTCTCCCAGTCTCCCTCATACAACTCCTCCTCCACTCGCCCTTCCCTTATCTTCTGAAAAGAGGGAGCCCCCCTCCCAGTACCACCTTAACCTGGTACATCAGTCACTGCAGAACTAGGTGCATGGTGACAGTCTTAAGCAGAGCTGTGCTTCTTTCTGTGATTCCAGAGTTCCCCAGTGAATGATTGGTCCCCTTAGTAGAAATAAAACCAAACCCATTTTAAAATGTTGTGTCTTTGTTCTGAATCCTTAATAGGCTAGATTAGATAAAGATGGATGCCTCTCAGCTTGGAAGTTTACCTAGACTTGGATCCAGAGACTTCATTGTGGCCTGGTGTGGTGGTACACCCTTTTAATCCCAGCACACAGGTGGCAGAGGCAGGCAGATCTGAGTTTGAGGTCCCCCTGATCTATATAGCAGGTTCCAGTCCAGCCATGGCTACGCAGAGGGACCTCATCTCAAAAAATTGAAAGAATAATGAAAAAAAGTCATTGTGTTTTCTTGACAAACATTTTACTTATTTGGCCTGGAGAGTTGGCTGAGCAGTTAAGAGCATGGACTGCTCTTTCATGAAACCTGGGTTCAATTCTCACCACCCATATGGCAGCTCACAATGATCTGCAAGTCCCATTCCAGTAATCCAGCTCCCTCTTTTGGCCTCTGTGTGCACTGCAGACACATGGTGCAGAGAAAAACACCCATACACAGAAGCTAAAATAAATCTCAGAAAATCCACCCACCCATCCACCCATCCACCCATCCACCCATCCACCCATCCACCCATCCACCCATCCACCCATCCACCCATCCACCCATCCACCCATCCACCCATCCACCCATCCACCCATCCACCCATCCACCCATCCACCCATCCACCCATCCACCCATCCACCATCCACCATCCACCATCCACCCACCCATCCACCCATCCACCCATCCACCCATCCACCCATTTACCCAAGCACCCAACTGTGTGTGTGTGTGTGTGTGTGTGTGTGTGTGTGTATGTGTGTGTGTGTGTATGTACACCTAGGCTATGGAGTTCAAAGCACAACTTGTGGGAGTAGGCTCTTATACCATGTGGGCTCTGAGGCTCAGATCAGTTAGTCTTAGAGGAAGGCATCTATTCCCACCTAAGCTACCTTGTCATCTATCCCTCATCTGTTTTCATTAGGGAACTAAACTCAAGTTCATTTTATCTACTGATAAGATTTCAGCTTCAAGGTCATTTCATGGCCAACCACTCTTCCATGAGCCTGTTGTTTGGTCTTGCAGTGTGTTTCTTGGGTCTTTCATTTTGTAAGTCAATTAAAAATCCATAGTATGGTCTCCTAACTTTACATGTTATTGTAAATAGATTAACTTTCATGTTCTGTGAATTCTCCTAAGAAATTCTAGCTGTCACTTCTGCCTGACAGATTTCTTTCTTTCTTTTCTTTCTCTCTTTTTTTTTTTTCTCCTACCAGAATAAGGACCTAAGGCAAGAACATGGCTGGTATTCAAAGTGTAGCAGGGGGCAGTTGTGGCTGGGGGTAAATTGTAAAAGGAGAAGTGATATGTCAGGACAGACACAGGAAGTCTGATATAGGTGATTAAGGTCGCTGGTGTATATATTTATGGCATTAAACTGAACATGTGAGGTTCATTTATTATTATTATTATTATTATTATTATTATTATTATTATTATTATCATTATTATTATTAAATCTGTGGAGAGTCTTATGTATCTAACTAATTCTTAGGGATCAGTTCTCTCACTTACTGAACAATCCACAATCCTTATACACTCACGTTTTGGGCTTTGCCTATTTTTCTACTCTAGACTGGGCTATTCATTCTTTAACTTCTTATCCTCTGTTTTACAAACAGAAAATTACTCATGAGTAGACATGTAGACTATATATATGCTAGTAGTTTTTAGAGTCTCATGGCTTGGGATAAAGGGAAATAAGTACAAATCTGTTTTGGACTCTTAATTATTCTTCTCAACGAATGCAGGCAGGTGTCACAATTCTATGAAGCAGTGACTTTAATCCCCTCACGGGCATGGAGGAGATACATTTCCCAGTCTTCCTGCAGGCATTGGGCACCAGTCTTCAGCTAAGTGGGAGACTAGTGCCATCCCCTTTGTCAGGTGATGAAGCTAAGGGAGAGAGACCTCCCCACTGAGCTCTCAACGAATTACAGATTCAGTAGCCAAATCAGCATGAACATTAGTTTGGGGTAGTCCATTAAAAGCAATGAATACTTTGAAGTTGCCTTAACCCCTTTTGGCTTTGTTTTTTGTTCTTCATCATAAGAAGCATTTCTCTATGCTCCTCCAAGTCTGTAATTATTCAGTAGCTCTTACTAGTTTGTTGAAGCTTATGAAACCCTTGAGGGCAAGGATCATAGTTTTTAGTAAAGATTTTTTTGTTTCTTCTATCATTATTTACTTATGTATATATGTGTGTGTATGCACATACCTTAGGTGGTTAGAGGGGTGTCAGATCCGTCGGGGCTCAAATTACAGACAGTAGTAAGTTCTGGGTCCTGCATAAGTACACACAGGTTCTTACCCACCGGGCCATTATCACCTTATTATGCTTACGTTTTAACTCTGTGAATGTGTGTGTTGTCTACATATTAGTAGGTGCATATGAATTCAGGTGTCCACTGAGTTCAGAAGAGGTGCTCATCCTTGGAGGTGGTGGTACAGGAATTTGTCAGTGGCCTTATGTGGGTGCTAGGAATTGAACATGGGTTCTCTACAAGAGCAGTGTGCTCTTAACTGCAGGGCCATTTCTCTGATTCTTTATTGTGATATGGTCTTTGGTATAATGCAGGTATTGAGCAATTGCTGAAAACATGGTGGCATGTCATTTGGTCTGATTGTCAGAGCTTCTGAAGCATGCTCAGAGATCCCCGCTTGACATTCATCTTTGTTGTAATATAGCGTCTGGAACATAAGCAAGTCACATGACATTCAAGGATGGCGATGGCCATAGGTTGTGATGAGTAGCCAACAGAGGGATGTGTGACAGTCAAGTAGTCACTAAACAACATTCCCTTGTCACTTCTGGTACCCTAGAAAGGGATTTTTAAATGTCACCATTGCTTTTGAGGGGACTAAATGTTATGGCCTGGTTATTCTTAACAGGTATATGTTATGGACATAATTAAAAAATTGTTTTGTAAGTTTGCAATGACTTTCAATGATCTTATCTCATCAAAAATCTCTGTTGCAAAATGTTTGGATGTACTTAGAAAGCAAAGTTTTCAATCCATGTATCGACTTCAACACTCTATTATAAGCTATGATACAAGAAAATATTTATGTCAACAGTTCCATGGTTACTCATGTATTCTAAGTGAAGGAACACTACATGGCATAGCTAGAGACTCAGTTTCTCCTCTTTGCTCTGAAACTGGCTGGGGATGTGTGATCTTGAGATAATCTTCCTCTTCTTCATCCTCCTTCTTTTCCCTTCCTCCTCCTCTTCTTTTTAATTCTCATTTTTCCCTTTGTGAAATGAAGATTGGTGATGTGTGTGTGTGTATGTATGTGTGTGTATGTGTGTGTGTTTGTGTTCTATGAGAGAAGTGTTTTTATAGGTTTACAAGTGGAAACTCAACATACTTGTGAACATTTCAGCCATGCTGGGGAGACAAGTCCTAGTAATATATAGGACACATCAGGACTTTGAAGGGCTGGTTCTTCTCAAACAGATGCATGGGACTTGTCTATTTTTACCTTCCTCTTTTTGTGAGTTGCAATGGTGCATTTTAACCTTTATGAGTGGTTATAAAATGGCATGGCCCATGAAGAGGAAAAACACAATAGAGCCATTGGGGGGGCAAGTCCTTGATTTGTTTCTCCAGCTGCACACATTCAAGGGGTGTAAAAAAATGTAATGTCTATGGCCCCTTTAAAGCTAAATCCATTTTAAGTTTGTCTTTTAAGAGAGACAGAGAGCCAAAAGGTTAGCCTATGATTCTACTGAGAGACACTAAGAACAACCAGCAATACAATCTAGCATGTATTAACATGCTAAGCCTTAGTACTGTTTTCTGGTTATACTCTTTGATGGTTAGGTTACAGTAAAACTGATCCATTTACAACATTAATTGTTTTTCTGACACAGTGTGTCTGTGTCTATGAGTGTACTTGGGAATGTACATAGAAGGCAGAGGAAAATGTCCTGTCACTTGCTGACTATTCCTTAGAGACAGGATCCCTCTCTGAACCCAGAACTAGCCTTAGTTAAACCTTAGCAACCCCATCTCTGTGCATGTTAATTTAGGGTTACAGTCATGTGTGGAATGCAGGTCTTGTTACATAGGTGTGCTGGGATCTGAACGCTGATCCTAGTGATTGTACAAAAAGTGCCCTTAATCACAGAGTCATCTCTCTAGTCCTCCATTGTCTTAGTTTGTGTTTTATTGCTGTGAAGAGACACCATGATCCAGGCAACTCTTAGGAAGGCAAACATTTAACTGCATCATCATGGTGGGAAGTGTGGCATCGTGCACGGAGTTTTGTGCTAGAGGAGCCAAGAGCTCTACATCTTGATCCAAAGGCATCCAGAAGGAGACTGTCTTCTGCAGGAAGCCAAGAGAAGGCCTCTTTCTCACTGGGTGAGCCTGAGCATATGACCTCAAAGCCCACTCTCACAGTGACACATTTTCTTCAACAAGACCACACCTCTTAGTAGTGCCATTTCCCATGGGCCAAGCATGTTGAAACCACCACATCCCACCATCATTTGTTTAAGCTTTGCCTCATTGTTAATGCTTTTTATCTTACCTATTCTTCTCTTAGACAATACATTTTGATCAGTTTCTCCTCTCTCCAACCTTCCTAGCCCCCCACCCTCTACCTCCCTTCTCTCTCACATCCACTGCTCCTCTGTTTCTTGTCGGGAAAGAGCTGGTTTCCAGGGACATCAACTGAACATGACATAACAGGATGCAAGAAGACTAGACACAAACTCTCACATGGAGGCTGGAGGCAACCCGTTAGGAAGAAAAGAGTCGCAAGAGCAGGCAAAAGAGTCAGAGATACCCCCACTGACACTGTTAGGACACACACACACACACACACACACACACACACACACACACAGAGCAAACATAAATTCAGAGGGCCTAATGCAGACCCATACAGGTTTGGTCTCTGTGAACCCTTCTGAGCCCTGCCTAGCTGATTATGTGGGCTGTGTTCTCCTGGTGTTCTCAACTTCTCTTGCTCCTGTCCGAGGCCAGCTCAGACAATCAACAGGGGTCTCCCAGGGCCGGAGTGAGGACTGAAAAAAAGGAGACATGGTTAGTTAAAGCTGCAACAACATGACTTCGGCCAGTTTTGAGGCTAAACCGAGGCTGAAGCTGAAGAGAGGCCTTGTTTATTTTTCTTGTTTTAAACCACTTTAATTACATGCAGAAAGATTACATCAGTTCTAAGACAGGGAACAAGCAAGTTAACAATCAAAGATCCTGTAAACATCTTTCTGAGGCCAGGTATGAAGATCAGGGACAAAAAGGGGACTCAAAAGACAAAGAGACTGCTGAGCCTACATCCTCCGAATCTGCCCTGTCAGAGCTACATAACTGGGGCTTCAAATGCAAATGTACTTCCCTGGGTTTCAATCGTAAGTGATTTGCTCTGAACTTCAGATGCAAATGTGCTTAATTCTAGCCCTTCCGGGGCACAGCACAGAAGCCAGTTTCCTGCCTAAGGTCATCTCCAAGGTGTCCTGAAAAATTAATGTTACTCTGCCACCAACTGATCAGAGGTGCCAAAAATGCTCCCCACATGCTCCAGCAATATTTCTTTCTTCTCCAGGGTTCCCAGAGCTCTACCTAATGTTTGGCTCCAAGTTTCTGCATCTGCTCCCATCAGCTGCTACAAGAAACCTCTCTGATAGCAGAGTAGTAAGTACTCCATTGTGTAAATGTACCACATTCTCTGTATCCATTCCTCTGTTGGAAGGACATCTGGATTCTTTCCAGCTTCTGGCTGTTAAAAATAAGACTGCTATGAACATAATGGAACTTGCATCCTTGTTATATGTTGGAGCATATTTTGGGTATATGCCTAGGAGTGAACCAACCAAACTCTCCAGAACTCCCATGGACACCAACCATTGAACACACATGGAGAGACCCGTGGCTCCAAGTGCATATGTAACAAAAGATAGCAGTGTCTGTCATCAATGGCAGGAGAAGCCTTTGGTCCAGTGAAGGCTTGTTTTCCCAGTGTAGGGGAATGACAAGGCACTGAAGTGGAGAGGGTGATTGGGAGAGGGAGCACCTTCATGGAAGCAAGTGGAGGGCAAGAGGGGATGTGCGGGAGGGGTGGGGGAGGATAGCATTTGAAATGTAAACACAGAGAATACCCAATAAAAGAAAAAAATGTAAATACAGAGAATATCCAATAAAAATTAAATAAAAAAAAAAAAAAAAAAAAAAGAGAGAAGCCTCTCTGATGACAATTAAGTGAGGAACTGACCTATAAGTATAGCTGAATATCATAGGAATCATTCCATTGACTTGGTTCTATCCTAGGACTCTGGCCTCGTCAGCTTCTGAGTCCTGGCCATCCAGGCAGTGTTGGGCATGGGCTCCCTCTCCTGGCATGGGTCTCAAGTTAGACCAGTCATTGGTTGGCCACTCCTATAAGTTCTGAGCTACCATTGCCCCAGCACATCTAGTACGCAGGACAAAGGATGGGTTGAAAATGCTTTCTTGCCTTTCTTTTCTTTCTTTTTGATTTTGTTTTTTTTTTTTTTTTTTTTTGGTTTTTTGTTTTTGTTTGTTTCTTTTTGCTCTTGAGGTTTGCAATCATCTCTAATAGGAAATGAAATGTCAGTTTGCACATAGCCATCGGGAAACAGCATCGTCATAGGACACCAAATGATAGATTCTGTGGAGGATTGTGCCGCATGTCTTTGAAGATTTTGGGACTATTTCGGGTTCTACCCTGTCCCTTCCAAATCAGGTTCTCTTTATCCGGTTTCCTTATTTTCCTTCTTGTGGTGTTGATCGAGCATCTGTGTTTCAGCTGTGACAGCGATGAAAATAGACCGAGGTTTAGAGTTGCATTGCATTTTTCCAGAGTGCCTACCTTGTGTTGCCAGAGCGCCCAGCACAAGGAGCCCCTTTGTCCCGGGAACCGCAGCCAGTCACTTCTCCCTGTTTTATGATTGCTCTGAGCTTGACCTCTGCCTATCTGGTGGTGTATTTTCAACAAAAACAAAATTCCTAACTGTGTTTATTTTTATGATTGACTGTTAAAAAACAAAACAAAACAAAAAAAAAAACAAAAAAAAAAAAAAACTCTTTCCTTTCAACCTTACCTGTTGACAGAAGAGGCCAACACTCCTTCCTCCCATACACTTGGAGGAAGCGTAATAAACACAGCAAATAGACTGGCCTCAGAAACCACCATTTTTGACCAAAAAGTAAAGCTTTTGAATCTGGTTTGAAACTGTGTATGATTCTTAAATAACAAAGGACATGCCCCCATGTGACTTTGAAAATGCTCTTTCTCTAAGGAATGCTCCCCCTCATCCTGATCCCGACCTTGGGGATTCTCTGAAGTAGGGGTGTTCTCCCATGGGGCCACTTCAGAGCGCAATCACATAAGATTGTTCTGGGGAAAGAATGGCGGTTTAATTCATGGGTGGTCAGGCAAATTGTATTTAGTATTGCTCTCTTTAAATACTTAATAGATACTTGTTTTGATTAAAACTTCCCATTAAACACAATAGCTTTGACAAAGATTGGAAGGACGTGTAGTAAGCCATTCCTCTCAGAACTGTAATATTTCATTTGAGCGGGTTTTTTAATCAATAAGGAACAATTTAGTTCTTAGAGAGAGAAGCTCCGGCCATTCCGATGATTGATTTGTGCAGATTCCTCTTGCAATGTTAAGTGGCTAAGTAAGATTGCTTAAAAATAAATTGTATTTTTTTGCATTGGGGAGTTCATACGGAGGTGCAGTGCTCTATATAATTGATGAAGCTGGTCATGTCTTTTCACACACAGAAGCTGAAACCAAAGCTGTATGTTTAGAAGACATTTCTAATAAAGAGTCTGAGTGTGCTAAGGGAAACCAGGCCAATAAATTAAAATATTAAGCATGTGGGTAGATGGAAATATGTGTAAATGATGAGAAAAAATTGTTTCCCCTTGATGACATTATTACCTACAACTATGTGGTCTTATTGTGAGTGACTGCTGGGATGCTCTGGCTTTCCCTGTCTTAGATATATGATGAAGATCATTGTAACCCTTGTATCTTGTCAACCAGACATGCCAATCAATGGGTTCCTTCCCTCTGGTCCCACGGATTGTTTATAGACTATCACTATATTGTTCCAATATAATACAGTCTCAGTACTTTAAATATTATATCTAGTGTTTCTATATACCCGAGGCCAAAGGATTCACACAAGCATGCCATGGTATTGCATGTGGGGATCAGGAATCAGCTCTCTCCTGCTATGTGTGTGCTGGGTGTTGAGCTCAGGTTAAACTTGCACGGTAGCTGCTGAGCATCTTACTGGCCCAAGTGTAGTATTAGAACTTGAAATTCCACTGTAACAATGGAGCCAGGAGCCTACCTGACTGTTGGTCTCTGATGCAACTGTTGGGTCTCCATAGAGATAAAGCCTTGAGAACTGAATGTAGGTCGAGTGTGTGTGTGTGTGAGATGGGGGGGAGACTTAGAACCCTTAAGACCCCAAATATAGCCACATATGACTTCAAACCTTTCAATTTTATTGTAAGGTCCCCTTTTCATCTGAGATTGTTTGTACTGGTTTGTCAGATGTCACTAATATGAGAAGAGAAAGAAATGCAAATGCAGAAAGCAGTTACATTATTGGGATGGGGAATGATCAGACTGTAAGAAATAAAAGTTTTCATAAACAAGGCATTGAGGAAAGTAGGGAGTAAAAGGAGGGGATGTTGTCATGTACAGGAGAACAAAGGTTCTGTGTGGATCTTGGATGTGGGAGCCAGGATGACCTCCCGAGGATGGAGGGAAAAGGCACTGCCAGGAGCTGAGGGAAAAGCCAACAACTTCCTTTGTCCATAAAAGGCACTCCTGGTTCCTTGGGCTTGTTTGGAATCCACTGTCCCTCCTCTTCTGCCACACACCCAGTCATCTTGTCCTGCACTTGTCCCTCCACAGTTACTCTTGGCCTCTTACCTTCCTTCATTCTCTATTGCCAAGATCTTGGCCCAGGTGCTGAGTATTCATTTCCTGGAACCCGTAAAGGCCACCTCGCTGCTCCTCTGCCCACAGCCTTCCCCCGTGGGATCTGTTCCTTAGCCTGATGCCAGATTGTGAGCCCTGAGGCTCAGTTCTGATTGTGAAATAGCCAAGTACATATCTGGACTTGGAACTAGAAGAGGTCCGAACTTGCCATCTGATCTTGGGAAAGGTCCCTAACTTTTCTAGGTGTGGGGTGCTAATATTTGAGGTCAGAGATTGGATTAGATACTCAGACCCTCACCGGCTCTACCATAGCTTAAAATACAAAGGTCCTCTTTTAACATGCATCCACTAGTGGAAATAAAACTCTTCCTGACTCAATTACCCCTGCCTTGTTTGCCTCTTCCCTTGCTCATGTTACCCAGAATCCTTTATCTTTCTGCCTGAATGCCCTATCCATTCTCTTAAGCCCAAGCTCAAAGGTTTGAAACTTTCCTGGGACCCCAGCAGAGAGCCTCCCAACCCCTTGTCTCCATCACAGAGCCATTTGCTTAATTCTGTCCTTGCGTTTACGTCTTACCCTCTGGCGAATGCGCAGTGATGTCAGAATGAAACAGCAGCCATATCCCTCAGTCCTTGTTGCCTTCGAGATACCAGGCACTGTGGCTCATTTTCAGTAAACGCTTATGCGTATTATGTGGAGATGCCACCCAGTTAGCCATCTTGTAACATCCCCCAAGGTATTTGGATATTATTTGTCTGCTGAATAAGGTCACATGCTAATTAAAGTCATAACCTTTTGAGCGTGTTGGTATTGTTGGAGCAGGAGTTACCTACTTCTGCCTGGGCCAGAGACACATCAGCGGTCAGTGCTGGGTGAGAGCCTCCTTAGGGTCTGTCCTAAGAGGGGTTCATGTGAAGCCATGGTAGCCTGTCTTTCCTGGGTGTAAGTAGGGTAGGAATGAGTTGATGCTGGGCTTTTGTGTTTGCTTTTTTAAAAAAGTTCCTGACCATAGAGAAGGGAGGGAAGCCTGTGGGGAAAACAGTGGATGAAAAAGGGGAGCGGCAGAGAGATAACAGTGTGTCCCATAATCCCTTTATAGCAAGATGATCAATTCCAGACCCATGAACCAGTTGCACTGCTCTGGGGAGGCCGAATATTGACAAAACCGGTATGTGGCCAGCAGCATAGAATTATGTGGCTCTGTACTACCTTAGACCATGAACCTCAAGACCTTCCTCTGCGGGGCCGGTTTTCCTGTGAGCCTGTGGGGAGATAGATGGTTGTACTTGGGTGAACCTTTGTTGTCTATTTATTGGCTTCCCCTCTCCGCCCACAGCAACTTAAATCATTAAAATCCCGTATAATTAAGATTTCATCCAAGTCACACCAGTTATGTTTGCTAGCCACTGTGGGGAGTATAAATATCTTATAAAGGGCTCAAGACAGAGGCGGCTTCCTGCTGTGGTTTGGGCTCTGTCTGCTACTGTGTGTCATCTGCAGCATGCCGAGGGCTTAGTGCCCCACTCCTCAGCCCTGCTCCTACAGGGTCTTCACTCAGTCTGAGGGTGGCCGGTAGGTGGTGGGGGTGCAGATCTGCCATGTCCATGGTAACCGCTCTTCTCTCTCATTTGGTCTTTCGCTTCCCAACATATTTGAATTAGAGTATTTAAATTAATGTTTCTTCCTCCCAGGTGACTGGAGAATTGGAGATTGCCATTTTCCTGTGCTAACATTAATTACATGAAAAGACAATGCGTATTGCTAGCTTACTCCTCAAAAGCCCAGTGGTTTCGCACAGCTAACGTTGCAGTGCCTACTGTGGTCTCTTGCTATGGTTTTGCAACCAAAACAGGGGCTATGGGGGGACTGACTATAGAACCTGTGAGTGGGACTCTCTTGTTCTGTGGCAGTGACTATTTCTCTAATTGGTCTTTTTTTTTAATGTAAAGTAAGGTATCATCCCATGTAGTTATGGTCACTCCAGTTGAGATGCAGTGGTAGCTTTGAGATCAATCAGCATGTGTGACTGGTTTGGGTTTTCTTGTGGCCGACCTCAATACAGGGATCTGTGTAAGAGCAGAAGGGTAATGGTCCTGGAAAAGTGGGTGGGGGAATAGTACAGGAAAGGAAGGATGCAGTATACACAGTTACCAATCTGGACACCCAGAGGCCAGCTCTCCTGAGGAAATGCTAGGAGGAGGTATAGAACATCATCATTTACCCCATTTAAGGTCACAGGAAGCTGAGCATCAATTTCCTATATTTTCCTTGATGGTACTGCCTGGGAACAGTCCCAGGGACTTTAATGCTTTTGTATTTCCCACTCTCTCTCATGCCACATACAGTGTCAGATAAAAGACATCAGGCCAAATGCTACTGCAATGTGCAGCTCATGACATTCTTCACAGTGGAATGTTTCCTTACTATAGAGATGTAAACACAACATACATGTACCCTTTCAGCACATGTATGTATGTATGTATGTATGTATGTATGTATGTATGTAGCTGTGTGTGGCACTGGATGCACCCACGATGTCATGCACAAATAGTAACCATTTTGCACAAATTGCTCACCTACTCCCTATTTCACTGTGGCCAGACTCTCCGGGACTCACTTTAGTTCCATGTCAACTTCATGACGTTGGCTCTTGGCCTGTTAAGATTGTATCATTTGCTATAATTCTGATGAGTCAGTTTTGAGGAAACTCTTTACTCTTAATATCTCAGAATTTGAAAAAACTCTTTATTTCTACCCCAACACCCTCCCTCCAGATGATCTCTGGTTACTATGGCCTGACAGTAGGCAGAATGATGCTGAGTCAGCTGAGAATCCCTTCCGACTCTTCTTGTCTCTTCCAAGTGATTTCCTAGTTACTGCCTTGCAACTCACTCCATGGCTGTAAGCTTCCTCTTTATCCTGGTGTCCATGAAACTGAGTTTCAGTTTTATGCTGATGTTTATTTTTTATCATGATGTCCCTGACCAGAATCAATTTTCACTGTTTTAGTTATTGTTAACCTCTGACTTTAATAACTCCAACTTCTGAGAAACCTTTATTATTTCTGTCTTGGTGAGTTTTTCTGTTTCTAGGGTCAACACTGTCTCTGTCCGTTCCAACTGCTATAATTAAATGTTATAAACCTAGAGGCTTATATAACATCAGAAAATTACTTTTCATAGTAATAGAGACTAAATATTAACGATGAATATTTAGTGAATGAATCTGGTGATGAATCCCTAAGGTGTGTTTGTTGGTTATGTATCCTCATATGGGAGAAAAAGGCAAAATTACTTATGCCACCTTTAGATGGGCTCTAATCTCATGTATGAAAACCCTCTCACTCATGATCTCCTAAAGGCTGTTCTTGATGCTATTACAAAAGTAGCTTCTTTTTCAATGTTGGGACCAGACCTAAAATCCCTTGTATTTAATCTTCATTAAATTAAAGTCCATGCCTTTAATCTTTGGGCTTGGGAGGCAGAGGCAGGCAGATATCTGAGTACTAGGACATCCTGGTTTACAGAGTGAGTTCTAGGACAGCCAGGCATACACAGAGAAACCTTGTCTCAAAAACTATCTATCCATTCAACCAACCAACTAACCAACCAGCCAAACAAACAAATAAACAAAAATGAGGTAATTTCAAAGCTTAATTATGGTGTTCTTAATGAAAATGGCCTCCACAGGCTTGCACATTTGAATGCTTGGTATGCAATTGGTGGAACTGTTTGAAAAGGACTAGTAGGTGTGGCTTTGTTGGAGTAGCTGTACCACTAGGGCTAGGCTTTGAAGTTTCAAAAGCCTTTGCCATTCCCAGTTAGTTCCCTCTGCCTAGTGCTTGTGGCTCAGATGTAAGATCTTAACAACTCAAAAGACTTTTTTGGGGTCTGGTACTGGGGTCTTTGTTAGTCTATGGTTCTTGTGAGGATCACTGTTAGCCCAAGTAGTTTAACATCTAAGTCTATATAAGCAGGTATGCTTATAAACTTATATAAAATAATATAATACAGTATCAATTCTACTAATCCAGGAAACATGGACTATCTTTTCACTTTCTAGTGTACTTCTCAATCTCTTTCTTCAGAGACTTGAAGTTTTCATTGTAGAAGTCTTTCACCTCCTTGGTGAAGTTTATTCCGAGATATTTAAAATTTTGATGTTATTGTAGATGGAAGTATGCCCATTAAAACGTTTTCAGTGTGTTTGTTGTTGGTGTACAGAAAGAGTGCTGAGTTTTACAAGCTGTTATTGTACTCTGCCACTTTGTGAAAATTGTTGAGTTTTTCCTAGATGTTATCTCATGAAGGGTGTAGGCTCTCTTATGCACAATAACATGTCATCTACAAATTGGGATAGTTTGGCTTCTTATCCTATTTGTAGTCCCTTGATTTCCTTCTCTAGTATCATCAGACTAGCTAATGCTTCCATAAAAAACTACAACTGGACACAAACAGATGGTGGTGAAGCCCAGCTCTAACAGCTACATCCGTATCATAGCGACTGCATCTATGGTTCAGGGAATATTGTGGAAGAGAAGACAAAAATATTGTAAGAGCCAGAATACGAATAAATCATTTGTAGAACTCTCTCCTAGAAATTGGCTGCATAAGCAAAACTGGAACAACGGTGATGTCAATGTAAAAGGGGGAAAATTCTGTGTTCCTCCTCTGGAAAAAGGACCACAGGTAACTAATGACTGCTGAGAGATGAAGAATTAGCCTTTCCCATGGATAAGATGCTTATTGGTTGTTCAATGTAGAATGGTCAGCCCTAAAATCATATGCACATAAACAACAAAAGTGGACTCAGGAATAAGGAGTGAAGAATTGATGTTTTCAGCTACCACTGTAGGTCGTCGGTGTCCTGTTTGTTCTCTATAATTCAGCTTCACATCTCTAACAGTCAGAGCGCTCCATCTTGAACAAAGGAGGCTCATCACCGCCAGGGAAACCTTGACATATCCCACCAGTCAGTGGCATTCATGCCGCCCGAGAACACACAGATGCCAAATTTTAGCTTATCCCACAACTACTAAATTTGAGTCCATGTTAGTCCAGGGAGGCTTTCTGGCAAGTAATTGGATTTCATGTTCAGGTTTTTGAAAAGGTTTAAAATATGTATGTCCTATGTTTTCATCAGCATCAATTTCTCAATAGGATTATATTTCAGGGCTGGAGAGATGGCTCAGAGGTTGAGAGCACTGACTGCTCTCCCAGTGGACCGGGGTTCAATTCTCAACAATCACAGGGAAGCTCACAGCTGTCTGTAACTCAAGTTCTAGGGGATCTGACACCCTCACTCAGACATAGGTGTAGACACCAATGCATATGAAAAATAAAAATAAATAATCTAAAAATATATTATTTTTAATAGTTTGAAGACTTAAAAGTTAAGTGGTCCCATCTCTTCATTCCACTTTATAAAGAAATAAAAGTAGACTTCAAAGAGATTTATTGTTGCAGAGTGCTGGGTTCAACTGAGATGGTTTGCATTAGAATGGCGTACCTTCAACACCATCCTTTGAAGATGAGAAAAATGGCATCTAGGAATGTGAAGCTACCTATCTGAGGCAATGTTATAAGCATTTGGACAGACAAAACAAGACTAGGATACATAACAAACTCCATCAGAACTGGAGTGGTTTTACCCAAAGAGCTGCTCCTGCTCATATCATACCGTCTTATTGATTGGCATGATGACCTTTATTCTGTACCATCATCCTGGATCATGCTATGATTTATGCTTACAGAATGGGTGTTAGGTATAGCAGTATCAGAGGAACCATGACAGACACATACTGGCTTTTACAGTTGCATGTACGTGATATGGGCCACTTTTTCTCATGTCATTGGTTACAACAACTCATATGACTGTGGCTGAGAACAGAGCTGCAATAAAAATGTAGTGTCCTTGCAAATATTCAACAAGGCCTGATCTATAGTCTTTGCTGTTTCTTGGTATAAATGTATTTCTTTATGAGAAGAGGCTCAGTGATAAAGCCCTTGCCTAGTGAGTACAAAGCCCTAGCGTCTGCTCCCACAGCCACTCATATTTAAGCACATGAACACACACATACACACACATACACACACACACACACACACACACACACACACACACGCACACATTGATACATGCAAATGTACACACATACCAATGTTTCTTTTATGGTTGAAACATTTGAAAGTTTTAATATATTAACTTTTTTAAAACTTTTTTTCCCATTTTTGTTGAATATTCTTTATATTTATATTTTAAATGTTATCCCCTTCCTCACCCCCTCCCCTCCCCCTCCCTTTGCTTCCATGAAGGTGCTTCCTCTCCCAACCACTCACTCCCACCTCAGTGCCTTGACATTCCCCTACACTGGGAGAATGAGCCTTCACTGGAACAAAGGCCTCTCCTTCCATTGTTGCCAGACAATGCTGTCCTCTGCTACATATTCACTGGAACCATGGATCTCTCCATGTGTGCTCAGTGGTTGATGTTTTAGTCCCTAGGAGCTCTGGAGGGTTTGGTTGGTTGATATTGTTGTTTCTTCCATGGGGTTGCAAACCCTTTCAGGCCCTTCAGTCCTTTCTCTAGATCCTTCATTGGGGTCCTTGTGCTCAGTTTGATGTTTAGTTGCAAACATTTTCCTCTGTATCAGTAAGGCTCTGGCAGAACCTCTGAGGAGGCATCCATATCAAGATCCTGCCAGTAAGTACTACTTGGCATCAGCAATAGTGACTGGGTTTGGTGGCTACAATCATATCAACTTTCATAATGAAGCATGAAACCTTCAGGCTGCAGAAGATTCAGGAGGATCTGGAAAATTCCTGCCTCTTTAGTTATCATAGTTTTAATGCATAACCCACCCCTCATGTTTCTGGAGAGACTGTACTATATCAGTTGGCTGAGAATACAGGGCTTGTTTTTACAAATGCCTGTTTAATGTTTTATGTATTTACTATGCTTTTTAACTGTTAGAATGTAGTCTTTATATTTATAAGAAGGTTGATTGTAAAAGGGTACACTGTGTTATGCCAACAGCAAGCAGCCTCATACATCTGCATTTATTGTCTTTCCCATGCATCATCACCATTTTTTCTAGTACTAGATCTAATCTCATCTTTTGTTTATGCTGATCACGAGGAAACCAAATATGCTCTCTCTCTGTGTCCCCCCTGTGTGTGCACACATGTGTGCATGAATTAATACTATACAGTTTTGATTTATGTAAGTATGTACTCTGTGATATTTATACAATGCATTTCCTAACAGATGACTCTGCTCAGATCTGCTCCATTGTACTTGAAATGGGGATGAACTTGAATGGTCTCCATGACTGTCACATTTTCTTTCATGGTCTTTTATTTCATTAGACTATTTCTATTTTATTCAAAACCAGATGGCCCTGAGAAATCTGATGGCATATTTTATTTTGTCTTTTCATAGGTGACAAATCAGGCACTAGCCATCTGTGTTAATAAGATAGTAAAGGGGCTGGAGAGATGGCTCAGTGGTTAAGAGCATGCTCTGCTCTTCTAGAGGTCCTGAGTTCATTTCCCAGAAACCACATGGTGGCTCACAACCATCTGTAATGGGATTTGATGCCCTCTTCTGGTGTGTTTGAAGATAACTAAAAATGTACTCATATATAATAAAATAATAAACAAAAAAATAAATCTTTTTAAAAAAGAGGATAGTGAAGAACAGAACAAGTACCATAATTTTACCAACTCAACTGCACATAGATTTAGTGACTTACTTAGGCTATGTCCAATGAACTTTGAATAAAAACAGCAAGTCACATAGAGTTCTAGGTAGTTTGCATTTAAGCAAGAAAACATCGTTAAAGGTAAGGTAGCTTTAAAGTGGTTTTAAATACTTTTCAAATCCAGAACATTACATAATTATATTTATAATTTTCAGTGAATGATTCAGAGACTTTTCTCACCTTGAAATAGGGTCTCAGGTTGCTCAAGATGACCTTGAACTAATTGCACAGCCAAGAGTTGCATGAACATGTGATCCTTTTTTCTTCACCTCTCAAGTATTGAATACAAAAGTATATATCACAACACCCAGCTTTTGAATTTATTTTCAAAGAAACCCAAGGTTTAGAAAATTGAGCAGCATGCCTAAGATTTAGGCTAATAATTCCACTAATTTTTTGTTTCATATAGCCTACTTGATAAGATAGATCTGAAGTAACTTATTAATTTCACTTGATGTTGAAAAGCTGAAAAAATGATCATAGTCGTTCTCCTCAGTAGTATCCTCTTCACAGGGTGATGCAAAAGTGACCTCTGACCTCTGTGGTCCACACTGTAAGAACAACAAATTAGAAAGTCACAAGTGCCTTAAGTTCTCTGGGAAGTTTATAATAAAGACCATTTTAGTACTGGAGATTGAACCCAAGATTTTTTCCCACATTAGGGAAATGTTCTACCCTTGAGCTACATTTCCAACTCAATCAAAATCACTAATTGTATAAATGCATGCATTGTAGTGTAAATAGATTGCTTCACAATGACTTTTGGAATACTGACAAAGCACAAAAACTAAGATTAGCCAGTCATAGACACCCTTCTATTAACCTTCTATTTACTAAGCACCATGAGTTTTAGGATACAGTTGCTATGTACACTCATAATAACCTTACTTAATTTTTATAACATCAGGAGGTGTTGCAGTAAATATTAAAAAATATAAATGGTTTATCTCTTTATCAGCCCTGGGGTCTCCTCCGGCCCAATTTTAGTTCGGAGCCACATACTCCTCTGTTGCCGGGTCCGAGCCGCCACCATGGCCCAACTTGTCCTCCAAGCTCCCTTCCCTGGTGGTTTTCTACCACCTGTTTTCTGCCTCTGTCCTGGGGTGTTTCTCTACCTCATAATCCCACACAAACACAACTATACAGCCTGACAGGTTTTTATACAGGTTTATGTATTCAGTTCTCAATCCACAAACCCTCTACACAGCAAGATTACATCAAATAGATAACAGTACAAACTGCCCTTCTATATGAAATATTAGAACTATACAATCCTTAAATATTCATAGCTATTTAATGCCAATGAATCCCACCTGGATCTATCTGGTCCTTGGGAACCTCCATGTTTTGACCTCCACCCTAGTCCTCTCACCTCTCAGACTTTTCTCTCCACCTCCCTCGCCCTGCCCAGTCACTGGCTTTCCTTTATTTTACTAATTAAATGGGGGAGGTTCAGATGAAGTCACCTCAGGAGGTAAGACATCTCCCCTTTTCAGAAACAAGAATACCTTTCAAAAGTCACAAAGTCTGTAAGAGATATGTTAGGTGCCTCTGGCCAGGTGGAGAGACCCATGGGGTTTAACTGGTCATTTAAAGTCAAACTCCATGGCGCTCTCTACCTGGCCAGAGGCACCTTTCTTACATCATGGGAAGTAGATGTACTGTTTAAGAACTTGACACTGGAGTTTATTTCTACTCTGATCTTGTTAGTCATGTGTACTTTATACCTCTAGCCTGTCTTTTGCCAGAAGAGGATTTGAGATGACCCTCTCCCCAAAAGTGATGTTTTCAACCCCTGTTTGCCTAACTCCTAGAAGGGTCTACACCATGTTCTGATACAACTTTGATGGAGAGGATACTTATCTTCAGAATCTATGAGTAGCTATAAAGTCAGAATGACTTCCTGATTTTCTTACTTGATGCCTACAATACAATTCTATTTTCTCAGATATGTTCTTCAAGTGCTGAAAAGCAGAAAATAGCTTCTCCATCCAGGTCTCATCTCTAAATTGAGCAGCTTCAATGTAGAGAAATACCCTTCATCTTCTCCACTCTTCCCTTGATAATAGTCAATTTGTCTTCCCCCCCCCTCAGAATTTTAACTTTATATCTATTGGATAGCTTAAAAGCTAAGAACTCATGATTCTTCCCAGCTAGGAAACAAACAAACAACATGGAAGCTAAGTATGGTTGCATCTGCCTGTAATCTCAGCACTGGGAAGGTGGAACAAAAGAATGAAAAGTTCAAGAACAGTCTCAGTCACATAGGCTACACGGGATCCTGTTTCAAAAGAAAAGAGGAAAGGAGGAAGGGAAGAAAGCTAAAAAAGGGATTGAAGCCTAAAGAAACCACGACTCTTCCCAGTTAGAAAAAAAGACATGGGAGCTAAGTATTGTTGCACATGCAACCATGAAAGATGAAAAAGGAGAAGGAAAGACAGGATGGAATGAATAAACAGAAGGAAAATAGAAACAAAGTCTATTGGATCACCACTTGGTTCCTCCTACCTGTGTGCTGAGTATAAATGGAACTCTAAGATGGGAACATGTCCAAGGATGACCTACCTAGGTCCAGATGCAGCCTCCTCTGCTCCTTTATTGTTTCAGATGTTGATCCAGCTTTATTATCTTGTCTTGCTTTTTAGCATTTCTGACTCCACCCCCCCCTTTTTGTTCTGTTTTCTTAACTTTGTGGAAGTCATGACTACATCTGGTTTCCCTCTTCATGGGTTTCTCTTTGCCCCTGGAGCCCACTTGGTCTGAGCAATTCTATTGCTTTTGTTTAGAAACTCGTGGGTTTTGCATTAAGACACAGTGGGCAACCCCTAGACGTTCTCCATTATTAGAATTACATCCATAGCAGCAATCTCTTGGCCTCTTCCTCTACATTCTGAGAAGTTGTCAGACAGGAAGTCGAACCCAGGCAGCTCTCTGATGGCATGAGCTAGCTTTCCATGACAGATGGAGAGTTCCAGTATTTATTCCTAAGCACTTAAGGCCTTTTCCTCTATATCTTGCCTGTGTGCCAATTTAATGATCAGTATCAGCATTACATTAGACATTTCCTTAACATAGTCTCTTACAATATGCCTTTTATTCTTCTTTCTGTTATAGGTATATGCATGCACATATGTATTTTATGAGTGCACTCATGTTACCATCACACAGGTTTCTCTACGCTTCTTTTGTATTTAAATTATTTTCTTTATTTATATTCTAGTTGTTGCTTTTCTCTGGTCCCCACAGTTCCTCATCCCATTCCTCCTTCCCCTTGTCTCTGAGTGGGTGCTCCCCTCCACACATACCAGGCCTCCCCCTTCCCTGGGGCCTCAAGTCTCTTAAGGATTAAGCACATCTTGCACTGTGACCAGATCTCTGCTACATATGTGCCATGGGCCTCAGACCATCCTGTGTATGCTCCTAGTTGGTGGCTCAGTCTCTGGGAGCTCCCTAGTGTCTGGGTTAGTTGAGTCTTCTGGTCTTCCTCTGGGGTCACTCTCCCATTCATTTCCTACTCTTCTTAAATCATGTATTTCTCCAAAGTTTAAGTAATATCATAATTTACTAGAAATGACTTACCTGTTGTTTTTAGAATAATTAATAATTAATGTCTCCTTTTCTTTTTAGAATGTGCTAGTTGAAACCTTGAGTATAATCTCCTTCCCACATTCTATGCTTTTCCCCCTTTCAGTAATAGATTCAGATACAGGGCCTTGTGCTGGGTAAGTGCCTACCACTGAACTATACCCCTGATTGCTCACACTTTAATGTCTCAAAGTCTAAATCACAAAGTGTTCGCCATAAAGATAATATCTGTGTTTTATGGTTCTTTAATTTCCTTTCAGCTCTTGGGGACTTTTCCACTCGTATGGTCCTGGCTATGAAAGTTCCCATATGGCTGGAGGGTGCGTTTGCCTGGATGTGTCTTTTTCTTTGTGGATACTTTGACTCATTCATCCTAATGTTCTGGCTTTCATGATGGTTTCATGAAAGATGAATAGTCATGTTTGATCCTCAGTAGGTTCTTCCTGCAACTTCTGTGGAACACTGAGTTTCACTGCCATGCAGGTAAAGTAGCTTAGAATAGCTTTTTTTCCTCTTTTTTTACTTGAATCTATATCTGCACAATCTGTGATATTCTAAATTATTTTTTTATTTTGTACAGGAGTGATTTGCTGTCTGTAGCAATGGGATCTATCCCTTGTTTTCACTTGTTCTTGAATCCTAAGCATGGCCAGTCAGGGACTCAGCATAATCCCCATAGGCCACGAACACTGCCCTGTTGCTTCTTGGAATAGATGACATGTGAGTGTCAGGTCCCGTTCTTCTCCTAAGAGCTGCTGGAGGAAGCTCCTACTTGACCTATTGTTGTCTAGCAAAGAACAACAGCAATATGTCAACCTTTCTTTGTTGTTACCCAAAATTATAACATCTATAATAGATATGAAATAGGAAATGAGTATGCCCTAGTTGACATTTAAAACAAATGTGAACAAGTTGTTGATTTTCCAGTCCTGATGGCAAAATCACAACCTTAGGACTCAGCTTTAGGTTTTATGTTTCACTCTGTGGTCTTATTTCTCAATCTAAGAGTCTAAGAGTTCCTGTTTATAAAATGAATATAATAAGCCTTACCTTATCACATTTAAAGGAGAGGCAAATGAGGTTATGTACAGCATTGTATAACCTGGAAATTAGTGTATTCTTAGTGAATAAATGCTATTCCATGGTACTAATAGATGCTATTATAAGCTTTAGTGTCAGAAGTAGAATGTGCTACCAATTCAGTAGGCTCTGTCTTATGAAGGCCACAACTCCTAACACAATGACACTGACTTCAGCACCAAGCAGTGAATTCTGAGGACAACTCTGTTTTCTTCTCCTGGGTAACTGTTGGCTCAGAATGGCAGTCAGTCAGCCAGCCAGCTAGGAGACCATGCAGTGGAATAAAAATGAGTCTGTGGAGCAGTAACTGGAGTAGCTCTGCAAAACACCCTCCTTCAAGCCAACAGAGATCATGTGCATTATCTTGTTGAAGAAGGAAAGAGATCCAAGGAACTCTCACATTTGCATCACAAACAACCAATAACCACACTTGGGAAGGTCCGCTTTATTATACCTCAGAGGATGAATCTCAAATGAAGCTGGGGTGCTCTCTGTTACTTTTTCCTCTGGAGCCCCCAGAAAATTGCTAGTACTCTTTTCTCTAAACTCCTGGTTTTGAGTTTTCCTGCTCATCATGAGTCCCAGATGTGATCACAGCCAGCTCCTGTCACTCATCACTAGCAGAGCTAGACTTACTGGAAGCATCTCTGATGACTCTCATTTCATGTATGAATTAGAGGATCTAAATTTCTCTGACATCCTTGTTTTGTGCTCGTGTGATTTTGTGTTCATGCCACGCTGTTTCCTTTTAGAGCCAACCTCATATTTAATTTTATATTGACAAAGGGTCTATATTTTTGAGCCCCATTGTTAGTGAAATATAGGTAAACTGAGTCTCATCATGATTAAATGACTCTCTAGCATTTTACAATGAGTCAGGGAGTGAGACAGGAATAGAAGCCACAACTCTAGTCTCCTAAATTGTTTTTTTCCTGACCACTAGACCACACTTCCTCTCCAGACTATGAGACACTGGAAAATGAGAGTCAGGCTGAGAGTAAATATGGAGGTGAACCCACAGAAACACATTTTTACGTGTTCTTAAATCATGTCATTTAGCAAAGGAAAACAGCAAAACACCCCAGTGTCTTTACTGTCATCCAAAATTATATCCTGAACCCTCCATGGATATAGGACGGGAAATGAGTCTGCTCCAAACTGACATCCCTTTTCCATTTAAATGAATTAGAAAAGGTGGTTGATATTTCTGTACTAATGTCTACATAAAATTTCCCTTACCAAAAAAAAAAAAAAAAAAAAAAAAAAAAAAACCCAAAACAAAAACCCATATTTATAGTTCAAAACATATAAACAAAACAAGTCTGTCAGTCTTATTGTTTTCTACTAGGTAAAAAAGTCTAATGGCTTTAGGCTCCATAGGAATAACAGGATGATTAGACACAGCAAGAAGGTTGATCGTGAGTTCACTGTGAGCAAAATGTGGCAAAGAGCAGCATGGAATACATGAAGGTGAAAATTGGAGCAAAACTGTGTAAGGACTTGGGTGTTCAGTCTCAACTTCACTCTTAGCTCACTTCTTTTACTTAAATATTTACACAACTGTTTGCTCTTTTTTTGTGGTGGGTCTGGGCATATGCATTCCGCAGCATGGGTGCAACTTAGATGAATCCGTTTTCCTCTCCACCATAAAGGTCCCAGGGATGGAACCGGGGCTTTTGGACTTGGGGATGAATACCCCCACCTGGTGAGCCATCTCTCTGGTCCCCTGACTTTCAGCATTGAGCAAATCAGACAGTGTGTGTTCGTGAGGGGTCATAACAACTGCCTGCCTGTCTGCCAGTAGTCTAGGCATGGAGGCAGACAGTAAAGTGAACGGAAGAAGAGCCATGAGCTGTATGTAAGTGTCGGTACGATGCCAAGGTTACCTGGGAGAGCCAGTCATCTTTGAACGTAATCTCCAGTAACAGAGCTCTCAAAGGCTCCATGCTCCAATAGAACTTAAAAAAAAAAAAAAAAAAAGTCCAAACAAGCCTCCTTTGAAATTATTCTTGGCTACGGAGACAAGAAAACAAGATATTTCCTTTTGGCAAATAGCTTCCTCTCTTCCTCGTCGTTTAGCAAGAGGTATCTGAACTGCCCTCATGGAGTCCGATGACAGATGTGAAGAGAATATTTTTCCATTCGGAGAGAGATCCATGCAACCTGGAGAAGCAGAGTCCTCACTGAGAGGGAACGGGTGCACAGAGCTGTCTCACCTCGTGGTGCCCGGGCAGGTCTACAGGCACTTCCGATAAAGCCCAGACAGTGTGGCAATCACTGGGAATCCTGGAAGGTCCTTTTGGAGGGAAAAAAAATTCTGCATCTGGGTTTCCATCTGTGGGTAGAATAGGGGAGTATTGTTCCTGGAAACTGAAGAAAAGGCAGGAATTTACTTTCCAATTCGGGCAGTGGAAAATTCAGCACAGTTTACTGTTCAGCTGTGGCTCTTTCATGGCAGGTGATGGTGTGATTTTTCTTAATGGAGGAAACAACCTATGGTAAAGCTTCTCAGATCCTCACCAGTCTCTACTGGCGTCAAGTTGGTTTCTTGCATAGCAGCAATTCACGATGCTCCAAGTTTGCCATAAAGAGATTCCTTAGGTTGATTTCTTATCTTAATCTCAAAAGGCAATGATCCAAGCTGTCCTCTCTCTAAAGTAAAGAGTAGAAGACAGTCTCTGCCTTTCATAGGGATGGTGCGTGGTCCAGTACTCTACTGCCTTGTGCCAGAAGTACAATCCAGGGCGACCTTTAGAAAATCATACCTACCCAGTACATGCCAGTCCTCACATGAGTGTCTTTTATTGTGAGACCTATGTGCTTAGTGTTGTGGGTGGGTTGTTAATAAATCAGCGCCATCTAGTGGAAATGGGCAAAGCTACTAGTCATTGCTCCACTGCTGTGTCACTGCCAGCAAGGACACTTGACATCCCCACTCACTTCTCAAGGTAGTCTTCCATTTAAACTTGTGGCCTTGTTCTGTTCTGGCTGTCCATAGCTAGAGAACAAAGATGGCGAACTGTGTGAATAAACGTTCTGGCAAGAATCAAGATAGTTGTACCAGTAAGCATGTGTACACTAATGCTTGGTCCATCCTCATATTTTATTCTCACAGGACTCTGGGAGACATGGCTGTTTTGTTGGGAAGGACACTGAGGCGCACAGAGCATATGTAACTTGCCTGGGTTGCCCTTTTGCTACTGAGAAGACACTAGCCTTCCATGTGTCTCTGCCCCTGAATGTGCAGGCTGTTGCTAATTGGGGGTCATGAGCAGATGGAATTCCAATGCTGCTGCTGGTGGAGAGAGTCCCAGCAGAATGGGAAAACATGGCGGATATTGATGGATGATAAGTGACCCATAGGCCAAATGGACCTTGGTTCAAGTCATACTCAGTGGCTTTTCTGTTTTGTGTTCAGTGTTTTCTGAGAACCATGCGATCTGGCTCATAGTGGCTGTAGGTAAGATTTCTTTTTAATTCTTTGAAAACAATTTTAGACTTTCATCAATTACAGAAGAATTCCTCCTGGGGACTGGACAGATGGTTCTGAAACTCTGAATGCAGCCTTCTACCCACCTGGAGTCCTTCTCCGGGACAATGTGTGGAATGTGCCTCTCCCTAGTCCTATCTTTCTTCCCACCTTTGTGCTCCTAGCAGGACAACATCTGGCAGGTGCAGAAGTTGTCCTTGGTGCCACCAAAGAGAGATCCTACCCTTGTCCACTTTTGTCTCTTTGGTCTCCATGATGAATGTGAAGATAGGACAGTGTAAGAGGGAGATCCTTGCTACAGAGTCCTTCTCTGAGGCCTTGGGGAACAAAGGGCTTCTTTGAAGGGACAGAGGGAGGATATGGAGACATTGGCTACAAGGCAGAGGTCTTTGTTCTTTAGTATGCTTCCTCTTTTCTTCCTTTTCCTCTGGCCAAACACAACAGAGTCGTGGGCCTCCTGTATCTAATTAGTTAAAGGCTATGGAGAGAGAACAGCAGGTATTGTGGGCTCTGGAAATCTCAAAGATATTTTACCAGTTAGCATCACACATTGCCACCATTTGGGTAGATCCTTTAGAACTTAGGCTGTCTTGTGAGTGTGAAGAAGATGAAGGATAAATGGGGGAGGGGGAAAACAGACAGACACAGAGACAGACACAGACAGACAGACAGACACACACACAAACAGACAGACAGACAGATACACAGACAGACAGACACACAGACACACAGACACACAGACAGACACACAGACAGACACAGACAGACACAGACAGACAGGCAGAGAGTCAGAGACACAGAGAGAGACAGAGACAGAGATAGAGAGAGACAGAGAGACAGAAGGACAAAGACAGACAGACAGAGTGAGTGAGAGAGACACATAGACACAGAGAAAGATCTGCCAAGAAAAATGTCCCCAGAGAGCTGCCCTATCACATGGGATAGTCTAGCCATCTAGAATTGCCTATGTATTTCTGTCTTTTTTTCTTAAAGGAAACTTTAGTTTCATTCATGTGTGCATATGTGTATGTTTATGTGTATGTTTATGTGTATGTTCTGCGGAAGAAATGCTGGATCTCCTGGAGTTGGAGTTACAGGCAATTGTGAGCCACCTGATGTTGGGAACTGAGCCCTGGTCCTCTCTCCAAGAGTAACAAGCATTCTTGAGAACTGAACCACATCCCCAGCCCCTAACTGGTAAATATTCTTGGTAAATATTTGCTGCAGTAAACAAAGTAAGTGAAGAGACCAACACATCTGTATAACAGTAGCTTTATAGCAGTATGACCCTTGACTGTGCTTTATGGAAAACAGAAACAGGCTTCATTCAGACCCTTAGTATGCTACCAAGAGGATTTAGCACATGTGTATACTCAAAGATTTTTTAAAATGTAATAAGCAACGGAATTTTTTAAGAATAGTGCACTACATAATTGAAGTGAATCCTGATGTCTGTTTAAATTCTATGTATTTTCTTTTGCAGAGTTATGCTGTATTACAAATGCAGAGAAAAAAAACCCAGCTTCCTAAAAGGAAATCCAAGAAATAACAGCTAATTAATTGATATATATATATATATATATATATATATATATATATATATATATGTATATATATATAAAACAGTTCTTGTAAATAGAGTTTGATTCCTCCCCCTGCCATGACTCATTTTGATTGAGCATCTCAGCTTCTCCATCCTTAAAAGACTAGTACAATTTGCCTTTAATTAAGGTCTCAATTATTTTTTAAAGCCCTGGGGAAGATGGGTCCAGTGGAAAAATGAAATAGCTGAGCTTATAACTTAGCCTGTGCCGGGAATTTTATAGTCAGTTCACAAAGCCTTTTGTTTTCTTTCCTGAGTGATAGGCAAAATGTATCTTAAGCTGAACAACCCAGACTGGAAAGGCACATAATACCTGTCCCCAAAGTAATAATCACATCAGGACACACCCGTTGCGATTCAATGCTCCTATTTAAAGCCCGCCCACCCGTCACAGCCGATGTCTTCGCTAGTTTTGGCCGAAGGTTGCTAACAAGCATGTGCATGAACCTTGTTTAATTGAGCAGGAAATTACTGTTTTCTTTACCGAGGTGTTGTAAGTAAAGACATACCTGTGTAGACAGGATTTATAGTTTAAGTCCTGTGTGAAGAAATGAAGGTAAATTAGCAAAAATTAATCCCCAGATGGAATCTCACAGCTCGGGAACTCATTTTTTCTCGATGAAATTTGACTGTGTTTTTGGAGCCTGTTAGCTTGAGAGGTTATCTCCTGGGTACACAGGGACTTTCTTAAGCATGTTAAGGGTGTGTATGTGTGTGGTATATGTGGTGTGTGTGTGTGTGTGTGTGTGTGTGTGTGTGTGTGTGAGGTGTGTATGTGTGTGTGGTGTGTGTGTGTGAGGTGTGTATGTGTGTGTGGTGTGTGTGTGTGGTGTGTGTGTGTGAGGTGTGTATGTGTGTGTGGTGTGTGTGTGTGAGGTGTGTATGTGTGTGTAGTGTGTGTGTGTGGTGTGTGTGTGAGGTGTGTATGTGTGTGTGGTGTGTGTGTGTGGTGTGTGTGTGAGGTGTGTATATGTGTGTGTATGTGGTATGTATGTGGTGTGTGTGTGTGTATGTGAGGTGTGTATGTGTGTGTGGTGTGTGTGTGTGTGAAGTGTGTGTGTGTGTGTGTGTGTGTGTGGTGTGTATGTGTGTATGATGTGTGTGTGAGGTGTGTATGTGTGTGTGGTATGTGTGTGAGGTGTGTATGTGTGTGTGGTGTGTGTGTGTGAGGTGTGTATGTGTGTGTGGTGTGTGTGTGTGTGAAATGTGTGTGTGTGTGTGTGAGGTGTGTATGTGTGTATGATGTGTGTGTGAGGTGTGTATGTGTGTGTGGTGTGTATGTGTGTGTGGTGTGTGTGTGTGTGTGAGGTGTGTATATGTGTGTGTATGTGGTATGTATGTGTGGTGTGTGTGTGGCATGTATGTGTGTGGCATGTGCACCAAACGTTGATGAACCTCTTCCTGTGTAGATCTCTATCTTATTTCTTGAGATGGTGCCTCGCGATGAGTCTGGCGCTCAGTGCTCTACCAAACTGGAAGATGGAGGTTCTCCTTGCCTCTGCCTTCCTCCCTCTCTGCAGTGCTGGTGCCACAGGCTCTGCCACCATGAGATCTGAGCTCAGGTCCTCATGCACTTCTCTGACACATCCACCTCCTTAGCTCCCGCATTCATATATATTTCTGACCATGGTATTTTACTAGGTATCCCAGCTAGCTTTGAACTTGAGATCCATTTGCCTCAGCCTCCTGTGTGCTGAGATTCCAGCCTTGTATGTGGCACCTTTGAAAACAGTTTGACCTCTAGATCCATAGATTTCAAGTATCCGATTCAGTCCAGGAAAGGAGTCCATTTCTCTTTCCAGGATGCCTTTTCAAATAGACCTTCTCCCGTCCTTTGGATTAGAAGTTTATCTTTGATGCTTCCTACCTATCCCCAAGTCACTGTATAATTTTTCAGAGTTGATTTAAAGTTTTGGACCACCATGGATTTTCCTTCATTTGCATTTATTCCTGGTGGGCCTGTCCTGGTGCTGGTTGATTAATGAAGAGGAGAAAGAGAAGTGTCTCCAGCACTCTAGGCTTGCTACTGTGTGGGTGGCTATTCTTGGATTCCAAGCAAATGAAGCTAGTTAAGGGATGCTCTTGTTTGTGCATGACTAACTCTCTTCCGTCACCCAAAGACTGAGCGTGGGGGACATCAGGAAGTGCTGTGGTTCCACTGGGCCAGTGTGTTTTGGCTCTGCTGGATTCTTGTAGTTGCTACAGTGATGTGGGCAGGCAGGGAGGAGAGATGAATAACCCAAAGTAATTTTTCTACAAGAAAAGCCTGTGTTCCTTAAGGCTCTTCCCTTCCTTTCCTTTTAAAGAAAAATACTGCTTTAACAAACCTGACCTTATTCAGTTGAGAAGAGAGAAACGTATATCACTTAGCAATGATGCTCAAACACTATCCTGGGTTTGTGTGCTTTTAGGGGGGAAACTGTCTTGATGCTAACTAAGCTCAGAGCATCTGGTTTTCTGTGGAAGACACAGCTTAAAAGTGTCAGAGCACTGGAAGTATTTAGGTTAGCTTGCCCTATCTTGAGGTGGGGTAGGGGATAGTGGTAAAGGGCTAGACTCTCCACATAATAATCAAAAACAATTTGACGAGGGGTAGAGGGGAGGGTGGAATTCTTCAAAGCCACACTGTTGTCTTGAGAAAGGAGATTAAGGTTAAAATTAAAAAGCAGCAAAAGGAACTTGGTTTCCCAAGCAAAGGAAGGGTGAGCTGTAATTTCTTCCCAGGAAAATCTCAAATTAGCTACAAAAGATGGTGGATTCACATCCCAATGGTGTTTTTATGGCATCCCAATTCTTAAAATACTGAGATCAACTTGTTATTTTTTAACTTTATTTTTTTTACAGTCCAGTCGTTACCTTCTTCCTGGTTTCCCCTCCCACAGTACTCTCATCTCATCTCTCCCCCTGCCCCTGTCTCCTAGAGGGTGTCCTCACCCCACCCAGGCCTCCCCACTCCCTGGAGTCTCAAGTTTCTCAAGGGTTAGGAGCTTCTTCTCTCACTGAAACCAGACCAGGCAGTCCTCTGCTGTGTCTGTGTTGGGGGCCTCAAACCAGCTAGTGTATTGAGATCAACTTTTAGGAGAAGAGAAGAGCTTTATTTAAAATGGTGGTTCTTCAGCATTACATGGAAACAGAAGTTGTATAACTATGTGAGCAATGCTTTCTTTCTATAAGAGCACAAACCCATTAATATCAATGGGTGGAATCTGGATGTGGGGGTGTTCACCTAACAAGACCCCATCTCAAAAAACTAAATAAAAAGAAATCTACAGTGCTTGAGGTTTGCTCAACTTTCACTATATCCTGTGTTCTTACAGACCCAAGAGACATCATAATTACTCATTGTTTATATTTTCCACCACAACCTTCTTCCTCCTCCTCTTTCTGCTGCTCTTCATCCTTCTTTCTTTTTGTATATATGCATGTGCAGGGTCAGGCCTGTGCAGATGTACCTCTGTGTGGAGAACAGTGGACAACGTGGGACGCCAATCCTCAGGAGCTGTCACTTCTGATTTTTTTTTTTTAAGACAAGGTCTCTCTCTGGCCTGCAAGTACACAAAGTTAACCAGTGTAGCTGCCCAACCTGCCCTAGAGATCCTCCTGTTCTCCTCCTCTTAGTGCCTGAGATGTCAAGACTGTTCCGTTGTGTCTGGCATTGTTACATGGGTCCTGGCAATTGAACCCAGGTCTTTATGCTTTCATTTGACTGACCTATCGAGCCTTCTCTTTGGACCCTGTCTACATATACTTTCTAAAACATTTTATGGACAGTTTCCATATCTCCAGAGGACAAAGACATCCTAGGTGTCACAGTTTGTTAGTAGCACAGCTGAGATCTGACCAGAGGCTTGAAGGCTACCTGAACTCAAGTTCTTCCCCACTTGAGTAGGGTGTTTCTCACAAACAAAGCACTCTTTGAAGCACTGAACATGTAATAGGAATTTCATCCTATTTTGGAAAACCTAAATATGAAACAACTGACACTTGACAATAACATTAATATCCGACAAGTCACATTGTGTTATAGCTTACATAAATGTACTAGGCTGCACCACCCTACAGTTAATAACATAGTATGTCACCGTTAATAGTATAATACATCAGTATTTTGTGTATAATGATGCAGTAAACTACAGTAGGTCCTGATTCATACATACCTTATATATACCTTATACATACTTAGATTTTACAAGCCTACCCAAGTGAGTTCCAAACTATTTCTTGACAGTGTCTTTCCTTTTCAGAATACTTAAAAATAGACTTTAAGACCCATTGTAGTTGAACAACTTAGACTTTTGTGTCTTCCATGAAGATCTGGAATCATTACTTGTTCGTGTGGTGGGAGTGAGCAAGGGAAGCTGTTAGGATCCCATCCACTATTTTTCTTCTCTTTCCCAGAACAGCCTGCTCCAAATGAAAGTACAGATGTGGGGCTGACAGCCATGAGAAAGTCACAGAGCTCCTGTCAGAAGGAGTCCATTACTTCACTGTGTTTCAAAGCATCCTGGAGAGGTGGCATTGCTGCCTCATGGCACACACTTGTCATCCTTGCTCTCAGGGAGCAGAGACAGAATCTTAATCTAGTCTGGCCCAGTCTGGGCCACATAGAGAAATCATGTCTCAAAAAGCCTATCCTTGAAGAAAATACTGTAGAGTGTTTTGGTTGTCTCCTTGAGACAGGGTCTCATTTAGTCCAGTCTAGCCTTAGACTCCTGACTTCATTTCCCGAATGCTGGGATTACTGTTGTGCACCACCACATTGAGTTCAATAGTACTTTGTCACATAAAAACTGGCTATTGTGCCATTAAAAACATGTGGCTCAGGGTCAGCAGTTTGGCTCAGCCTGTAAAGGTGATTACTGTCAATCCTGATGACCTGAGTTTGATCCCTGTGTTAGGAATAGATAACCAGCTCCTAAAGGTTGTTTTCTGACCTCCATAGGTATACCAAGGCACATGATTCTTCTTGAAAATGGAAGTAATCGAAAAACAACCACGATGGCAAATAATAAAATCATGCCTTGGAAAGAGGTTCATTTATTGATAAATGTAACATTCCACTGTCAAATGCTTGGTGAGATCCTACTCTTGGGAAAGGAGTAAAAAGCCAGGATAGATCCCAGGCTGTCAGAGCAGGGCTTTGTCACAGCGTTGACACAGACGAACATTCATGCAGAAACAGTCAGTTCTGGGCATTAGAAGACTGAGATGAAAGTCTTGGCAGAGTTGTCTCTTCCAAGGCTGCAAGACTTGGCTTGTTGTCTTGCTCTGTCAACCTGTGCAGGGCTGTTTCACCATTTCCTCTTTGTATAAGAATACCAGTCAGATTACATTAGGACCTTGAAAGATGCTGTCTCTGTCTCTGACCACATTCTCAGGCACTGAGGTTTAGAATTTGAGTAGATGAATTTTGGAGGAGAACAAGCCAGCCCTTTGCAAGCATCCTGAGTGGGAAGGAATCAGTGCTTCCTAGACTCGGGTTGATGACAATGCTGTCACTCATAGCAGGTCTGGGCAAGATCTCCCTGAGTTCACTTGCCCCAGTCTAGCAACTGGAAAACCTCAGGCCTTCATAAACTGTCTGGAAAGCCAGCCATTTCTTAGATCTTCTTAACCCACTCACCACAGAATTTTGATGTCTACATGCGGTAAAATCTACTTTGAGGAAGTCATAGAACTAAAAGTCCAGCTGTGTATGGTGCTGTATACCCATAATGGAGCTCTTTGGAGAATTGTCCATTAGCAGAACCCTGTCTGAAAACAAACCAACCAACAAAATAAAACGGGAAACAAAAAAAAAACAACCAAAAAGAAATGAAACCAAAACATAAAACAAGTCTAAAACCAAAACAAACCGCAATACCACAAGAAGCACAAAGTAAGTCCAGACAAATGAAAGACACAGGGTCAAAGATGAAAGATGTCTTTCTGAGGTATAATACTTGAAGAACCTTCAAAACCAACCAGAGCTCCCAGGACATGAAGAATCACTGAGAAGTATTCAAGGTACAGGGAAGGAAATGGAGCAGAATTCTGTGGTGGTAGGAAGAGACTGTCCCAGAGTGATTCCCTGGGACTGAGAAATGGGCAGGAGTGGGTTAAGCAGCTTTGGATAGGTGGGGATGGCCAAGATGGATGCTGAGACAGAACAGAATCTGCCCAGGGAACCGGGATGATTTGCTTTTGTTGGGGGATGAGTGGCTCACGGAACAAAGGTGGGATTGAGGTTGGCCAAGAACAGTAGATTTTGATAGACGAGGAGAATTCTTTTAATATTTTTTAAAAAGTATTTGTATACATATATGCTTTTATAAATCTATGTGTACCAACTTCATGCAATGGGGGCCAGAAGAAGACACTGGACCACCTGGAACTGGAGTTACAGGTTGTTGGGAGCTTGAATATATGCTGGAAAACTCAACTGAGGTTCTCTGCAAGAGCAATACGCACTCCTAACTGCTGAGCTGTCTCTACAGCCCGAGGATAAGGCTTGAGAAATTGAAGAAGGGATACTCACAAGAAGATATTAATGTACACAGAAATGTAGAGAGGCACTAGGAAAGTCTATGTAATAGGTTATTCCAAATTAGTGCAAAGAATGGAGAAGGCTTCGAAAGATGGTAGAAATAGTGTGTGTGTGTGTGTGTGTGTGTATGTGTGTGTGTGTGTGTGTGTGTGTGTGTGTTTGTGTAGCATGGGGAAAGAGAATTTAGAGACAAGGAGGGTTGGGGTTAGAGGAAAAAAGCTCACTTAGAGGTAATGATCAGTAGAGAGATATCCTTGAAAAATTGACATGGGATTCATGATATAAATACACACGTGCACACATACATATATATATATACACACACACATACACACATACCACACACATACACACACATACACACACATACATACAATACACATATACATACAAACACATGCACACACATACACACACACATACACACACCAGACATACACACATACCCACACATACACACCATACACATACACACATACACATACACACACATACACATACACACACACCACACATACACACACATACACATACACACACATACACACATACACAAAACATTACACAGTATAACTTGTTAAAGAGCACCAAAAAAGAATTTAAGTCCACTGAGAGGGCTTCAGGTAGCAGCAGTAGGGCTTTGCAGTGAAGCGGAGAGATTAGGTTTAACTCTGAATACAGCATGGAGAAAGAGAATTTTGAGACATGGAAGGTTGGGGTTCAAGGAGAAAAGCTCACTAAGGTATCCATCAGCAGAAAAGGAGATCCTTGCAAAATCGACATGACAGGATTCATGGTGGAGAGAGGTCAGGCTGATCTGATGTACAACCAGGATGACAATGGACATGCTGACGTGGAAGGCGGGAGACATGTTGGGAACTGAACCCTAGACATGTAACTAGGGCGACTGAGGACTATGAGGGTGGGAGAAATGGTTTTCCTTAGGCAAAGAATCCTCTACTTCCCACTCCCTACCTCCACCCCATTACTTGTCTAATACAAAGTGGTCAGACTTGAGGTTATATACAATTTATAATACATTATACACATATAGATAGAATGTATATGCATATAATATACACAACACACATTGTATATATATGTATATAAATATATACATATAATGTACATGTAGGTATATAATATATGTATACATAATAGAATATAAGACTGAGAATGCTATATTTATATATTTAGGAACTCATATATATGAATATATGAATATATATATATATATATAAATTTTATGCATCCCAGGCTGTCTCCTGAACATTTTTGTTTTAGGATAAATGTCGCCCTCTAGTGTTCATGTCTGTTTTCTTAATTTCATTTTGGGAAAGGTGGTGAAGGGTTAATGCCAAAGGCAAATTCACTTTATTTTGGGTCTTTGTGGCAGTTTTATAAGAGGATTTTTCATTTTTCTCAAAAGCATTTGTTTACCAAAAGAATTGATAAATTGGAGGAGACCAGGAAAAAGGCCATCTGAACCATGGGAGGGACAAGGAGTTGGGACCAGGCTAACCTTTCATGTCAGCTGGCAGCTCCTGCAGGTCATCTGTAAGTGTCTGTGCACGTGAGTGTGTGTGAGTGTGTGCTTGTGGGTGGGTAGGTACTGGGTGACTGTTTATTTAAAATGATTCTTGAAGAAGAGTATCTTCCTCCAATCCTCTTTCATTCTCTCTTGCCCTTTTGTCTCCTCTGTCCACATGGAAGGATCTAAACGTTGTCTTCTGACTTTCACATGTATGCCAGGGTGAGTTCACAAGTATGGCCAGTGTGAGGCCACAAGTGTGTGCACATGTGTAGTACTCCCTGCATGCACACCGGGTAAAAGAATGTAAGGCGAAAATTAAAACCCTCTCCCTTTGCCTTTTAAGTTCCAGGGCACCCAGTGTCTATGGCAGTCTTTCTGTCGAGGTTACTCTCACATCTTGCCAATGTTTTGTTAATTTCCAGATTTGGTAGGAAAAAAGTGAAAATGGAGGGAGGGGTGCCATCAAACCCAGGATGTCCTGTTTAAGAGACAGGTGCCTTATAGCTTAGCTATGGAGCCATGTGACAGCAGGGTATTTCCAGATTTGGAATAAACATACAATTAACATAAACTTGTCTTTGGATATGATCTTCAATCTGTAGGGTCTGAGGCAATAGAACAGGTCCAATCGCACAGAATGTGATTCTCCTCTTCCAACATCTTTGCCTCTCACGACTTCTACTTGAATGGGACTCGACTCCGGTTCAAACTTGTGAGGCAGGAGGGATTCATTAGTTTGAGAAACTTAGGAGGTGTGTGTGTGTGCATGTGTGTCTGTGTGTGTGTGTGTTTGTGTGTGTGTGTGTGTGTGTGTGTGTCTGTGTGTGCCTGAGTATATATGTGTGTGTGTCACATTCTTGCAGATACCAGGGGAATCCAGATGATGAGTGTGTTGGATCCTTTGGAACTGGAGTTTCCAAGCTGAAAACTCCCAGATTTGGGTGCTGGGATCCAAACCCGAACCTTCTGCAAGAACAAAAAGTGCTGTTGCTGCTGAGCCATCTCTCAGACCCTCCTTTGGTATGTTTTAATATTCAGTCTCCAGGGAAGCAATGGGTTTCATGCTGTGCTTCTTTCAGTTTTGTGAATGGACGGTCCATCTTCTGGAAGCTTCCTGCATGATTCCCACTGTCTGCTGGAAGGCATTAGCTTTTGAGTAATCAAAACCACGGTGGTTATCTAATTCACAGACCTCTGTACAAAACAGAAATGCAGACTAGACCTGCCTTTCCAGCTCCTTCCCCCACGGATAGAAAATGACACTAAAGCCCCTTCCTCTGGACTCCTATGGCATTTCTGTTCACTTTTCATGGTGCTTAATTTTCTTTTGAGCTATTTACTTTTAGTGCATGAATGTTTTTCTTGCAGATCCGTGTATGTACTATGTTCATGTCTGGTGTCTGCAGAAGCCAGAGCAGGCATTAGACTCCCTAGAGGGCAGTTACAGGCGGTTGTGAGCTGCTGTGTTGCTTCTCTCTTGTAGCACATGCTTTGTGGCATTCATACTTTTTCTGGAGGGAAGGAATTGGGAATTCTTTGTAACAAACTTGGTTGACTTTCCCACGGTGGCTCCCCAGAAACAGCAGAAGTGATGGGAAGACTGAAGGCTCTCAGTTGTCCTCTTTTACAAAGATCTATAAATGATTGTTATTGGGGTCTTGATGGGATGGGCTTGGAGGAATTTCAACCAGGATCAAACAACTGCTTGCTTTCAAATTCGAGGGTCTGCTTCCTCCTGGGAGGCAGGGCGGGACTTGGTGCACATTTCCTTGCCCTGATGGATGGCTTTCTCACAGGTACACCGCCTTCCTTTTAGAGCAGGGCTTTTGTGTCTGTGTGCTGCTAGAGGTCAAGTCAGCTCTGTTTTCAAGGTCATTCTTGTATGTGGTGAAACAATCTCCTGCATTGTGTGCTGAGATTCTTCTGTAACTTAGTCTCACAGAGGACGGTGCCATGAAGGTATTTTCTTGCCCATCGTGTTAGTACTCTGAGAACTTCGGGGACAAGAGGAGAATGATTTCCACTTGTGCCACTATTGGGACCTCTCACGAAGCTGTGTCACTGGTGAGGCGGAGAGCCATGACTTCCCTACTTTCATGGCTAATCCTTCATGCAGTTCCTCAGCCCAGTCCCCACTGTTTAGCATGTGTGAGCGTAGACCTCCGGAGGACTTACCGGTGATAAACCATACAAGCAGCTTTTCTCTCATTTGTTTAAAGGCATGGTCATGAAGGGATTTCTCTTCAGGGTGGAGTTTTTGGCCCTGTGCATTTTGGTTGAAGGTAATGAAGCTTGTTAGAAATGAGTTATCTGCCTAGCCTGTACTTGACTTCAGAAAGTCTCCCACAGACAAGATTCCTACCTTGAGATCTCTGCCTCCATCACACATTCTGAGGTTTTGATGTGATCTGCTTTTCAGATCTTAAAACATGGGCTTTCCCATCACTTCAGTGTATACACACACACACACACACACACACACACACACACACTCTCTCTCTCTCTCTCTCTCTCTCTCTCTCACACTCACAAACACACATGCACACCCAAACACAGACACACATATACATCACGCACATGCACTACAAAACACACACACACACACACACTACACACACACACACACACACACCACATACATGCACATGCCAGAACCTTCTAATCAGGACAATTTTAGGCTACTTCGTTCCTGGGATCTCAATCTTCCACTAAAGAGCAGTTTTTTTCCTGAATGCATTTTGATAATACTTTTGTAGAAGCCTTACATCTAGAGTTCATTTTTCCTCATGTAATCAATCATTTAGTATAACTGAAAGGTCATGTGTTTATCCAACTTATGGGACTGCACATTTGAATATTAATGTAGTAAGCACTTTACAGTGACCTTAAAAATTGGAAGGGAGGAAATTTTGTTAGCTCTGCCAAAGAATGGCCCTTGAGTTCTTATTTCAAGCACCTGCTGCTTCTTTTGAAAATGAATCTGTTCAGAAAACTCCCATGGTGCTTCAGGACAGCATTATCAGAACAGTAAGAGCCACAGAAAGGTCATTTTTATAATCCACAATGAGACCTCTCTAAGCAAAAGTTTAGGGAGCTGAGATCTAGGTAGAATGATGCCAGCCCAGCTCCTGAGGCTGCTCAGTTAGGATCCCCTTTTGGCAAAATAAGAAAATGAATTTCAAGGCCAACATCCCAACATTTGCTAATGATACTTAAAAATAATCTGCGCATGAGAAATAACAGGGTTTGAGTTTTGTGAAAAAATGCAGCACTCGGATGCATGGAATACAAGATTGGTGGCTTCCTTAACAAGTGATTTTCTTAGATTGGTGACATAATTCTGTGGGCAAAGTCGCCTGCTGCCAAGCCTGACTACCTAGATTTAATCCCTGGGACCTATCCATGGGGCATAAGGAGAGAACCAACTTCTACGAATCGTCCTTTGACCTCTACATCAGCCCTGTGGTTGGTGCGTGTGACCTTGCTTCATGAATAAAAAAAAATGTAATAAGAACCCAAACAATGATCTCAAAGGACATAATGTACACATTTTAGATTTTATTTCTAGATCACTAGCTATGAGACATCTTCATGAGCAAAGAGGTGGTGAGCCAGAGGTCAAGGAAGAAAGGGTATGTTTAGTGGCAGGAAATTCTCACATTCCCTGTCATGAATCATACCTTCTCCCTTCCTTCCACATACATAAGGGGAAGATATGAAGACATAACAGCAGGCGCAGAGTGACAGGTGCTGGGAACATGATATCCAATCCAGGAAGGCACTTCCAGGGTAATGGAAGCTGAGCTGGGGATTCAAACACTCTCTATACAGTCCCCTCATTTGGGATTCTGTCTGTGCTCTGCCTCAGTGATGCCATTGGACCTTCCAAAAGGAGGTTAATTTTGGTGCTCAGGTACACAAAATGAACATGTCTCAAGGCAGCCCCGGTTCCTGCCGTGAATGGTTTCAGATGTCTGCCAACGGTACCCCACTGGATCAGAACATCCGGCCACTTCGGAGGAAGGGAAGAAAATGGCTCAGCTCACGGATGTTTGGAGGCTCTTGGCTGCTGTGGGAGGCAATTTTGGAAGAACTAGTATGTGTGAGGCCTTATCTGCAGCAAGCAAAGTCTGGTATGTTAGGAAGCCCCCCAAGTTGCTTCCTTCAAGAAATGGAATTAGATTCATATCCAAGAAGAGCAAGAGACTTAAAAGAAAGCAGATTTTCTTAAACCTTTTGTTTGTTTCAGTTATAACATATCTTGCTTCAGCAAAGGTTGCATTTCATTCCTCGGAGTATGAATTTGCTTTATAAAGCCATAGAAGGATTGAAACAGAAGCCATGCATCTTTGTTACGTTTCTACTACTGTGAAAAGACACCATGACCTAGGCAACCTTTATTTTATTTTTTCAAATTTATTGGATATTCTCTGTATTTACATTTCAAATGTTATACCCTCCCCCCAACTCTCCCTCCCTCCTACCCCTCAACTTGCTTCCATGAAGGTGCTCCCTCTCCCAATCACCCTCTCCACCTCAGTACCTAGGCAACTTTTAAAGATCACATTTAATTGGGAGCTTGCCGACAGTTTCAGAGGGTGAGTCCTTACCCATCATGGTGGGGAACAAGACAGTAGATTGGTAGGCATGGGGTTGGAGCGATAGCTGAGATAGCTTACATCTGACCCGCAAACACAAGGCATTCAAATATGTGAACCTATGGGTCCCATTCTCATTCAAAACACCTCAGCACGTCTTCTTGAGAGAGGCATTAGCATCTTGCTCTATGGCTGTCTGTACCTCTACCCTACTGGTTCATTAGTTGGAGTCTGATTTTTGCTTTGAAGAGTGGGATACGACTCAACACCCACAATTTCCAGCATAGAGCCCCACCTCCCAAACCACCTGCCAAATAATGCCACCCATGCTTTGCTGAGAAACCTTTTCCCTCTTCTCCAGCCATTACCCTTCTTCTCTGGTAATATCACTGGGGGCAAATGAAGGTGAAGACAGCTAAGACTTTCTAGATTGTTCCAGATGCGTTTCTCCAGCAGTGATGGCTTTGTCATCTTCCTGGGAATAAGTGTTCAGGATCAGGGAATCCTCAGCTCCAATTCTGTTTTTCATAGCCCCCTCTCCTGAGCTGAGTCTGGAAGGTTCACTCTGTCAAACCAATCTCACCTGCTTTCCACCATTTGGAGGTTAGGTTTCTGGTCCACAGATACTTTACTTTTAAATGCTAGTTACTACTGTGGAACTCCTGCTGGGATTCAGTGTCTTTAACAGGTAACTTAGTACTGAGAAGACTTGAGGCCTTCCTTTAGGACTGGGTTGGTTCTCCCAGGAACACATTAGCAGTCTTGAGAGCAGGATCTTGTAAAGTGGGGTTGTTCTTCCCCTAACACTTTGTCCCTTAGATTGTAAAGACCAACCAACTCTGTTTTTGAAGAAACTCCAGGGACTCCACTCCAATTCCAGGAAGAAAATCAGAGTCCTCCGGAGCAACGTCAACCCACTCCAGTAAACAGCCAGTCAGGCAAAGCTGGGCCAAAGTACATACAGATAACTTAAGACATCCCGCAGAGAATAGATTAATTTAGCCATCCTGTTTGTCAGGTAGTTTTTGTCCCCGTCTTTTGTTCCTGCAGATTACCCCAAAAATGCAGTTTCTAAAATACTTGCTGATCCGTGTGAAAATTCCCCAAACCTGCTGTAACTAAAATAATACTCTGTACCCCCAGACTCAGGACTCTCACTCTGACCCGCTGCAATGGCGATTTGCAAGATTGTTATAAAGACCCTTGCGCGTTCACATTGGAATTGGCTCCTCTGTGGTCTTTGCAATTTGGGTATAATAAGATGTGCAGAGCTTGTCCTTCTGCTCTTTGCCTTGAGCCATAGCCGTGAGAAGTCCTCACATTGCACAGAATGTTTGGTATTGTCTTTTCCCTAGCCCATTACAAGCCTTCTGTATGTAAATGCTTGTCCTCCTTCAATGGTCCAAAAGGTGCTTTTCTGAGATTATCATACTAGAAAGGAAGCTACAAGATGGAGGTCAAGCAGCCCTCAGTGCCAAAGGGCAACCCAAAGCATTGATTGGGCACTGTCCTACTGCTGATTGGCCCAGGTTGGAGGTTATTTGCATAGAAAAAAGCTGGACTGGGTGTTGTCTTGCTTCTGATTGGTTCATGCCGGAGTTCGTTTGCATAGTACAGAACTGGCAGCCAGAGCTGGGGACAGGCAGACTCTCAGGGGGATGCAGCCGGAAGCAGAAGAGTGAGAACCCCTGTCTTAGTCACTGTTCTATTGCTATGAAGAGACTCTGTAACCAAGGCGATTCTTATGAAAGAAAGCATTTAGTTCAGGGCTTGCTTTATTGCTTTAGTTATGATAATGGATAGAGGTCCATTATCATCATGGCAGGGAGCTTGGTGTCATGCCTGTGCTGTGAAGCTGTACCCGAGAGCTACATCCTGATTGTAAGCAAAAGAAACAAACACTGGGCTAGGTGTGGGCTTTTGAAAACCTCAGAGCCCACCCCCAGTGACACACTTCCTCTTACAAGGCCACACCTCCCAATCCTTCTAACCCTATCAAAGAATTCCACTTCCCGGTGATTAAGAATTCAGAGCACCACATGTTCTCTGGATGCCTGTGCACGGGTGCACACAGACACCTCCATCCACCCCTCCCCCCCCCCACCTCCAAACCCTTCTCTGGTATTTCTATAGGCTGGGACTGGAAAGGAAGTAGTCTGTGCTCCCAACCTGCTATCTTGGTCACTTTTGATTTATTTATTTTTATTTCTGGTATTCTTCAAAAGGTTGAAGTTGTCTTTTGTGTTTCTACAATGTCTCAGCCCAGATGTAATAAAGTACCCGTTCAGGTAATAAAGATACCTGTTATTGATAGTCAGGGTCCAAGCTTCCTGTTCCCATCAGATGACAATTTGCAGCCTCACAGTTGAAAGGCAGGAGAGATAAAGCTACCAGAACATAAATGATTCACAGTATCATCTGAAGAGCAACATAGATAACTGGGAACCCTGGCTTCTGTTCTCTGGCTTTGGGATGCTTTTACACTGGGAACACAGGACAGCGGCTGCCTCTGACTGATGTTCACAGACTCTGCAGTGCAGTGCCAGCCTGATGGATGTTTTCTCCTTGCTGGTGGTAACTCTGCAACAGAGGATTCACCAGTTAGCAGGCTGGGCCCACACACCCTCCTCCTTTCACACACCCAAGCTGTTTGCTCCTGATGTCTTTTTCCTTCTTCCGATAAACTATCATCTGATGAGGAGCAAAAGTAGAAAATATTGGTCATTCGAGGATTCGGATCATATTTAAATCAGACAATGAAAAGTTTACTCTTTAATCCAATAACTGTCTGGAACCACAACCTAAGATATACTGGTAACTTTGTAGTCATGCCCAGATAGTTAGATTGTAAACCACCCAGGAGCTTGGGGATTTGTGTTAAATTCTTGCCATGGGCTGACATGTTGAAATTGGAGGTTAAACTATACATCAAGAAATGGAAAAGAGGGGGTGGTGGTGGTAGAAGTCGACAACTTTGTTAAACCCCATCTTATTTTTTTTTCTATTGGCTTTTCTATTGTTTTTCTGTTCTCACTAATAGACAAGCTTGATTTTAATGCTATCTTATACTCAGACAATGGGCATAGGGAGCTATGACATCATCCAGCTATTCTGTGGAGAGGACAGTTTATTCCCTGGATATGCTTTCTTTAGTTTTAAAGGCAGGATCTCAAGGCTGGCCTTGAACTTACTACATAACCAGGGTGCCTTCAAATTTCTGGTCTTCTTGTTTTTACCTCCTAAGCATTAGGATTGTGCACACTACACTGTTTTGTGTAGTGCTAGAGATCAAACCCAGGGCTTCATGTATGCTAGACAAGCATACTTGAGCTATAGCTCCAGTACCTTTTGGTTGGACTTGAATTACATCTCTACATATCAGATTCTGAGGGTCACAAATAAGCTGCTACTTGAGATGACTCTGGAGGTCCTATCTCCAGTAACAGAGAGTAGGTTGCACAATGTTTAGATTGTGTGTGTGTGTGTGTGTGTGTGTGTGTGTGTATGATGTAAAGGACTGGTATTCATGTTTCTATTGACCACATTCACCAGCAGGGGTAAGACCCAGGAGCCAATGCCAGAGAGGTCCTCAAGTGAACTCCAGAACAATCACTTACATGGAATTTTACATTAAGATTTTATGAGAAACCAGCATCTGTGAGAGGAAAATGAGGTCTGAGAGAAATGAGCAATGGAATTAGGCTGCAGGTGTAAGAAACTCTTCCCAGTGTTACTATCTCTGGGACAAGATGGTTGGTCCTTTTCTCTGCCTTCTTACTTGCAGAAGGTTTGGTTTTCCCAGGAAGTGATATAACAGGGTCTTCACATTGGCTTTTAGCATCTGGGAACCTGAGAGAGCTCATGTCAGCAGGCAGGATAGCTACTGATGACACTCTCAGAAATTAGGGCAAAACCTTCATGGAAAGGTGACCTGGCCAGCACATCCCTATTCATAATCAGAGTTGCTAGTGGGAAAGACATTTATCATGGAAGAAGATGAAATACAGGTCCCACACTTTTTCTGGGGGGTAATGGTCACAGGATGGGGCCATGTGATTTCTTGATGCCGAATTTACTCCTCAGCTCAGCCTTTGTCCAGGTCATTTGCCAAAGGAGAAAGCAGTTAAAATAGGAAGCAAGTCACGTCCGGATCTACAGTGTTCTGAGCTTCATATAAAATGAAGATGGCAGGCAGACAATTTTAGTTGTAGAGTATAATTCAGTTCAAGAGTGAGAGACAGAATTACAAGTGCTAGTAGGCTGAATGTACATAGAAATATGTCTGTCAGTGACTGGTTTGTGGGGTATCATTTCATGGTGAGGGTAAAAGTCTAAGGCATTCTCTTCAGGCAAGAAAGGGATTGTTTTCCTTATTTACTTTACATCTTATTTACCACCTCCTCCCAGTTACCCTGTTCTACAATTCTTCTCCCTTCTCCCCTCTCCCTCTCTTCTGAGAGGGTGGGCCCTCCCTGGATATCCCCTTACCCTTGCACATCAAGTCTCTGTGAGGCTAGGCTTATCCTCTTCCTCTGAGGCCAGATAAAGCAGCCCAACTAGAAGGACATATGTCTGGGGTGGTGGGGAGGAGACATGGGGGGAAAAAAAAAGAAAGATGCTATCTCTATGTCACCAGCCTTCACAGAAAATGTTAATTTTTTTCCTGGAAGTTTTGACTCTCAGCTGGTGAGAGACATCAACCAGACTCCACAGTGAGGGCTCCTTCTCCCTCCAAGGCTGCATCAGACAAACCCCTTATACTGGCGGGCCCAGAAAGTCACATTTGTAGGGCATGTGTGTCCCGCCATCATTTCTGGAACAATTGGCTCCAGATGGTCAAAACTGATAACTTCCTTCATTTTTGTCCCTACTTCCCGTGTCCGTGTAAACAGAGACAGCCAAATGCGTATCCTTACCACCGTCCTTACGGCTACTCCTCTCCTGCTTTTCCGACCAAGCAGTCTCCAGCCAGGGAGTACCCAATACCAACCCTGTGTTTCTGTTATCCCACCATCCCTGCCTGCTGAAGTCTGCCAGCCCGGAATTGGCAGCTCTAAATAAAGAGGCTGAGCCTTACCATTTTTTTTTTCCTATGGGAAGAGGTATGTTCTGACCACTGCCGTGTTATAATCAGAGCTGCAAAATGAAAGAACAGTCACAGAGGGTCCTGGTGTAGTGGGGGCCTGACAAGCAGCTTGGTCTATAAGGTCTAGGACACAGAGGGCTCCCGGGCTCCTGGGCTCCACATGGGAAGCTACCTGCTTGCTGAGCCGGAGCTGAGCTGAGACCAAAGTCTACTGTTTTGAGTCCTGCCTTTATGAAACACTTCTGTCTTTAGAACAGCTGGTTAAATATTTATTGTCATTTAATGTGTACTAATCAGGCCAAGGTTCGGCACAGAGGACAGTCAGTGATCAAAATCCAAACATCCCAGGTTTTATTTTGTTCTCTGCCTATAGTGTTCTAGCCTAGGGAGGTCTTGTTACTACTTTTATAATGTTAATAAAAAAAAAAAAAAAAAAAAAACAAACCAGCATGGATATTTGCTGGCTAGTATAGCTTTTAAATCTATAGCTGCTATAGATTTTTCAGTGGTTCCTTACTGAAAAATCTTATGCCATGTGGGTAGGTAATCTGAAGAAATCTTAATCTGGCTCTGTGTAGTACAGCCTTGTCATGGGCTTCCTGGGAAGAGGGCTTTGGATGTGTCAACAGTTTATCGGTACAGGTGACTCTCCGCTTCTATCTCAAGGCAATCTAATCTTTGGCTTGAAGGTCTTGTAAAACACCCGGTGGTTGTGCAACACACTGTTTTTTCTAACTCACTTTCTTCTGAGCTGCAGAGTGATACATTGTAAATGCATAGTGTTTACATCACAGCCCTGCTACATTTGGTCTGCGACTTCCTACAGCTCTCAGGCAGAGCCATGGGGTATTCACCAAATCAATCTGTGGTTACCTTAACAGCTAACTGGCTTGTAGGTGACAAAGAGAATTGTGGGTAGATGGCAGCAGAGATTAGGTCTGTTAACTAGAGGAACCACCAGTAGGAAACCTATATGCAAATTAGCTATAAGAGGGACCATGTAATGAGACTGTTCTTGGCAGCCTGAGTGGTCAGAATTGCTCTAGGTAATTGTGGATCTAGATATTCTAACTACCCAGAGTGCTGGTCTGGCTATTAAGCAGTCTCAGGATATCAAGAAATTCTGAACATTTCCCTAGGAAAGCAAGTTTAAAATTACTTTTGCTTAGTGGATAAATCTGCTTTAGTCAAGGAAGGTTAGAGTTATATCTGGATACGAAGTAAATGAAAACATAATAATATTACTAAAATCGTTATTCATTTTTCTCCTAAGTATGCTTAATAATGTCTGATGTGGGACTGGAGAGATGGCTCAGCAGTTAGGAGCACTAGGTGCTCTTCCAGAGGACCTGAGTTTGGTTCCCAGTATCTACATGGATTCTCAGTACCTGTGTGGCAGCTAATGAACCAGCGGTCACTTCAGTCCTAGAGTGTCCTGTTCTGTCTTCTTCTGGCACTTGACATGCATATGATACACAAGCATATGAACAGGAAAACAAATGTATACATATAAAATAAGTTAAATAAAAATAATATCTGATGTCTCATAATGTCAACAAGTTGTGATTTTTTTACATTAAAGTATAAAAGTGAGTAAAATTAATTTTGGTTTGTAATTTCTCTAGTTTTATAGAGTCATATACATTATTGGAACACTTATGAGTCTAAAGGAATCCTATTTACAACCTAATTTTAATAGCTACTTGTGTAAAACACTACTTTCACCTCAAAGTAAGTAAGAGGAGTTATTCTGGAGCCTTTTAAGCTCTTAAAACTTGTCTTAGGATTTCATTGCTGTGAACAGACACCAGGACCATGGTAACTCTTATAAAGGAAAACATTTATTTGGGCTGGCTTACAGGTTCAGAAGTTTAGTCTATTACTGTCATGGCAGAGAAGGTAGCAGTGTGCAGGCCTACGTGCTGCAAAAGGAATGGACAGTTCTGCATCTTGATCTGCAGGTGTCAGGAGACTGTGAGCCACACTGGGTATAGCTTGAACATAGGAGACCACAAAGCCCCTTCCCACAGTGATCCTCTTGCTCCTACAAGGCTACACCTACCCCAACAAGGCCATATTTCTAAAAGTTCCACTCCCTATGGCCCAAAGACATCACTCTACTGGGTCATTCCTCTACAGACCACCTTATTCCTCCTCTTCATTTGGTTTGGGAGTGTACCAATTTCTTTCTCTGGCTTCCCACTTGCTGCTCTTCCCAGGAGGGAGTTCCTTGGCTATAGAAAAGGCATTTCATTCTCACCCTGCCCAGTTCAGCTGCACAGTCTTTCTCAAAGTGAAGGCAAAGCCTTCCTTGAGCAGCAGTCTGTGCTTGGGCTTCCACTGCTCATTTATTTCTCTATGTCAGATGAAACATCTCCATTAAATTTTAGAGCCTCCCTTTGTAAATCAGGACTCAGCCGGATCAACAGTAGTCAGCAGGAATGACCAGAACCTGCCTAGCCCAGGTTAGCCTTGAACCTCATTTTCTGTTGCTATAATAAAATACCATGACCAAAAGCAACATAAGGTTAAGGGGTTATTTTGGGTTGTCATTCAAGAAGAAAGGGTCCATGATGATTAGGGTCCATGACATGGTGGTAGGAGCGGAAGCTGGTTGGTCACATTTCTATTCAGTGGGGTGATAGATTACTGGCATGTACTACCATTCCATGCTTCATCTCCTTTTTGGATGATTTAAAATTATTAAATTTCTGTAATTCATTCAGTATCAGAAGAGATGTCTCATCTATAGCCATATGAGATATATATTTATACTCAAAGCAGAGATTCCCTTTTTCTTTTCTTTCTAGGAACTTCCATTTCTCATGTAACAATTACTAACTTGGGCTCAGTGGTTAAGAACACTGACTGTTCTTTCAGAGATCCTGAGTTCAATTCCCAGCAACCACAAGGTGGCTCACAACCATCTGTAATGGGATCTGATGCCCTCTTCTGGTGTGTCTGAAGACAGCTACAGTGTACTTATAATAAATAAATAAATAAATAAATACATACATACATACATACATACATACATACATACATATTTAAAAAACAAAAACCCTAATTACTAACTTCTTATACAAAATAAATATATATATATATATAATTATTAAAGACTATATCATGCTACAATATATACTCATAGGGAGTAGAATTATAGACATAAGTCACAGTTTAAAAAATTTATTATTTATTACATATGTGTGCAGATGTCTGTGAAAGTGAGAGGCTCTGGATGCTCCTGAAGCTGGTTTTACACACAATTGTGAGCCTTCCAATGTGAGTGCCTAATCTGCGTTCTGGGAACTAAACTATCTCTCCAGAAGTTTAATATTTTTATGGTTTAAATTATCATTTAAAACTAATAGATAAACAGATAAAACTGAATCTATAAAATAATAGGGATCTTAGGTGGGAAAATCTGTAAAATTCTCAGTTATTTTAAAGAGTTACCATCATGTAACATGTTGTGAACTGAAGCAAGGGTTTAATTTTCATGCCGTTAAGATGTAGTCCTATAGTGCTAAAAAGAGTGCTGATGAGTTTCTCGCTTGCCCTCTTTCTTTCTTTCTTTTCTTGCCAAAAGCCATGTCCCCATCTAAATGAGTGACTGTTAGGGCCAGAACCACCCATCAGCAGCCCCATTAGAAGTGACTGTGTGCAGTAGCAGCCTATTCCTGCCAAGGAGTGACTGAAGGGTTTCTTGAAAATGCCACAAGTCTACTGCATTCTAGCCCTTAATAGCAATGCCTATGTGCAGTTAATGGTCTGTCCAAGTTCTACAGATACTGTGACATAACTCACTCTATCACATACTCACAGCCCTTCCTCCTCCACATGGCATTCTGCCACAAGAAAGAAGGGCCGGTACAGATCACGTTGAACTTCTTGTTTTCCTTGAGTCTAGAATTCCAGGCTCTATCCATGAACAATTGGATTGTTTCCCAAGTCTGTCCAGTTTCCTACTGTAGGTGTAACAAATGGCCACACATCCAGAGAGGGAACTGGGGACAGTTTTGTTGCTTCACAGGCCTAGGGGTCCAAATTTCTGAAGAGTTTTATATGCTATCGTGAGGGTGCTGGCAGAGCTATGTTCTTTCCCGAAGGCTCTGGGGAGGTCTACTTCCTACTTTTCCCAGCTTCTAGAGGTGGCTCACATTCTTGGCATTCGGTTGCATTGCACCCTGCTCTGTCAATTATGGCAAGTTCTTCTCTGGCTCTGACCCTCCTGTCTTCCATTTAAGGGGGCACCTGTTTGTACTGGGCCCTTCTAGAAAGCCTGTCGTAATCTCCCAACCCAAGGTCTGTGCCTGAGTCACACCTTCAAAACCCCCCTTATCATGAAAGCTGCTATGGGTTCAGAGAGTTAGGATGTGGATATTATGGGGAACTCTTTATCAGAGTCAGATCCCACGCAGCTTCTCAACACTGTCCAGTGTGTTGATTGCATGGTGAATGTACCAATGTCCCATGAGTCTTTTACGGTTAGGAGGAGAGTGAATGAATAAAGCTGGAAAAGCAGCCAGGAGATTAAGGAATGGCTCTTTGGTGTGTACCAGTCTCACCAAGCTGACGTGTTCCTGGATTTGGTGCATTTCCATTGTCTGCGACCTCAGCTGCCTTGGGCTCTATGTCATCAGATAACCTTGGCCATGGTTTACACAAGGGTTTGTATTTGCATATGTAGATGCACATTCACTTTTGTCTGCAATCTCGTGTTTAGCTGGGAAACTGGTGTTGTGGCAGTAAGAGTTATAGGTCACTGCCTCCTACTCCCAAGGCAATGTCAAGCCAACCTCCAGCATCTCCAGCTCAGGGAGATGTTTCCCGTCGACTCCTTGTGTGCACTTGTGTGCACAAACAGCTCTTAGACCTTCCAATCTGACGAGCTTCAGCACGTGTCACCTGAAATGTCTGAAGGGTGCTATGGAGTTTTGTTTCCTCAGCCTGCTTTGTCTTTGGTTGCTAAGATTTTTTTTCTTCCAGTGCTGGATGTTTTCAGGTCTTAACTTTAATGCCTAGACATGGCTCTTATTCACGTCTGCTCTGGAGTTTTGACCTGTTACCCGGGCACCGGGGCCTCCCATGATTCTAACGTTTGGCTGTGGGTTGTTTGGACACACTTAGAGCCACTCTCTTTCTGGGGCTACATGGCTTCTCATCAATGACTGTGAGGGACTGTCACAGCACTCTCTCTATCTCTCACTCTCTTATCTAAAACATAAAATCCTGTGGGATTTTTTTTTTCTGCACAATTCATATAGATCTCCTTTCTGGTCTATTATTTTTCCTGTGCCTAGAATGCTGCCAAATAAGTACATTGATTTTTCAATTTTTTTATTTTCACTTTAGTGTAATATTTTTCTATTTATGCAATTTTTACTTCATTATTTTCAAGTTGCTATGCCATTTTCCACTTTTCCACTGAAGTTGTCTTAATGCATATGACTTCTCTATGTTTTTATTTTAAAGACTGAGTTATTTTTTATTTTATCTGTGTGAATGTTTGGCCTACACATCTGTGTACCACATGCCCGTGGAGTACCCATGGAGGCCAGAAGAGAGTCCTGGTCTGCTGGAACTGAATTTACATGGCTGCGAGCCCCCATGTGGGTGCTAAGGGCAGAACACTGGTCCTCTGTGAGAACAGCAGGTACCCTTAACTGCTGAGCCATGCATCTCTCTAGCCTTGATGCGAGTTATTATTTATTTAATTTACATTATTTATTTTATTTAAAATAAATGATTTTCTCTTACAATATATCCCAATCATAGTTTCTCCCCCTTCCACTCCTCCCAGTTTCTTCCCACTTCCACTTCCCTCCAGATCCACACCCTTTTCTGTCTCTCATTAAAAAAAAAAAAAAAAAAAAAAAAAAAAGAACAGGCTTCTAAGAGATAATCACCAAACAGGACAAAAACAAAGTATAATAAGATGAGGCCAAAACTATCCCATTGAAGATGGGCACAGCAACATAACTGGAGGAAAAGAGTCCCAAGAGCAGGTGCAGGAGTCAGACACTCTCTCATCCTCATAGTCAGGAATCCTATGAAAATACTAAGTGGACAGCTATAATATGTATACAGAGGACCCGGAGCAGACTCATGGAAGGGCCAGTGCTTGCTCCTTCGGGCTCTGTGAGCTCATAGGTGCCTTGCTTAGTTGAGTCAGAGGGCCTTGTTCTCCTGGTGTTCTGCACCCTCTCTGGAATTCACTCTTTTTGTCTCCTTTTCTGTGGGGTTCCCTGAGCTCTAAGGGGAGAGGTTTGATGGAGGGCTACCATTTATGCTGTCTCTCCACATAATATCTGACTGCAGGTCTCTGCATCTGTTTCCATCTGCTGCTAGAGGAAGCCTCTCTGATGAAGACTGGATAAGGCACTGCTTTATGAGTATAGCAAAGTAAAAGAATTTTCTTGATTTTATTTATTTATTTATTTATTTATTTATGATGAGTTTTTTTTTTTTTTTTTTTTTTTTTTTTTTTTTTATCCTAGGTCTTTGGGCTGTCTGGCTCTTGATTATCCAAGCAGTATTGGATGTGAACTCCTTTTTATGGGTGGGTCTTAAGTCAAATAAAGCATTGGTTGGATACTCCCACAAGTTCCCTGCCATAGTTGCCCTCGCATATTACGCAGCCAGGACAAATTGTGGGTCAAAGGTTTGTGGCTGGGTTGTTGTTCATGTTTCTCTTTTGGTAGCCTGCAAAATACCTTCTTGCATCAAGAAGGCCGGAACGTAGAGATGAGTATTGCATATAGCCACCCACTCAACTTCGCAACATTCCATGGCTTATGCGGGTGTTGTCCTTTGCAATGGCCCCACTGTCAGTTTGCAGAGAGCAATCTTTTGTCTTAACAATAGCTTGAGTTGTGTAGGGATTTCCATGGAACCTTCTTGACCAACAACTCAGGTGGATGCAGCTTAGGCCCCCACTAGAGGCGTTTCTTGGCACTAAGAGATGGCTAGTTGAGGCTCCATATCCCACATTACTAGGAATCCTCATTAGGATATCCTTGTGTCTCCTCAGACCTCTACTCTACCTAATCTCTTTGGGTCTACAAATTGTAGGTTTGTTATCATTTGCTTAATGGCTAATACCCCTTATAAGTAAATACATATCATATTTATCCTGAGTATCACTCAGGATAATTTTTTTTCTAGTTTCATCCATTTTCTTTCAAATATCATGGTGTCATTTTTTTTTTAAACCAAGTAATACTTCATTGTGTAATTGTACCTCATTTTCTTTATCCATTTTTTGGTTGAGGGGCATCTGGGCTGTTTTCAGTTTTAGGCTATTATAAATAAAGCTGCTATGAACATAGTTGAGTAAGTATCCTTGTGGGATGGTGGAGCATATTTCTGGGCCAAGCATATTCAAACTACCACACCATCTCTGCTTAAATCTTGTTGAGCCTCCAAAGTTCTCCTGTTTTTTCACATTATATGCCTTCTACTGTCTTCTCTTATGCATCCCCTACTTGGATTTCAACACCATAGTTTTCAAAGTAGCCTCACCATATACACTTCATTTTTGTTAAGGCTTTTGACTCCAGGAGCTCTATTCTCAAAATGACTTACATATGCAACTGAAGAGAAAAAAACAGCTATTTTGTTTTTGTAGTATTTAAAAAAAATTTTTTTTGAGACATGGGTTCTCTGTGTAGCCATGGCTGTCCTGAACTTTCTCTGTAGACAAAAGTGGCCTTGAACTCAGAGGTCTGCTGCCCCTGCATTATGAATGCTAGGATAAAAGGCATGTGCTACCATGGCTTGGCTTTAGTATGTTTTTAAAGTGCCCATGGGTATATGCGTTCCCAATCTACTTTGAACATTATTCCCCAAGGTAGGTGAAGATTGTGTGACTCCCCTAACCCAAGAAAGTGATCAGTATGTCCCTCAACATGCAGACCAATTAATAGTATAAGTGACATTGGAAACATTGGGAAAAGAGATCACTGGGCACAACAGGTTTCTTATGTGACCCCACATTTTGTTTAATTTCTTTGGAGGTAGTGCTGATCTTGTGATCCTTATCTCCCTTCCGCTGGACAATCTAAGAGCAGCTTTCCTCTTTTGGAGTGTTAGCAGCCTCAGTTTCTCAGGTATTGCCTTCTATCACCACATGGGTTTCTCTTTATCATCAAAGTCCAGAAGCAACGGCTAGTAGCTGACTGACTGGCATGTCGAGGGACAGTGAGGTGGTGGCAGGAGCTCCTGACTTTTGTCACCTCGTCTGTTTCAGGTGATGCTGCTCTTTATCTATGCATTCTGAAGAGTGTTGGCTTACAGCCCACAGTTACTATCCCTTTCTATGCCTTAAAGAGTCAAGAGGACACAGATTGACAATTGGGCTGTTTATTTTAAGCCCACAATGGGCCTATGTTGGAATGTAAGATGCAATAAGATCTGTGGCTCTCTTTGGTTCCTACTAATTTTCTTGCCTCTTGGATGCTCCTTACAATTTCTCTGGCATCTCTGTTCTACAAGGAAAATTCCACTTTCTGTCTTTCTGTCTGGCATCAAGTAGCCATTACCTTAGCCTCCAATGAAGAGCAAAATTGGAAGCATTTGCTGACATGATGGATTTCCATTCCACTGCCTGCATTTGTTATTTCCATTTATCCTTGTCCTGGGTTCTGACCTGCTATAACATCTTCAACATGCTTTAGGCAGAGTCTCCCAAGCAGGTGGTCAGTTTAATCTAGAACTGGCAAAACATCAGAGTGACAAGGGATATATGTTCAGTTTCTTCCATCCCCATGTGCTCCAAAGATGGCCTATGATACTCTAACAGAGATCATGTGACTATTTCTGCCTTGGTGGCCTGAATGCTTCTTCTAACACATCTGCTTGTTTGGTGGCTCTGTTTTTTTCTGTTCTCTGACCATATTCACTGGTTACTATGAGGCTATATCTTCTTCTTCTTCTTTTTTAAAAGATTTATTTATTTTATTTATATGCGTACTCTGTAGTTGTCTTTAGACACACCAGAAGAGGGCATCAGATCCCATTACAGATGGTTGTGAGTCACCAAGTGGTTGCTGGGAATTGAACTCAGGACCTTTGGAAGAGCAGAGCCTCCCACTGAGTCATATCTCAGCCCCCAAGGCTATATCCTTTTATAGAGCACCATACCATCTGAATCTGGATATTTATGTTAGTACTCTTGTTCTTCACAGATAAATCATGAAAATACCTATAAATTGATATGCTTTCTTCCCCCCTCTTATCTTCCCAAACCTTCATTTCCTGAGGCCAAGAGCCAAATATGTCATCACAATGGCTGTTATGGGTGGCCAAAGTAAGCACCAAGTTCATTCTTTTTTTGCTTGGAGCATATTTAAAGAACAATTTGAAATGAATTTGGGATGTATGATAGTGACAGATATAGTCGCATAATCTAGTAGAAAAGAAAAAGTGTCAAATAATTAAAAAGTAAAACCAAGAAGAATATTTTAAGGTATTTTTAAGTGAATACGTGGCAGTGGCATTTGTGACAGTTGATTTGAACTCTTGTTGAAGGGCATGGTATACTCTGAATTTATAGGGAGGACATTTTAGACAGAGACCAACAGACACAAGATCCCTAGTTAGAAGTGTACCCAGCATGTTTGAGGAGTAGCCAGGGATCCAGCAAAAAGTTGGGTTCAGGGAAGGGAGAACACATGGAGTGGAGACATGGCCCTGGACCAGAGAGTATGCTCACCTTTCCAGAATCACATTGTTGTGACCCTTCTTTGATGGGAAGTAGAGTATCTGATATACATTTTTAAAGTGTCATCATGGCTATCTTACAGAGAACAAATTGTATTTTCGAATTAATCACCTGCTGTTTGTTTAAAGAAACCCCACGAAAGCTGATATTTTTACAGGCTTAAAAATACTAATCGTGATCTAGGAACCGAATGGGCTAAGTTCCATTTTTCTCTTTCTCTGAAATTTTATACATTGTCATCCCAAGGTGAAGGCAGATTTACTGACATCAAATAACTAAGTCACGGCAATTCCATTAGGAAAACTCGATAGCATCTTCTTGATAGCTAGGACTCTTTAAACATAAAGGACAAAATGACATTGCACGCCCCACCTACAGACTGTCCCAAACCCCATTCAGTTGCCATCTGAGAACACTCTATTAGTTCTCCTGCTTTGGAGGGCCTCATAGTCAAGTCATGTTCGGTTTTTCTCATCAAAGCCGTAATCCATCCAGTGGGTCATGGGAAATATGCAACAAAGGACTTAGGAGAAGACTTTCATAGCACACATCTGCCTAAGTTGTTTATGATTTAGTTCAAGTAACAGCGGGGCTGTGGTGAGAGTTGAGAACCTAGAGTGGGTCTTGACTATGTGTTGGGTGAAGAATTAGCATTCTGTTGAATAAGCAAGTGCTTTGTCAAAAACAGAAAGGCTTTATGAAGAGCAAAAGTCCTTCTCATTGCATTCTCTCTCTCTCTTTCTCACGTGCATGTGTGTACTGTGTGTGTGTGTGTGTGTGTGTGTGTGTGTGTGTGTGTGTGTGTAACTTTCAAAGTATGTCAAGTGATTTTGGGGACAGAAGTGATTTTCTTTTATACAAATCAGTAAAGGAAGAGTTTCTATCCTCACAGCGGTGGGGCAATTTATTAAAAGGCATGAAGGCTGGGGACAACCAGGCTCTGTACATTGTTAACGTATTCATATTTTAGACAGGTCTTTCCCCTCTTTTGAAGATCATTTCATTGTTTACTCATTCTGGCTTTGGATTCATGATCCTCCTGACTCGTGTCTTTAGCACTGGGGGCAGAGTCGTGCTACCCTACTTAGTCTATGGGCGACTTAAAGCTTTTACACTTGGGCTCAATTGCATTTTGGTACATTTTTGAAGGGCCAGTGTAAATGACTGGCTTAGGTGACCTCTACGTTGGACTTCAACTCTGAGAGGCAATGACTGGGTGACAGCACCTTGGATTTCAGGGTGACTTCCCCTTCCATTAAAGATGTCTCCAAGCATTTATTTTTTAAAATAGTCATTTTGTTTGTTCAGCCACATTGGCTGCCTTTATCCCTCCATTAAATGCAGTGAGAAAATGGAGTACTTCATCCTCCTGAACAAGACCTGCTGTGTTCCTTGTCCTCAGTGGCCTGAAGGCTGATGGCTTCCACCGCAGCAGTTCTGTTTCTGCATGGGTCTTTTTATTCTGTTTTTCCATATAACTTTGAATCCACTGAAAGACTCACAGAGTCACCGTAATTTACAAAGAATTTCTTCACCAGCTCAACTACAGACACCCTGCAAAGGGCCATGCTTCCACAGAAGATTAACTATTGGGTGCGTATTTGTTCTGCCAGCTGTAAACAGGGAACCTCGACACCCCCAGCTTGGCAGTGTCTCTTTGAATGAGATTAAATTTTACCACGTATGGTTTAATTCAACCTTTTCCTTTTGTTTTCTAATGTTGACCTGCAGCACATTTGAAGATTTTATATTGAGGAGCTTAATCCAATCTTCCTGGTGAACTGAAGTTTACTTTCAATGTGGAGCCGACACTGATTTAAAGTTACTGGAGAAAAATTTGTCTCTGTTTCTTAAATTTTGGGTGTCACCTTGTATAGACCCTCCAGTAGGAATTGCTGTTTCTGTTATAACAGCATTTCATGACTGATTTAAATAGTGCTACAACAGGGCTCATTTTTATATTTAATACTATTAGATTTCTTATGTAGGATATTAAAACTAAGTTCCTATGGCATCTCTTTCTCTTCTGTTTCCCTTTGAAAGCCATCTGGTTTGTTTCAGATTTTGGACATTTTTGAGTAAAGCTGTTTTCTATATTTGCAAGTAGAAAGGGGGCATAAGTTTTTGGTTATTTGAACAGATGCTAAGAAGTGTGAAGAAGTGTGATTATGGTCATACTATGGTAAGCCATGCTCTCTTTTCTTTCATTTTCAAATATATATATAGTAGAAGAGGGCATCGGATCTTGTTACAGATGGTTATGAACCACCATGTGGTTGCTGGGATTTGAACTCAGGACCCTTGGAAGAGCAGTCAGTGCTCTTAACCACTGAGCCATCTCTCCAGCATGCCCATGCTCACTTTTCTGAGACACTGTTGTGTGGCTGTACCATAACATCCTGCACAGTGACATGAGTTCACCCACAATACCACACTTGTTCTTTAGAGGGAAAATGAAGTTCATAGGTCAGAAACTTGTCACAAAGGCAAGACAAACCCTAGAGAAGACTTTCGTATGTACAGTGGAGGTGGTTCGAATGAGCACAGCCCACCAGGCTTGTATACTTAGGTGTTCGGTTCTCAGTTGGTAGACTGTTCAGGAAGGATTAGGGGACATGGTCTTGTTGGTGGTGCCATTGGGTGTGGGCTTTCACATTTCAAAAGCCTGTGGCAGCTCTGACCTCACTCTCAGCTGGTAGCTTTCCGTTCAGGTATGAGCTCACTGCTAATGCTCCCCGCCGTGCAGATAATGGACTTGCCCTCTGAAACTCTATGCAAGCCCCCAGGCAAATGCTTCTCTCTCTCTCTTTAAAAATTATTTATTTATTAAATATAAGTACACTGTAGCTGTCTTCAGACACACCAGAAGAGGGTATCAGATCTCATTACAGATGGTTGTGAGCCACCATGTGGTTGCTGGAATTTAAACTCAGGACCTCCAGAAGAGCAGTCAGTGCTCTTAACTGCTGAGCCATCTCTCCAGCCCCAAATACTTTTCTTTTATAAGTTGCTTTAAGTCAGACTGTCTCTTTATAGTAGCAAAATAATAACTAACGCTTGAAATAAAGCATAGTTGCTTTTTAAAATTATTACTTAATAGGTAACTATCAAAACCAACAATTGTTTGATTATACAGTGAATGCCAACCACAAAGCAAAGCACCTTGTGATTTTATCGGTATTGGTTCTACAGGGATATTGCAGAAAGATAAGAATATCCTTTGTTTCTGGCACGTTTATGACAGGGAATGTATTAAAATATGGATAAAGCTGGGTATGTTAGGGCACTCCCTCAGTCCCTATACCCAGAAGGTTGAGTCAGGGGGTTTAGGGGTTTGAGGAGAGGCTGGTTACATCATGAGGTTCTTCTTCAAAGAAAACAAATGGACAAATGGACACAGGATAAATAAGGTAGCAGGCAGCCTTGGCGGTGAGAAATAGGGAGAAAGAGCTCCAGGGAGTTAATGGCACAAGGATCCAGCCATGCTTCTCATTAAAGTAGGAAGCAGAGCCACTGTTGGCAGTGAAGGCAGGAAGGGGAGGAATTTCACACCATGAACCAAGACTCTGCAAAGGAGAGGGGATCATAGTTGTCCAGATGGGCGGTATTGACACAAGAGCGCCGCTCTCTCTTCGAACAGGGTAAGAAAGAGCTTATGCAGGGGTTCATTATGACTGACATGACTTGGAGACACAGATTGAGGTTACCCCAAATTTCATATTCCCACGTGGGTAACAGCCTGATAAAGTTTTACAGTAACAACAAAAAGAGCAACCCATCCGGGAGCTTTTCAAATGCTGCGCTGAAAGGCTACAGTGGGTGAGTTAATGCAAGGTAGAAGATGCTCAGCCATAAACTCAAGTGTTACCTGGCGAGTGGTAGCGTATTTAAAATAGTTTACCTGTCAGCCTCAAGGTTGTTATTTTTCAGTGGTTGCCTTTTCGACATACCGAGGTGCGCAAGGAATGGTGTGATGGTTATGTGGTCAATGATAAATCGTGATTAGGTTCCAGACTCGAAACATACAACTTCTCTACAGGCATGGATATTCTCTCTCTTTAATTGGCCTTGAAGAAGCTTCATGATGTGAGATGAGTTCTTCCCCCTAGGAACTTTTGCCCACTACAGTCAGACCACACCCTAAGGCTCAGACTCCTGGTAAGGTGAATTGTGGAGAACGCCTCCTGGCTAAGAGGTTTGGATAAGATGGAAGGAAACAGGTTGGTGGAAGGCAGGAGCAAGCATCATGATAAGAGTAGAAACTCACAGATCAGGAGAAGAAAGTGGGTGGTTGCTTGTTTCTTCCTATTACATGCTGTCATGCAGTTGTCTCCATGAAACTACATTCTGTTAAACAAACAAAAATGGTGACATAAATGTCAATCACATAGGAGACTCCCCTCCATGCCCTTGTAAATGCACAAGTACTGGAGTTGTTTAATAAGGCTGTGGCTGTCTATACATAGTGTGAAAAGCTTAAGCAAGCGAAGTCTACTTTGTCATAGTTCCAAAAACTAAGTATTAGCAAGTTGTGTTCCTTCTGAGGTTTGCTTTTCTGCCTGCAGGTGTGTCTCCCACACGGATTTTCATACAACTGTGAATTTGCACTTGGTGTCTCTCTGTGTCCTAATATTTTCTCCTTATAAGGACAATAGTCAGATTTTGTTGTTGAAGATGGAGCCCTGGACCTTGTGCAAGTTAGGAAGCCCTCTACCACTGGGCCACTTCCAAACTTGTAATAGATCAGGACTTACCCCTGAGAATTCACCTTTAGCTCTCAAAAGATCTTATCTTCAGATACAGTTTTATTCTGTGATACTAGGGATAGGAACTTCAAAATAAGAGTTTTGAGGTATACAGTTTAGCTTATAGTAAATGCAACAAATTATGTGTGTGCACACAAGCATGCATATGTGCATGCATGCACACACACACATACACAAACATTTCAGGGTAGACAACAGTATCATTGTTTCTAGCATAAGGACATTTTGAAAGTACTAGGTCATGTCTTGTGGAACAAGCCCGAATCCTAGCACTAGAGAGGTCAAAGCAGTGGGGCTGGAGAGATGATGGCTCAGCAGTTAAGAACCCTGACTACTCTACCAGAGGTCCTGAGTTCAAGTCCCAGCAACCACATGGTGTGGTGGCTCACAATCATTTATAGTGGGATCCTATGTCCTCTTCTGGTGTGTCTGAAGTCAGCTGCAGTATATTTATATACAAGAGAGAGAGAGAGAGAGAGAGAGAGAGAGAGAGAGAGAGAGAGAGAGAGAGAGAGTCCGAAGCAGAACGATCATGAGATTGAGCTCAGCCTGAGCTACACAGAAAGATCAATATGCCAAGAGCAAAGAAGAAGATATTTCTTTAAATTTTACTACACCTGAAACAGAATGACCCTGCTTTTTTTTCTTTTTACATGTTTGAGGTCCTGGTTTGGATGAGAGCATCCATGACACATGACTAAGACGCAGTGGGGTGCAGGATAACTCTTAGAGAGGCAGTAGGCAGGGTTGCGGGTTGCTAATGAATCAAGAAGAGGTTGGAGAAGAGGGGACAGAGGAGACATGCCAATGAAGTAGATGGATGTATTGAAGACGGGACAGCAGCATGGCAGGACCTGACAAAACAGCGAGGTGACACAGTCTTTTAAACACACCCGTCTCTAACCACCCACTTGTAAAAGTTATCCAGAGCACTTCAGGGAGCAGGGCAGAAAGGGCTGGACTGAGCAAAGCAACCAGGATGTTGAGAAGTCCAACAAATGTTATTCTTAACATTTGAGTTGGAGAGATCACAGTTCAGTTTGTTTTACACCCTGTAACTGAGGGGTGTGGAAAGGATATGAACTCTCTCTTTTGCATCAACTTTACCCAAGCTGGAGTCATCAGAAGGGGGCCCAGCTTCAAGTGAGAAAATGCTTCCATAGGATCAGGAAGCCTGTGGGGCATTTTCTTAATTGGTGATTGCTGGGGGAGGGTCTAGTCCATTGTGGGTGGTGCCATCCCTGAACTGGTGGTCTTAGGTTCTATAAGGCAGAAGTCTGAGAAAACCATGGAGAGCAAGCCAGTGAGAAGCACCCCCCCATGGCTTTTGCATCTGCTCCTGCCACCTGGTTCCTTCCCTGTTTGAGTTCCTGTTCTGGCTTCTTTCAGTGATGAACAGTTTTCTCCCCAACTTGATTTTGGTTGTGATAGGATGTAAGGAAGAAAACACAGGAGGAAGAGACCAAGGGTTGGGGCAAAGACCCGCTGACTGTAGTCCTGGGAATAGCTCTGTGAACATTGTTGGAGGTGTGTGTTCAGGAGTACAATTGCTGGTTTGGGGACTGATATAATTGTTAGTTTTTATTTCAAAGCAGGATCTTTCTATATAGTCCAGACTGGCTAAAAAGGTCACAAACCTCCTACCTTAGCCTTTCCAGCTCGGGAACTGCAGGTGTGTGTCCCTGTACCCAGTACTAGATTGCAGGTGTTCTCTACCGACCATACCTAGTGCAAGATGGCTGGTTTTCTGGATTAGTTTTGCTGGGGTCTGTGTCTAGATATTTGGTCAAATATTATGCTATATTTTTTTACAAAGATGCATTTTGGATAATATAAGCATTTAAAATAGTGATCATTGAATGAAGTAAATTACTTCACACAGTGAAAGCTAGTAAGGCAATCTACTTGTCTTCTGCAAAGAATATATGCCCAGGTACTCCCATGTAGCCTGGAATGAACTTATGTGCAGCAGATATGTATTAAAGCCCTAGTCTAGATCCTAACTATTAACACAAAACCTAACTATTTGAGATATTCCATGTCGAACTGACTGGAAGACCTATGCGTGAGAAAATAAATGTTCTGATTAATAAACCTGTGAGTTCAGGGATTGTCTGTTACACAGCATTTTCATGGTCATGACTGGCTAGCACAGTTTGGTTTAGTCATTGGTTTTTTTTAAAAAATTATGTTCATACGGAATACTCATGTTTTCCAAACTGAATTCAGATTATTTGCTGTTCAGATCTACTCCTGTATTTTTTTTCTAAATTAAAAATAGAAATGACTTTTTTTTTTTGTGTGTAGTTTGACTCCTAAAATGAGAATAGCTATTTTTTTTTTTACACACAAGACACTGTATTCATGGTAATCACTTTCATATGTAGTTAGCTTTATATACAACAAGTTCTGGGAGAACTTAAACAGAATTCTTTTGTGACATTGGTGGGTTCTTTTTTTTTGTGGTTGAATTCTTGTGTTATACCCTCTCAATTTTCATTACAAATACAGACAACTCTGAAGAGCTATTTTCAGTCTCAGTCCAGGGATGGAACATGAGACCTGAACAAAGTAGACCTGTCTCTCCCTTCCCCCAGGAGCTGCTCAGAGCTGGGTGTCTGGAAGTCAGTGTGACCTTTGAGAACTGTTGCTTGGCATCCTAAATTTCTTTCACTCCCGTCAGCAGTGAACAGAATCAGTTACAAAAGGTAACATGCTACATTAGAATCCTGGTTGTGAGAAATGTCTGCAGGGACGAAATCCACAGTCATAAAGTAGATATAAAGTGACGAGGGTGGTACAGAATCAGGCTGAGGTGAGCAGAGGATTAGCTTATCGCTGGTACGTGTAATTTCTTCTTGTTTTAGAATTAATTGTTATGATTGAACAATTCTGTATGCCATTGGTTTTTTGAACTAAATGAATGACGTTCACAGTATGAATATTATATTTTAGTAAGATGTTAGGGAAATTCAGTAGAACACAGTACTGTTTGGTGCTATATAACTATTTCCTCAATACTGGAAACATTGTCTTCCAGAGAAAGGAGGGAGGTTTCTAAGACCCCAGAAGCTAACCAAACTTGCAAGACTCGGGAAGCTCAAAAAGTGACAAGATTCACAAAGCCTTCCCATAACATTATGAAGGAAGTAAAAGTCTCTGTGTGAGAACACTGGTAGAGCAGCCTGCAAGTTGAGCATGACTTCCAGAGATGTAGTTTTGGTAAATTGTTCCCTAGGCTGGGGCAGATTTTCAGGAACGCTACCGTCTTTGAGTTACCTGTGATTTGAGTTCTTTGAGTTCTTGTGATTGACCCTGATAAAACCTGGTTCACCAAATGAGGCTTCAGTGGGGCTGTGTCTTTGATCTGTGGTCAGTACTGTCTTGGGTGAATGGGAATTTGCGAACGTTTTCCCAGGCATAGTTATGCAGCCCTTAAGGAGGAGAGGTGCATGCCTGTGGTGTTGAGTGGGGTGATTTTATTCAAAGTGAGAACTGGAGATTGAACCCAGGGTCTTGTGTTTGCTAGGGAACTTCCTTCTTCCATTGAGTGACACCCCCAGCCCCCACACTCACATATGAATGAAATACATACACACACACAGTTTTGGCAGAGGAATGCCATTTTGTTTGTTTTACATATAATTAAGACATTCTTCAAGACAACATCTGACTCCTGTTAATGTCTCCTCATCCCTCCTTGAAGAGACCTATTCAGTCCAGGGTTCCTACTAACCTCACAATGGCTTTCCAAAATAGTACCTGATCAATTTCCTGCTTCTGTAATAGGGCAGAGACAAGTCCTCACGTCTGCATCAACTCTGTTTGGCAATGCACTCATAGGAATGCAGCGTGCCTTAGTCACAAAAATGACCTCCAAGGTGCAGATACAGTCTCTGTTCTACAAAGCCTTGATGCACACAAAGATGAAAGACCACACTGGGAGTTCAGCTGATTGATTACCTTGGAAATGGGAATCAAGGAATGGGAAACATTCGGGTAATGATTTCCATAGATGAAGTCAATACGCTGATAGCAAGAAGAAAATTGCCTTTCTCTGAGAGAATGATTTCTGTTTGAGACGTCGCAGTGAAATTCGGAAAAAGGCACACAGAGGTGAAAGCTGGTGTCCCCTGAAGTGTGCACTGTACATGCAAAGCCAAAATCTTTTCAACAAGATTAATACACACTGTTCCTGGTGCTCCCTGTGCAGAACCACAGTGCAAAGAGCTCAGGATCAAGGCTGCAAAATCCTCTGAGGTCTTCTGATGCAGCCTGGTGCAGCTAACCACAGAGAGGCTCCTGCAGCATGAAACAAAGCCAAGAGAGCCAAGTCCTGGCTCAGGTGGCTAATTAAATAACTAACTAGCTTACCAGCCACGACTTTTCCTTAGTAGCCACGTAAGTGCTCTACCACCGGGCCCCAGCCCCAACTTCAGAAGAACTTTTTTCGGAGGTGATATTGTCAATCCTGGGATGGTCAATAATCAGACACACCATGAAGGCACACAGTGGCATCCTTGCAGTTCTTATCCGTGGTTAATGATTACAATGAAATCCATAATTGTATGCAGTGAAAAGTAGGACTAATTTCTGATTACAGCAACAGAGTCACCGAAGGTCGGTGTTTTAAGTTGCCTTCTTACTGTGACTGCAGGCAATGCCTTCTTGCTCTCGAGGACTCAACTGACTTCTCCATAAAAGGGTAAAAATTTCAGACCCACAAATGCCTTCAACTTCATGTTTTCATGATTTATGAATCTTCGGTTTTAGAGCTGGACAGCTCACTGATGGTTTATCTGAGAAAAATAATATTGACTTTCAGATAAGAGACTGGTATTGTGTGTGTGTGTGTGTGTGTGTGTGTGTGTGTGTGTGTGTGCTTGTGTGTGCATATAACTAAGTTTTAGTTATCACTAATGTCAAACCAAAGAAAATATTCTGGCTTCAATAAGAGATTTAGAAGAGACTGACTAAAGACAAATGATTGGACATTAGCATTGTGTGAGTTCCCACAACCAACTAAAAGTCTGCCTAGGGAGTCCTTCTAATTTTTTGAAAAATGTTGTGTTTCTTTTTCTTTTCCAAGTGAAATATCCCCAAGGAAATAAAAACATGCTTAAGAAGCGATCTTAGCTGGGGGGCTCCCAGACTGTTTAACTACTAACATTTTGGAATTCTTACTGGTGCAGTAAGAATCACAAAGTGACAATAATGTACTCCAAAATGCTACTGTTAGATGTGAACTCCCTGTTAACTCCAAAGAGAAAGTGAAGCCCGTGGGTAGAAACAGTAATCGTGAACTTAGCAATGAAGCAAGTCCACAGGGATTGAGTTAACGTTGCTCTCTCTTAGTCTCTCCTGCTCCCTCCTTCCCTATTCTGGCTTTAGTGTGGACACTGGTCCCTGTTGGCATCTGGAACTGGCTTTACGGTTGCAGGTCACCTCCAAGTCTAGTGATGATGGTGAGTCACCCAACGGTTTGCTTTTTGAGTCTCAAATAAAGAGTTCAGTGGCTGCTAACGTATGAATACAGGTGCCCATCCCTGGCTGGTTAGATCTAATTTTTTGTTTGTTTGTTTGTGACAGGTATGTCCAGGTTATCATGTGACCATCTAGGTGCTACACAGAGAGTCCCGGACTCACCAGAAAGCATTTTCATATACGTATAGGATTTTCTGAATGACTGCAAGAGCTCAAGGGTATGTGTGTCAGGAACCACTTCCAAGTGGGAAATTACCCAAGGTTGGAAGTTCTATCCTGTATATCAGCTAGGAGGCTGGTCATAAGGACCGTGCCTGTGAAACACCAACCCCTTAGCCCATAGAGGCTGGCCAGGCCTTTTGTTTTGAAAATCAGGGTCCTCCCCACTGACTGGAGGAAAAAACCTTACCAATCTGCCAATGTGTGTGCGTTAATTTTAGCAGTCTGGTAATGGGAAGAGTGAAACTGTGTGGTTGGTGGGCCCGTCCAAATGAGGTTTGGCCATGGGGCTTAACCCACATGGCAGAAGCTAGTCCCCGTGGTAGACTGAGGTGGCAGTACCTCACGTGGTGGAAGTCTGCTGCGGCCGAAATCTATGTGGGGCAGGCAGGGGTGGTGCAGTTGTGGTGGTCGATCGGTCACGGTTGCTGCCTCTGCAGCACTCCTGGGTCTAGTGATTCCTGGGTTTCAGCACTAATGTTGTGTTAGAATCTCCGCAGGCTGGACAGATCACACCAGGCCAGCACACTGCCTTGTGGGAGAGGTTTATTTGTGGGGAAAAGGACAAGAGGGAGTGACGAAGTCAAAGAGGGAAAATGCGGTGAAGATCAGGATGGGTCTGCCTTTTATTTGGGCTGTGACAGAATTGCTCACAGGTGAAGGTGGGAGGTATGTCAGGTGGACACCGGGAATGTATGGCGATTGCCATGGCAACAGAGGGGGTCTCTGTTGCTTATGGGTGATATCACCGTCGTCGCTGGATTCGGAGGTGACCTATGACCTTACAGCTGGTTCCTGACTATAAACCTAGTTCCTGATGCCAACAGTCCCCAAGTTCTGGACTCTCTGACTGGCTGTGGCTCTACCTCTTGACAGATCTGTCTAAAATACAGCAATCACACAACACAGAGGGAATAAAATGATGTGTTAGCTTGTCTCAGGCTCTTGTTCTGTATTCTTAGTGCTTTATGGATAGACGCTGAGTCATTTTTTGCCTTCCTCCCTCCCTTCCTTCTTTCCTTCCTCTTCTCTCTCTTTTTCATTTGTTCCCCATATAATTCAGATAAGCAATGAGATGCTTTAAAAACCATCTGTGCAGCCAGAAGTTGTGGTGCATGCTTGTAATCATAGGAGGTAGAGGTAAGAGGAGAGTTTGGAGATCAGGAGTTTGAGGCTAGATTTAATTATAGCTGTTTCAAGAACAACCAACTGGATTACATGAGACCCTATCTCAAGAAAGCAAAACAACAGCAACAACAAACAACCGAAAACCAAACAACAACCAACCAACCAACCAACCAACCAAACTAAAACACAACCAAATATGTCCCCATTAAGAAAAATCCTCAAATCGCTTCTTGGCCTTTTGGCTAAGATCAAGTGAAGAAAAATCCCCAAGAGGCCTTTGGTTCAGCAAAGGTTTGCCTTCCCACTTTAGGGGATGCCAAGGCTCTGAGGTGGAGAGAGAGGTTGGGAGAGGGAGCACCTTCATGGAGAGGATGGGAGGGGGTGGGGGATGGGATTGAGGGAAAGGGCTAACATCTGAAATGTAAATGCAAAGAATATCCAGTAAAAAAGAAAAAGAAAAATCCTCAAACTAAACCGAAAGAAATTCCACTAATAGACCAACACTGCTGCCACCATCAGACCCCCAAACCTTTACAAACATTGAGATAGTTCCATTCATTAACACTAACTCCCGTCCTCTGGCTAAGGCTGGACTTGATGACTTGTTTCGAGCGAATAGAGCAGAAGTGACCAAGCCTGACTTTGGATCCTAGGTCACAAAAGAACTAAGTGCTCCTCGACTCTCTCCCCGTCCCCTTCCACCTTTCTCATTTTCTCCCCGTAGCTCCTTTTCCTCTTTGTTGTCTCACCTCGGGGATACACAGGCACCAATGGCGAGACTCACTTGCTGAGGGACTGAGGTCTCTGGTTCATAAGAACAGCTTGCTAACTACTGTCATGTGACCTTGGACACAGATTTCCTAGCCCCAGATAAGAAAAACTGTGGCTGTAATCCTGATGACAGTTTGAATGCAAGATCACAAAGGACCTTGAGCCAGAGCCTCCCAGGTGAGGCATTCTGGAGTTCCCAGATTCTTGGAAATGGTGTTAGAGGGGCTGGGGAGCTGGCCTAGGCACTGCAGTGCTTGCCTTGCAAGAATGAGGAGTCCCAGAAACCACATTTTAAAAAGCTGGGCATGGGAGTGAACACTTGTAATCCTACTCTGTGGAAGCAGGGCGGGGGCTCCCTGGGATCACTGTCAGCCAGTTTTGCCTACTTGGAGAGTCCCATGCTAGTGAGAAACACTGCTTCTGATATAGGACAGACAGCACCTGAGGGAAGATACCTGAGGTTGTTGGTTTACTCGAGTGTGCACACGCGCACAGACACACACACACTCTCACACACAGTATTCGAAAGAGAGCACATACACACATTCGCACACATAAAATATATTTATTGTTCAGTAGGAACATTTTCATTGACTTGTCGCAGAGCAACAGGTCACGCGTGTAGGTAAGCCTGCACTATTGCTGCCTCCGTCTGACAACTGAGAAAACTGAGACACATATAAGGCAGAGAAAGTAGCTTGTGACAGGGCTCGTAGCTGGGCAGCTGTGGAGGCCGGATGTGGACCTTCTGCCCTCTGGGTTTATTCTCAACCCCTCTTGTCCAAAACTAGTGCTCTGCAGAATGTGTACCAGCCAGGTTTTTTCTCAAGCCCCTACTCTCTTCTTATTAAACATTGTTTTAAAAAATATTTTACTTTTACTCATGCTCATGTGTGTGATTGTATTAGTGTGTGTGTATGTGTGTGCATGTGTGTGTGTATGTGTGTGGTGTATGTGTATGTGTGTGCATGTGTGTGTGTATGTGTGTGTGTATGTGTGTATGGTGTATGTGCATGTGTGTGTGTGTGTGTGGTGTATGTGTGTGTTTGTGTGTGTGTGTGAAGGGTACTAGTAAAGGCCAGTTGGCCTCCTGGTGCTGGAGTTATAGACAGTTGTGAGCTGCCCATTGTGGGTGCTGGGAATTGACCCAGAGCCCTCGAAGAACTGCCCTCTTTAGCACTAAGCCATCTCTGCAGCCCCCTTAGTTTTTCTCCTTATCATGCTAAAAATTTCAGGGTTAGTGGGTGATTTTCGAGATACTTAGAAGGATAAAGAATGGTGTTAAGTTTCCTTTAAAATATTTTAGTTAAAATATTTTTTTCTCTCAGAACTATATGATAAGCCTCAATTCTTATGACTTTAAAAAGTTTATCTCCCTTTCTGACTCTGGGATGTACTTTCATATCTGTACAGTGATTTTCTGCTCCTAGGTAAAGAAACACATTCACTCTGGTCCTGGACACAGCACCACACCTGAAACCCACACAGGACCTGCTGACTGTTTCTGTTTTAGAAACTCAGAAGGATTTTAGGTTCCATGGCGTAATTCCATGACATCAGCCCAGGTTCACATGTCACATGCAGAGTTGGTACATCCCCTTCCTTCTCAGAATAAAGGTAGACCGTCTTCTTACCAAGGTTTAGAACAGACTAGTCTAGTCAGAGACTGTATTTTCAGAGAGCCCACAACAGTGCATCACAGACTGGACATTGAGCACTTCTCAACAGAAGAGGAGGAAAAACTTTAACTGAAGTAGTGTTTTCAAGTCTTCTGGCATTTTATGTGTTGTGGATCCAGGGAGCCATGGGACTGGAAGGAACAGGCCTAGAGCAACACTCGAGTCAAGGTGTGTCCAAACCCTAGAAAGCTTATCCTGAGATTGGCAAAAATAGCATCGCTCCCCCACTGCCCCTGGCCCACATGTTCTGGGCGCATGTAGTCCTGTGCCCCATACCTTTACCTTACCAGAGGAGATCAAGAAGCTGGTAGCTAGGTTAAATTTCTTTTCCCCCTCATAAGGTCATGTCCAGAAGCACCTGGAAAGTCTCCTCAATCAAATGAGGCAGCCACAACACTTGGCTTCAGCCAATGGTGTATACACTTTACTCCAGTAGCTTCTACTCACCCCCAATGGCTTACATAGACATTGTTCCCCCTAATAAATGGAACCAGTTCTCCGAAGCTCCTCCCCTGTGTGTGTTCATTGTTTATGCATGCATTGTGGACGGAGATCCTGCCTGCACCCACCCCAGTTAAGCTTTCTGCCCTCCATCCCGGCTGGGTGAGCACCTGGCCTGGCTACCCCAGGCAAGAAACAGACAGAGCAGCAATGTGTGTCACCGAATGGACCTGTGGGAGACAGCCCTTCACTTTAGGAATAGTAAGGAGTCAGTTTTGACATTCTTAGAAAGAAATTTGACGTGAAATTCCAGGAGATTCTGGTTCTTTTTGTTGAAGGCATAAAGATTGTTTACGTTAGGGACTATAGTCCCTTTCCTCCTGGTAAACATGGTTCTGTGAGTATTAGGGGATTATGTTCTGAAAGAAACTTTAACATTCAACACAAGGCCCCGTGATGTTACCATAGTTCTGACCAGTGACTTGAAAATAATTAAAAAAATAAAAAAAGTCTTCTCCCTTCACAGTTGGTCAGGGAAACCTAAATCCTGCCTCTCACATCTGTCTTGTCTTCTTGGTTTCTTCTTTCTACCCTTCCGGTGGGTGAGACCTACCAGACTGGCCATGAGGCCACAGGGCAACAAATGAGTGAGTGCTCTTGTTTAGAGAATTCTTCTTCTAAAGCATTCATCTACTGAAGGACATCTGGGTTCTTTCCAGCTTCTGGCTATTATACATAGGGCTGCTATGAACATTGTGGTTCATGTGTCTTTATTATATGTTGGAACATCTCTGGGCTATATGTCCAGAAGTGGAATAACTGGGTTTTCAGGTAGGACTATGTCCAATTTTCTGAGGAACTGTGGTATATTTACACAATGGAGTACTACTCAGCTATCAGAAACAACGACTTTATGAAATTCTTAAGAAAATGGATGCATCTAGAGAATATCATCCTGAGTGAGGTAACCGAGTCACAAAAGAACAGACATAATATGTAGTCACTGATAATTGGATACTAACCCCAGAAAGCTCTGAACACCCCAGAAACAACTCACAGGCTATATGAAGCTCAAGAAAAACAAAGGCCAAAAAATGAAAGCCTCAGTCCTTCTTAGGAAAAAAAAATAAATGTATAGCACCCTATCAGAGTGTGGTACACCTGGACCTTAAATCATTAATAATCCAAGAGCTAAGATAATAGCCTTGTGACAATTTTTGGTATTCACAGCACAGATCATTATGCTTAATCTATATTTGCCAAGAAATTTGTTTCCATGTTACATTCTGTCCTAAATGTACTTTATGCTTATGGTAACTAGTGGGATCTCAATGCATGCTATCAAACCTCTAAAAGAATTAAGTACTGACAAAAATATTCATATAGTGCTATGCCAAAATGCCTTTAAAAATCTGTATATGTCCTTCTGTTTTAAAAAATAAAATTGTAAGAGAAAAAAAAAAAAAGAACCAGCATTCAGAGAAGGGGAGTTACGGTAGCACTCAAAGATCACACTGCTGGGCCCCCCAGCAAGGCTGTCTTCCTGCCTTTTCGCTGAGTTTAAGGTTTGCTTCTTGCCTTATTTCTTGAAAAGAGACCCATATCTCTTCTGTACCCTAGTGCCCTGGTGATTCTGGTCTTTCTTATTTCCCCAATGATTGGAAGCTCACACATGTACTCTCTCACTCTGTATGTGTGTACATGATACATATATGTGTGTGCCTATGTGGGGGTATGCACATGACATGGTACACATGTGGACGTCAGAAGGCAACCTCTTTCCTTGCCTTCCACCTTGTTTGAGACACGCCTTCTTTGTTGTTCACTGCTGTGGGTCTGGGATTTTCTGGAGACTCGCCTGTCCTCAGCTTCTGTCTTGCTATGGGAATGCTGGGATTGTAGGTATATGCTGCTGCTCTCATTTTAAAGTGGACCCTGAGGATTTGAACTCAGGTCCTCACGCTTGCGTAGTGTGTTACCCACTGAGCATCTCCTCAGCCCAAGCTCATCCTTTCTTGGAAGAAAACCAAGTACAAAAGGGTAGGCATAATCATACATAGTGCTTGTGAGTAGAAACGAGAGGGTGGATAGAAAGAAAGATGGATGGATGGATGAAATACGGAGAGAACTGTAAAGTCAAAATCCTACATGCTGAAGTAACAGACTTAAGATGCTGAGATCAAACTAGGTTCCAAGTATTTTTAATTTATTTTACCACCAGTACCTTACTCATGAGTTTACTGTAAATTTTCTTCCTAAAGTTTCCTTGCCTTATATACACTGACATAAGGAAACAGACTCTGAGACACAAGCCAACCTTGCCAAACAGGTACCTTCCCAACAGATATACATTTTAAATAAAGCTGTCTGGAGAATATATTTCTAGGTCAGAAATTCATTTTATGGATACATTTTTCACTGCGCACTGATAAAGTTTTATAGTAAACTTACTTATCTATTGTTTTACTTAAAAAGAGCACATAGCTTGGAGAAAAGACTATTTTCTGCCTTAGAAGATATCATGGTTTAACAAATGCTCAGCATTTTGATTGCCTGTTTATATACTTTCCCATCCCCCACACATGGCTGCACAAATTCTTTCTCTTCCTCCCTCTCTCTACCCTCCCTCCTTCTTTCCTTCCTCTACAAGAAGGAAAGCTGGTACTTGATTCATGCCTTGCCTTCTTCCGAAGGAGGGGAGGCTGTTTCCTACTAAATCATAGGCAACATGTAATTATAGATGGTTGGCAGACACAAGCTTGTCTCCAACAGCACAGACCCTGCTATTACACATTTGATCAGAGATGCACAAATCAATGTATTCTGAGTAGAGTCCACCCATAAAGGGTTTTTTTCCCCCTCTGTAACCAAAATACAATAACCACAATAACATGGGTTTGAGGGAAGGGAGTGATCCCGAAGGCCTGTGGTTGTAGAGAGACTATGGCTGTGCCCAAACAAATTGTGAAAACTTAACAGAGGAACACAACAGAGTCTCATGCTGTTTGTATTTAGGTTACATTATAATAGTGATTCCTTGCTTATAGTTAACTGACAACACCAATATTTTCTGATGCCCTGAATACTGTCTAACTTACATCAGGAATCCATCCATTCATCCACCCACCCACCTACCCACGCATCTATCCATCCATCTGTCAAATATTACTTTTACTTTTTCTGACTTTTCATCTGGAACATCTCTTCATCTTGCACCAGAGGAAGCTCTTTGCTTTTCCGGGGTCTTACTAAGGCAATCCCATTAAGACAGTCTGTTTCTTAAGGCAAACCAGCTTAGTAATTATGCCTAAGAACTCATTTTGCAGGATAGCATAATGTTGTTATGGACTTGACTGTGTACAGTCACGGAGGTAAAAGTTCGGCCCATTGCTACTATAAAACTACAAAGCAACAGCTACAAGATGCTAGCTGAGGTCTAACTAGGTTCAAAATCTTCTCATGTATTATGCCGCAGATGCATTCATTATTCATGGCATATGCTGAGAAAACTACATGGGAAAAGTAGCTTAGCACCCTCTACAGATTATGAGCGATTATAATTTGCTGATGCTCTTCTTATTGAAATAAATGTCTTGAGACTATAATTCGGAATAGATGAATCAAAACATAGAATTTAAAAGAGCCATCTATAGTTTATGAGACTAGGATAAGATGAGGAAAAGTCTCAGGGCTTCAGAAGGCCCCATCCGCAACTCAGGGATGAGGAGATAACAGTGGTTGTTTCCCAGGGCTCTGCCGTCACAATGTGGGAAAGAACACAGCAGAATTCCTAGTGTGTAGAAGGCAGCCAACACACACTAGCTGTTATACATGCACAGTGATGCCTTTACCAGACATAGTGCTTACTGCACACTCTGCAACTGTAGGTCAGCTGTCTTCTTATCATGCCTGTTGGTCTCATGAGAGCAGGCCTTGCGTGCCTTTTCTCTGCAGCCGTTCATGTGTGTTATACTGAGCTGGGCAGGTATGAAGATACTTGGTAAATATCTACAGGAATGACCATGTTTTTAAGAAAGCTCTCAGCCGTTCTTTCAGCGTTGCGTGTGTCAGACGAAACACATTTGAGGTCTGGCTGCAGCCTGGGCGTCCAGTTTGTGATTTCTGCCAGGGGGAGGGGCCATAATAATTTAGCATGGAACATATTCAGACATGTGCTATCAATCTCTGGGAGAACCCGAGAAGCCGTAATAAATATCTATACTGTGTTTAATTTTGAATAATATCAACACTGGTTTGACATTCCAATAGTTCACATTTTTCTCTTTCAAGTGTTTTATCTGATCTCCCTTTAAATCCCCAAACTTCTCCTTATTTGAAAATGAGTGTGTTAGTAACTCCCTCATTATGGCTGATTTCACTGTGCTTTTTCCTAGCAATACAACATCATCGTTCGTTCATAACACCAAGCTACCTTCTTGGAGGAAGACCAGAGGTACTAAATGGAAGTTAGTTCTAGATGTTTCTACCCGCGGCACCTCACTGAAATATACTCTTTTCACTCAACATCTAACTTTATAACATATGAAAAAAAAATATGACAACCTTAGACGAGGTGTGACTCAAAAATTCTTTAGGATGAAAATCAGTATAGAAATGAAGAGATGCGTGTTCTACAGCATCCATGGGGCTAGAAGTCCACTATTAAAAAAAAAAAAACTTTAATTAAAAAAAAGCCTATATCATCAAATGCCACATTTTCAACAATCCAAATACATTTCCAATATAATTACATATACAATATCTTAACCCAACTTCCCAGGCTGTCTAGACAAACTGGTCGATTGATTTGGAATTTAATTAGAGATTTTTTCCCCAACCTCTCCAACAATGAAAACACTGGATAACTTTGTTTCATGCCTCTGAAGAGGTGGTTTGGAGAAGAAACACAGAGAAAACAAGCCTGTTTCAGAAACCAGATATGAGCAAAAGGGAGAAATGGCATGTCTAGAAGCTCTTATGCTGGAGAAGCCACTTTTCGGGATTTATTTTGTAATTCAAACTGGGAACTGGGTCTGTATTAGATTTTTGTTTGGTTGTGTGTCATAGAGATGTTTTGAAAAATGGGTTTTCTGTTTACTGAATATTATTCCGTGATTTCAATATTGCACTTACTGCTGTTCTTCCAAGGAAAAGGCGTTTATAATTATGTCCTTTCTGCCTGTATCCTGCTAGTATAGTCTCAGATAGTTTGGGGTGTAATTTAAATGTCGGTGCAGTACGAAAAGAGTTCCAGCTTCAGTCTGGATTTGGCAGAGTTCAGAGTGTTATGTCCCTTTGCACAGTGTGAAGCCGTAGTTCTCACCCTGTCCGTTGTCCCCTCTGAGGGGGTCACATCTCCTGTATGATACCGGCACATGAATATTTGGTAGATATTCACACCAGATTCATAACAGTATCAAAATTACAGTTATGAGGTCACAATGAAATAATTTTGTGCTTGGTGGTCAGCACAACACCAGGAACAATATTAAGGGGGTCACAGCATTAGGAGGCTGAGAACCACTGGAAAGCTTTATAAGAAGGTTCCTGGGTTTGTTTGTTTCTCCCGTTGATTTATTTATTCATCTTACATTCTGTTCACAGCTCCCCTTTCCTCCCAGTGCCCCCTCACTTGACCTCTGAGAAAGGGAGGTCCCCTACCTACCCAGTACCAACCCACTCTGGCACCTCAAGCCATTGCAGGACTAGGCACGTGCTCTTACTGATGCAAGACAAGACAGTCCCGTTAGGGGAGCAGGATCCACAGGCAGGCAGCGCAATCAGGGTGAGCCCTTGCTCCAGTTGTTGGGGGACCCGAATGAAGACCAAGCTGCCCATCTGCTACTATGTGCAGGGGTCGGGTGGGCCTAGGTCCAGACCGAGTATGCAAGGGTTCCTAGGTTTGTAAGCCAAATGGATGGAACAGGGAGATCCAACTTGGTCACCTGTCCCTAAGCTGGTGTCACTGATTTTCTTCTTGATTTCTCTGTGACAGCTTTGTGAAATTGAGTGTGAAACAAATTGGGTTCATAGTAACTCTGAACAGACAAGTGTTTGGCAAAAAAAAAAAAGAAAGTCCCTGGTCAGTTCTCTGAGCATCCACTTTACAGAGAACAAAGTTCCCAATCTCTAAAATGTAGACTTGAGGTACGCTGAGTTCTCTAAGGCCAGAGCTTGACCTGAGTTGTGGGAATATAGGACAATGCTGTGGACGGAGACAAATATTTAAATATGCAAATATAAAAAGTCCTTCATATACTTTTCTCTTGATATAAATTGTTATGATTGTGGGAAATGATGTAATTAGAGAAAACATGGAGAAAACCTCATCAATATGTCCTGGGGTGGGTCAACTTACTAGTAGAGTCTGTGTAATCATTTTCTTTTTATTAATCTAGGCATTAGACGAGGCTTCAAAGCCAATAAAAATCCAAGACTCTATGAGCCAAGTTGACCTGTGTTGTTTGTATGAAAGATTCCTGGTCATCAATTACTTGAAAAAGATCATGAAGGCATCAATCACATAGCTTAAATTAAATTTTTGGTCTTAGATTCTCTTGAAAGTTGTTTCTGTTGTTGGTATGGACTCAGATGTTTGCCACTGTCACTCAAAGATTCCTTGGCCAACTCTTTCTGAAGTATCGGAGAAGGCATGGTGTTTTAGCTCCCCTGTCACAACATAACTCGGTTGATATTTTTAGCTATTGAATCAGAGTGAATTGGGTGAGCTAACTACCCTCTTTCAGCCACCTCAGACGGAATAGAGAAAAACAATGCAGAATCAAGATAAAAACAGGGGGAGAAACATTGTAAATACTTCATGAAACTTTTGAGAGATTTCTAAGTCTAATTTTTTACACAAAGAAAATAAAACTGGGAATGCTGGGAAAGACAGTGTTCATGTTGATAAACAGAGCTGAAATGCAGAGGAGCTAAGCCAGTGGCCAGTTCCTAGAGACTAGGAAGCAACATTAACCTCTGGGCTGTAACAATGTTGCAAATCAACCCAGAGCTGTGCTCTTTGAGGGCTGTGATGCCATTGAAAATTAAGAAATTTTGGTATTGAGCAGAGGTTGTGTTTTCTTGGTTTTCACTTCTGAAAGAGTCTGATGGGGGAGGGAGGCAGCTTCATGTTCAGCATATGTCACATGTAAATTCTACAAGGCAAGAGTACGCTGGACTTGTTAGCATATTCTTTTTTTGTTGTTATTCTTCTTATAAATATCCTAAAGATCTTACAAGCACAGAAAAGTCAGCCACCCTAATTATTAAGTGAAAGGATGTGCTGAGTGCTATACGCAGGTCTTGGCTTTATTAAGTTGCATTCAACACTGGTGCTGTTGACCTGGGTCACTTTTAACTCCTGTTGCCTAGAAGTCAGGAATCTTATGTGAATTTCAATGTTGTTCCTCACAGTGGAAAACTTATTTGTAGGACAGTAATTCAGGAGGAAGCTCTGTGTTTTTAATCTTGACTGCGTCTCTCGGTGCTATCCCATGGCCATGGCCACATGTTGCATTTAGACAGCCAACCATTGTGGCCTGTGAGAGCCAACAAAGAGACCGTTTTAATAGTCTTGGCATCCGTCTTTGCTGGGACAAGAACTGTGTAACACTTTGGCAGGCATTCAGGATTTGGAGGAAATCTGCCAGTGAGACCTCACCCTCCTGTAACACACACACACATAACGTGTTCTTCTAAAGCCTGGCTGGTAATCTCTGGAATGAAGCCTATCTAATCAGCCATCCTTTGACCGAATCATTTCCTGTGCTGTCTCCAGCTGACGTGTGAATGGATGAGGCAAAACAGCCACCTCTTCCGGAGAGTCACAGAGGTGATGAGAGCATATCAACAGCCCATGTAGGTGACATGTTGCATGCCCAAGTGACATGTTGCTCAGCCAAGAGCCACCAGACAGACAGCAGAAGCTGCAATAGTTACAAGTTAAAATGCTGGTTTAGATTCAAGGTTCCAGCAGTGGTTCTTTAGTATTTGTTTAAAGAACTTTATATAAGTTCTTTAAAAGTTTAATTAAAGGTCCAATAGTGTATGTGTGGGTATATAGTTATACATACATACATACATACATCATACATACATGAATAAAAGATATATAGAAGGTAGATAAAAATGTGTCCTATCATTTGTTTGTCTGTTTGTCTATCTATCTATCTATGTATCTATCTATCTATCTATCTATCTATCTATCTATCTACAGTACCTTTACAGTTTTTATTCTTGTCTCTTAGTTTCTTAATCATTTATTTTCATTCTTTAGAACCAAAACAACATTCATATGGCTGGAGGGTGCTAATTATCGATACTTGTCAGCTCATACTCAAGATTCTGATATTAATTGGGTATAGTAGCTCAGGATTTTCATCCCAAAATTGGGAGATTGGGGCAGGAGACTTGCTTTGGTTCATGGCTATAGCCTAGAAGTTTGGGTTCCAGGTCAGCCTAAGGTAAGAGTGAGACCCTGTTTCAAGAAAGAAAAGACAAAAACAAAATAACAACCCTCTGGCAGCTACATTATAAAGAAATACCATTCCTTATATGGGCTACTGAAGAGGGAGAGATTTTGGGCAGTTCTGGTTCCTGAATCAATTTGCTAATTTCATACTAACCTCTTTACAAACTGGACTGTCTGCTGGCCTCAAAGAGATGTGGAAGAATGTTAGACCAGAAGAATGTCAGCTTGGCTGATTCATTTAGGCAGGGTCCCCTAGCTCTTTTCAGACTTGAAAAGCCATTTTAATAGTCCCAGTGATAACAAAACAATGCTTTGGTATTATTTATATTTATTTTTTGAATAAAAATTTCCTCTTTTTGGAAAAATTTTGAGGTTCTTGGGGTTTGTTTTAGTTGGGGTTACTATTGTGATGGAAACCATGACCTAAAGAATGTTGGAGAAGAGAGGGTTTGTACTGGTTGGTTTTTGTGTCAACTTGACACAAGATGGAGTTACCACAGAGAAAGGAGCCTCAGCTGAGGAAATGCCTCCATGAGATCCAGCTGTAAGGCATTTTCTCATCTAGTGATCAAGGGGGCAGGGCCCCGCCCATTGTGGGTGGTGCCATCCCTGGCCCAGCCCATTGTGGGTGGAGCCATCCCTGGGCTGGTAGACCTGGGTTCTATAAGAAAGCAAGCTGAGCAAGCCAGGGGAAGCAAGCCAGTAAGTAGCATCCCTCCATGGCCTCTGCATCAGCTTCTGCTTCTTGACCTACTTGAGTTCCAGTCCTGACTTCCTTTGGTGATGAACAGTGATATGGAAGTGTGAGCTGAATAAACCCTTTCCTCCCCAACATGCTTCTTGGTCATGATGTTTGTGCAGGAATACAAACCCTGACTAAGACAAGGCTTACTTGGCTTATCCTTTTACATGATAGCCTGTCATGGAGGAAAGTCCGGGCAGGAACCCAAACAGGGCAGGAGCTGATGCAGAGGCTGTGGAGGGTGCTGTTTATACTGTCTTGCTCCTCATGGCTTGCTCAGCCTACTTTTTGGTAGAACCTAGGGCTACCAGCCCAGGGATGGCACCACACACAATGGACTGGCCCTCCCTCATCAACCGATAATTAAGAAAATGCCCTAAAGGTTTGCCTACCACCCAGTCTTTTAGGGGCATTTTCTCAACTGAAGCTCCTTCCTCTCTAATGACTCCAGTTTGTGTCATGAAACTAGTCATGACATAGAACTAGTCAGCACAGGGTCTACACTTACTGTTAATGTTAAAAACCGTTTCACACCACATGGCTTTTTATTAAGTCATTTACTTATCATGGAAAGGAAGATTTCATCTCCAGACATACGTATCATCACACTTGGTCCGTGTTTACACTCATTTCTTTCTCGTGCCTCCTGTCTCCTCTGACAAGTCTTCCTTCTTTCCCAAAACACAGAGTCGTATACACAAATATGAATCACATACACATATATTTACATCTACAGTCTGTACATGAGGAGAATAAAGCATGCTGTTCATCTTTCTCTCTTTCTTTTTGCCTTCTTTTGTTTCCCCTTTCCTGACTTATTTTGAGTAACATAATCTCCATGCATTTTCCTCCAAATGACAGGGCTTAATCCTTCTTTGTGAATAAATGAAACTCTATCATATATATTAATAAATACCAATATTTTAGATGATATAATCATAATAGTTAACTATAATATCAAATCAAATATATGAATACTATATGTTACTCTGCATAAAATGTATGTGTGTGTGTGTGTGTGTGTGTGTGTGTGTGTGTGTGTGAATACACACACACTCTGCCTTGTAACTCCTCCTCCTCTATTTTTTCTAAGTGTTGCCCTCCCACCCCAAACATGCACACACATTTCTAATGCACACAAATGCACACACACATTTCTAAGTATATTAACACAATATTCTCAGTCTGACTATGTGTGGATATATATTCCCCAGCCTGAATATGTGTTCGCACATGGAAACACACGCTATTGTGTGGAAAACATGCTGTTCTTTCCCACACTGTTGTAGTTTGCATGTGTGTGCTGCCATAGGTCTTCTTACTGTGCTACGCAGGCATCTCTCTCTGTCTGTCCATCTCCCAAGTGTCCTCACTTTTCAGAGCTGAGGTCCCAGCTGCTAAGAACATGCTCTTGGTCCTGGTTATTTTTATGACATATAGTTTTCACTTTTGAGATTATAATATAATCACATCATTCCCCCTTCCATTTCCTTTCTCCAAACCTTGCCTTCTACCTCCTCTTTTTGGTCTTTTTCAAATTTATAGCTTCATTTTTCTGTCACACACACACACACACACACACACACACACACACACACACACATGTGCATATGTGTATACACACATTTCTAAATACACAAATACAATCTGCTTAGTATGAACAATTTATATCTCTATCTCTATATCATCTATATCTATATCATCTATATCTATATCTAATCTATGTCTGTGTCTGTTTATCTCTATCCCTATCTCTACCTCTACCTCTACCCCTATCCCCATCCCCAACCCCATCTCCATCTCCATCTATCTCTATCTCTGTCTCTGTCTCTGTTTATATCTCTCTCTATCTCTATTTCTATCTCTATCTCTATCTCTATCTATCTCTATTCCTGAATCTAGTCTCTGGGATCACTGGGCAGAAAGATTATAAGAACCAGAGGAACAAAGGAACCAGGAGTTTTCTGTGAGTGTGTCTCTCTTAGAAATGTCAGACATCCTATTCCTGAAGCCCTGAAAACGTATGTTTGGCATTGGAAAGCTAATTGGTATTCTTTTCCCTGGGGAGGATGGTACTGTTGTCAATGTTCTTTAGCTGCCCATAGTTCTTTGTGTAGGGTTGAGGCCTCATGGAATTTTCCTCATTGCACGTCCATGATTGTCCTTTTTCAGGTCTTGTTCACATGTTGGAGAAACTTCATGAGTGTGATGCTTGATGTCTCTAGGAGGCACAGTGCGCAGAGACCTCCCTATTCCTCTGGCTCTTGAAATATTTCTGCTCCATGGTCTCAGAGCCTTAGGTGCAGGAATTGCATTGTAGATGTATCAGTTGGGACCAGGCATCACACTCTGCATTTGGATCAGTTGAGTCTCCATCCATTGAAAAAAAGAAGCTTCCTTGTCAAGGAGAGAGGACCACGGTAGTCTGTGGGTATAAGAACACGTATTTAGTTAGAGATTATACTGGTTTAGTAAAGTGGCTGTTGTAGGTTATCTTCCAAAATCTATGTTGTCACTTCCTTTAAGTAGTTAGTTGGCTAGAACTAGCATCAGATGTAATTGTCCTCTTGTTGACTGACTCTTAAGTCTAACTAGAGAGATGTTGGATAAACTAACAAGGTTCATTACAGTACTGTGCTCTTGGGGTTAGTATGCCATGCTGGCCTGTTTTTGTCTCAGAGGCTTTATAGCCAAGCAGGACTATTGGTTGTTTCCCTCTGTTGGAAGCTTGTATGGTGCTTTCTGGTATTATGAAAGTCAGTACTTGGAGAGGAAGTTTCCAAGTCAGTTGGTTCTGGTTGGGTCTATAACATTTCCCCCTTTATATTGGACATCTTTACTTGACTGTTATATAACTGTTTTGCCAATCTGCCAGAGATATGTTCATGCCATGAAGTCAGGCCTTAGTCTGACAGCCTTAAAGAGGGATCTTTTGTCTCCTTTCTGCTATGCATTATGTTTACCTCCTCTCAGGGCATGATACCTTGGGTCACTTTGGCTTATTTTCTTGTTCATTTCTTCACAGTCTCATGTCTATCTTAAAGTCAGGGTTATATATTTCATTAGTGGAGTCTTAAGAGCCGATGCCAACATACATTTGTATAGCTTGATAGTCGGTCCTGCTGCATGTGAATGTGACATCTCCTGATTTCTATATCTTGCCACCTGTGTCTCCACAGCCCCATCATTTACCTGGTCATGAGATGTGTACTCTTGAAATATAAAAACAATTACTGTCTTATTCATTTTATTTACAACCTCATCACTACTTGGGAAGACCTTTGTATAGATCCAAACCTTTTGATATAAAAATTAACGTTTCACCTTAAAGCTCTAATCTAACCAAATTCTCATCACATGTTTTTATTCTGAACATGAGGATACTAAAATGTTTGCTGTTTCCAAGCGTGCTGTCCTTAAAACGTCCATGTTTTCATAGTTGGTTTGTCACTTGGCTTTCATGTTCTTATGTCATTTTTGCTTTGTGAATTCTTTTTTAAAAAAGATTTATTTATTATATATGAGTACACTGTAGCTGTCTTCAGACATACTGGAAGAAGGGATCGGATCCCATTACAGATGGTTGTGAGCCACGGTGTGGTTGTTGGGATTTGAGCTCAGGACCTCTGAAAGAGCAGTCGGTGCTCTTAACCACTGAGCCATCTCTCCAGCCCTGCTTTGTGAATTCTTAAGGAGAAAAGAAGTATCAGTCATTGTAGATACTCAAGGCTGCTGGCTTTTCCAATTAAAATATATCCATCTCAACTCTTTAAGAATTAGAAGCAAGAAAATGGGACCCTAAGGGGCTTACTCTGGTACTGTGATTGAAGCAGGATTTAAGATTTGGGGCAGCAGTGGTACTGAGATCTGTCTGCAGTGTGAGCGACTTCAGAGTTTAAGCTGCATGTCTAATGCCTGACAGAAGCAATACCCAGCCCTGCAGTGAGATTTCTGGAATTCTTCCCCCGTCAGCTTAGCTTGAGGTTGCTGTCTCAAGCTGTTCCACAAATTCCTCGAAACAAACATTATTCTCTGAACAACCAGCCCACCTTGGTAGTGTTTTATGCTTGTGCCAATAAATTGCCAGCAGGTGGCCTTGCCCGTTTCCCTCATTCGCTCTGCCCGAGTCTCAGCTATGGCACCTTACTGCATTGTCACCTCTGAGAAGCTTCTACCAGACTTTACCTTTTAAATACTACCCAAGGCTCCGCTTTTAGATTTGCATTTGAATGCCATCTTTGTTTGTTTTCTGTTGTTGTTGTGACAAAACACAGACCACAGCCAACTTGGGAAGAAAGGGTTAATTACAATTTACATGTTAGAGTTCATGCTAAGGCAAGGCAAGGCAGGAGCGCAAGCAGGAACCCAGGGGCAGGAAGTAAAGCAGAGCGTGTAGGAGTGGGGCTTAACTGGCTCATTCTCCATGGCTGGTCAGCCTACTCACTTATATGACCCAAGACCACATGCCCAGTAGTGGCGCCACCCACAGTTACCTGGGTCCTCCTATAATCATAATCAATTAAGAAAATACCCCCACGGACAGTTGTACAGGCCAGTGCAGTTCCTCAATGGACATCTCCTCTTCCCATGTGACTGTTTGGGTCAAGTTGGCAAAACCTAAGCTGCACAAATATTGAACCGTCTAGCCCTTAATCCTATACTGTTTGGTGGCATTCATTAAATAATTTATTTACAAGACTTAGCATTATAGACTTCTGAGAAGCTGTGAAGATGCCCTGTTGTAAGTTCCCCATTGAAGGTGAGAGAGGTCAAGATTATTTCTGGAAGACCTATTCATGGGCAATTTACTGTCTGACTGTGGGAGTCACTTAACTTTTCAAGCCCTAGTTTCCTTTCCCAAGGAACAGAGACAATCTCTATCATTGGAAACAAGTAAAATGGGGTCATGTAGACAGACTGGGCACCTCAGGGGCAGGGTGTGTTAGTTGGTTGTCTGGTCTCTGTGATTAAACATCTGACAGACACAACTTAAGGGAGGAAAAACTTATTTTGGCTCATGGTTTCAGAGGGTTCAGTTTGTGGTTTCTCGTCCCTCTGTGATTGAGCAGCACATTATAGCAGCACCATAGAGGGCATTTGACCCATGTTGTCTAGAAGGCAGAGAATGGGACTGCGATAGAAAGGGGATCACACACCCCTAAGTACCACTTCACAGTGACCTACTTTCTACAGATGTGTCCTATCTCCTAATGCCTTCAGACCGTTCGAGAACAATGCCACCAGCTAGGGACTATGAGGTCAAATAAGGAAGCCTGTGGTGTTGGTGGAGGGCATTGTTCTACTCGAACCATAGCACAGACAAACTGAAGTACAGCTAGACTTCAAGTACAACCCTGAAAAACCACAGGGCCTAGGCCATGTAGGCACGTGTGGATTATCTGTTCCCTCCTCTGTTGCCAAGGCTGTGATCCTTTGCCTAGAACTGGATCATTTGTGTGACTCAGCCATTGTTTATTAGCTTTTCCTTGGCATCAACTCTGTTCTTAAACCCTGAGTTCAAGTTTTCTAGAGAACCATAATCTAAAACATTGAACTCGTAGAAGTTGACAGATGAATTGTAACTAGAGGCTGGGAGGAATGAGAGGCAGGGGCAAGAGGAGAGGTTTATCATGGGTACTGAATTATATAGACAGGAGTAAGACATTCTGGTGTGCTATTGTGTGATAGGGCATCTATGTATAACAATAACACTAGAAGAAAATAACTTGAAAATTTCCCCAAGAAACAGATGAATGGTTGAGGAGATAGATGTGTTCACCCAAGCCTGAGCACTGTGCCATGTGCGTAAGTATTAAAATATTATATGGTATACTATTAATAAAAATGATTTTATGTTTTATGTATTAATGAAAATAAGTGAAAAACCAAACAAAAACTGTATAGCAGATTCCCCAAGGAAGAGCTGATCCAATCAGCCAATCATGGCTCAGCTTACACCCACATTCCTGTGGATCAGGTGCATGGGAATCTTGTCAGTGGACTAGACCATTGTCTCTTGTTTAACTTGTAGGAGATCAGAGGAGTTGCATGGTTTGACACAGCCACAAGTCACTCTGTGCACTGAGAACAGCAATCCCTTGGGTAGGGATCTGGGCATCTCCCTGAGTTATAATCTACTGTATCTGAGTTTGCTGTACTAATTAATTTCTATCCCACCAGAGGTATGTGGAAAATGTTTTCTAAAACCTTTTTTTATGATTGTGATGCACAACCTCTGCCTTCTGCAATTATCTATATTATTATCAGTGAAATGTGGAGTATTTAAAATTAATATTTGACTTTCTTTATTTGGTTCTACTGCCACTGGCATAAGCATGCTTTGCTTGTCTCAACTCCGAGACTTCTTCTCCAGGGACATGTGGAAGCTATCACACACTCCCCACATCTGCACTCACCTTTGGTGAAAAGAAAAGCCAGCACCATCTGCCTCTCCTCCTCCTCCATGTTGACTATCCTCCATTGTTGTCTACCTCTGGACAGGATGGAAAGCACGTCAAAGAAGGCTTCCTTCTCCCCAAAAGGCCCAGAGCCGAGGACATTGGGTATTTCTCAGTAACATTTGAAATGAATGTTTTGATATTTTGGGAAACATCTGTCAAAGAAATAATCCATGAGAAATTCTGCATGGTTCATAACTGAGATAAATTTAAAGTCAAGGAGTGAAAGAGGCATCTGTCCAATGGCTGTGGAAGAGGATGAAGATAACAATAGTTATCTCAGTTAAGAACTGTTAATTAAAATAAAAATGACAGTGGATATATATATATATATATATATATTCATATATATTCATATATATATGAGACTTGCTTAAATGACTTATTCATTTACTTTGCTTTTGAAAGGAATGAAATTAAGATGAAACCAATACTAAGATCAATTTATATTGATATGAAAACCAAACATCATAGTACTAAACTGAGAGAAAAATTTGCAATAACTGTATCCCAAGAAGCAGGCTGACCTGAAAGCAGAGATTTGAACTTGGGTTATCTTGGGTTCCATCCCCACCAGATGATAGTAAGGACTTGTACTGACAGGCTGAGGGGGTGCAGTGAACTCAGAGAAGAAGAATGTTGGGATGAGGTGATGCTTGCAAGTTTTGGAGGAGCTGTACAAACCCCTACCCAGCATTTGCCTTCCCTATATAGTGTGAGGTTCATGTACCTAATCTGGATATTTAGGGCAAATTCACTTCTGTAAGAATTAGGCTGGATGTGGGAGAGAGAGGAAAAGAAGAGAAGACAGGGATGGAGGAAGGAAGAAAGGAAGAGGAAGAGAGAGGAACAAAGAGGGGAAGGGAAAGAGCAGACAAGGGGAGAGAGGAAAGAGGACACATACTTGTATACATACATGCATACATACATATCACACACACACACACACACACACACACACACACACACACACACACACAGGGTAGGGTTTTCATTTGACCAAACCATAGACTACTGTGCTTCTATCAATTGAGGCCAAATGTTTAGCAAAATACAGTCAGGAAATCCTGTGGCCACTGTCCAACTAGTCCTTTATCCTGTGAGGTCGAGCCTGTTTGCTAAGATCTCCCTTTCCTTGGCAAAGGCCCCACTAAATGCTCATGGATAATGTGTCTGCAAGCCTTTTGCTATGAGCCTCAATGTTTCATCAAGAGGCCACAATTTTTTTTATCATCTATGAAGAATTTCTTCACCAGTAGCTTTAGATTTTTAAAGAGACAAGTCTATTTGAAATGTTTCCCTAACAGTAGCCTACTAGCCAACAGGATATGCAGTAATATAATTTATCCTTTAAATAAATGACAGACATTGAAATCAGCACACACGTATATGTACATGTATATTTCTCTACATAATTAAATTTTATTAATTAAATAAACATTCTGTAGGGTATGTATTATTCTCATTCATAGATGGGAAAAAGATATAAACAAGAAATACACTTTCTAAACATTACCTACTTAGAAAATGGGAACTTCAATATATCAGAAGGTAGAATTAGAACTCATCATTCTTTTTACACAATTTTTATTAGATATTCTCTGTATTTACATTTGAAATGTTATCCCCTTCCCCCATCCTGTTCCCCTCCTCCCTCCCCCTCCACTTGTCTCCATGAAGGTGCATTCGCTCCTAATTACCCTCTTCACCCCATTGCCTTGGCATTCCCCTACATTAGGAAAATGTGCCCTCCCTGTATCAAAGGCCTCTTCTCTTATTGATGCCAGACACTGCTATCTTCTGCTACATATGCAACTGGAGCCATTGGTCTCTTAATGTGTGTTCAATGGTTGGTGTTTCAGTCCATGGGAGTTGTGGAAGGTTTGGTTGGTTGATAATGTTGTTCTTACCATGAGGTTGCAACCCCTTCAAGCTCCTTCAGTCCTTTCTTTAGCACCTTCATTGGGGTCCCTGTGTTCAGTCCAGTGGTTAGCTGAAGCATTCTTAGCTGTATCTGTATGACTCTGGTAGAGCCCCTGAGGAGGCATTTCCTATCTGATTCCTTCCAATAAGTACTTCTTGGCATCAGCAATAGTGCTTGGTTTGGTGGCTGCATATGTGGTGGATCCCAAGGTGAGGCAGCCTCTGTTCTATTCTTCAGTCCCTGTTCTTCAATTTGACCTTGCACTTCCTCCTGTGAGTGTTTTTTTCTCCCTTCTAAAAAGGACTGAGGTATCCACATTTTTGCCTGCCTTCTTTTTGAGCTTCATAAGGTCTGTGAATTGTTTCTTGGGTGTTCAGAGATTTCTGGGGCTAGTATCTGCTTATCAGTGAGTGCATACCATGTGTGTTCTTTTGTGACTGGGTTATCTCACTCAGGATGATAGTCTCTAGTTCCATCCATTTGCCTAGGAATTTCATAAAGTCATTGTTTCTAATAACTGAATAGTACTACATGTGTAAATGTACTACAATTTCTGTACCCATTCCTCTGTTGAAGGACATCTGGGTTCTTTCCAGCTTCTGGCTATTTAAGTAAGGCTGCTATGAACATGGTGGAGCATATGTCCTTGTTAGATGTTGGAATGTCTTTGGGGCATATACCCAGGAGTGGAAATGCTATGGTAGTTCTATGTCCAATTTTCTGAGGAACTGCCAGATCAATTTCCAGAGTGGTTGTACCAGCTTATAACCCCACCAACAGTGGAGGAGTGTTCCTCTTTCTCCACATCCTAGCCAGTATCTGCTGTCATCTGAGTTTTGCTTTTAGCCATTCTGACTGGTGTAAAGTGGAATCTTAGGGTTGTTTTGATTTGCATTTCCCTGATGACTAGGAATTTTGAGCAATTATTTAGGTGCTTCTTGGCCATTCAATACTCCTCAATTAAGAATTTGTTGTTTAGCTCTGTACCCTTTTAAAATAGGATTGTTTGATTCTCTGGAGTCTAATTTCCCAAGTTTCATTCATATATATATATATATATATATATATATATATATATATATATATATAAGATATTAGCCTTCTATCAGATGTAGGATTGGTAAAAATTCTTTCCCAGTCTATTGGCTGCCATTTTGTCTTCTTGACAGTGTCCTTAGTCTTACAGAAAGTTTGTAATTTCATGAGGTCCCATTTTCAATTCTTGATCTTAGAGCATAGGCCATTGGTGTTCTGTTCAGGAAATCTTCCCCTGTGCCTATGTGTTCTACACTCTTCCCCACTTTCTGTTCTGTTAGTTTCAGTGTGCCTGGTTTTATGTGGAGGTCTTTGATCTACTTGCACTTGAGCTTTGTACAAGGAAATAAGAAAGGATCTGTTTTCATTCTTCTGCATTCTGACTGCCAGTTGAACCAGCATAATTTGTTGTAGAGGCTGTCCTTTTTCCATTGAATGTTTTTAGCTCCTTTGTCAAAGATCAAGTGACCATTGGTGTGTGGGTTCATTTCTGGGTCTTCAGTTCTGTTCCATTGATCTACCTGCCTATCTCTGTACCAATACCATGAGGTTTTTTAATCACATTGGTTTGTAATATGGCTTGAGGTCAGGGATGGTGATTCCCCTGGAAGTTCCTTTATTATTGAGAATGGATTTTGCTATCCTGAGGATTTTTCTTTTATTCCAGATGAATTTGCAAATTGCTCTTTCCAACTCTATGAAGAATTGGGAACTCATTGTTTTTTTTTTTTATTTACTTTTTGATTAGTCCACTTGTACTCTACTTGGTGTAGGAATAGTTTAATGCCACTATGAAACTGAGCCCCATAGAAAAGAAGAAATCAGCAATGGGCAGGGTATAGCAATCTTGTAGCCAAAGATCACAAAGGAACTGACTTGGTTCTAAAGCTCAAAGTGACTATTTCTTGGCCTGAATTGCACTGCTGGACAAGTAGGTGCCATTTCCTCTGGCCAGTCAGGGTAATCTCAGGTTAGCACAACCCATACCCCATACTTCATAACCATATTTTGTTCATACTTTAAGGAAGACTGGGAAAACAGGGTGCCAGGCATGGAATAGTATTTGAGCCTCAACATTCAATATCACTAGATTTTGTATTCCAGATTGTGTTAACCAATAACTGAGTATTTTAACAGATTACTGTTTTATGTGAAGTATATATGCATGTAAGAAAGTTCACACATGCTGACTTTAAGAGACAATGTCACCTGCTTCCTTTGGAAAGGGCATGAAAGGTCTCAGGCTAGATGAACCATTATCATTAATTTGAATTGATATCTCACCTCAATCTAGTGATCATGGAGAACACCCCCATGATTTGAAGTAAAACACTTCTTCCTGTTACTTCCAAATGACCCTGGATGAGAAGGTGGGAAAGAACAGAGAGTGGGGCTTTGTTGTGGTTTGATAGACTTCAGAATAGTGTCATGTTCTTTGACTATCATCTGGTTCTTTTCCTTAAAGATAAATATAGGTCACCTAGTATTGGAACGGAAGCAGCAGCTGCTAGTGTGGATAAGGACCACGGGGTGATCCACAGATGACAACGGCAACTATGAGCAGAACTCTTCATCTCTCCTACTCCTCAAAGATAGCAGGGCCATTCTGCCTCTCCCCATGATATTCTATTTACTGCAGGACTCCAGGGCTTTTTTTAAATATAAAAATTGAATATTCTTTGTATTTACATTTCAAATGTTATCCCCTTTCTCCCACTCCCATCACCCCTCCCCCTCCACTTGCTTTCATGAAGATGCTCCCTCTCTGGACCACCCTCTCCACCTCAGTGCCTTGGCATTCTCCTATACTGGGAAATCGCACCTTCACTGGACCAAAGGCCTCTCCTCTCACTGATGGCAGACAATGCTATCCTCTGCTACATATGCAACTGGAGCCATGGGTCTCTCCTTGTGTGCTCATTGGTTGGTGTTTTAATCCCTGGGAGCTCTGGAGGATTTGGTTGGTTGATAATGTTCTTCTCATGGAGGGCTTGTCTTAAAAATCCCACAACAGAGTTTTCCATTGAATAAAAAAGAGAGGCCGTAATGCAGAAATCAGAAAGAGGTGGCATCGTTTCCAGTAGTAGAAACGTGTAAACAAATTCAGAATGTGGAGAAGAGGGGCACACCTGCCTGTGTTTTATCCCAACAGCAACCACGTGGGAGGCTAATGTGATCCTGGAGACATCTTTTCCCATGTGTGCAGCTTAGAGCCTGGATAAAAAATGAAAATTGCAGAAACATAGACTCCATGTAGGTTGAATAGTTTTTGCTTGGAGATTCTGGACCTCTAAAATTGATTTTGAAATAACTGTGTGTAAGAAAATATTTTGGGGATAAGACTGTGGTGTAAACACAGCACTCACTTCTGCTTCGTGATATGTTGTATGTGGAAGGCAATATTATGCAAGAACAAAATAGTGTTTTTCATGGAGCGGAGCTGCATAATGCAGAATGTTGTGGCTGTACTATGATATTGGGACTTAACATGTTTTGGACCCATGGAGTACTTTGCATTTTCAAATAATGGCTGTTCATCTTCTTACTGAGTAATGGTGTTGACTTTATGAACTTTTCATCAGTAGTACTGATTTTGTGGTTATGGAGGAGAACATCTACATTCTTGGGAAATAAACATTAAGATATCCCACAGCGAGGTCTTACAGTCACAACTACAACTTGCTGGCAGATTGTTCAGAGGGAAAATTGCTCAGAGTAGATAAAGACACACAGCAAAATATTACACTGGTGAATCTAAGCAGACGATGCAGGCACACCTTGCTACTATTAGTTCAAGTTATCAAAGGTTTGGAAATTTTCCAAATGAAGATCTCCCTCTCCTTCCCCCTCTCCCCCTCCCCTTCCCCCCTCTCCCCCTCCCTCCTTTCCCCTCTCCCCCTCTCTTCCCTCTTTCTTCCCCTCCCCCCTTCTCCCCCTCCCCTCCCTCCTTCTCCCCTTCCCCTCCCCCTCTCTCCCCCTCCTCCTTCCCTTCACCCCCCTCCCTCTCTTCCCCTCCTCCTCCCCTTCCCCCTCCCCCTCCCTCCCTCTCCCCCTCCCTCCCTCGCTCCCTCTCTCCCTCCCTCCCTCCCTCCCTCGCTCACTTCCTCCCTCCTCCCCCCTCTCTCTGTTTATTTGTGAGTGCATGTATATAGAGTCTAGAGGTTGATGCTAGGTCACTTCTTTGGCTTTTTTCCTCCTTAGTTTTTGAGATATAGTTTCCTACTTTAGCCAGAGCCAGTGAGCTGCCAGGCCCTACTGTTGTTCCCGCCTCGGTGCTGGAACTACAGGCGTTTACCACACTCCTGGCTTTTATATGGGGGCTGCGTGTCTGAACTCAAGTCATTATTATGCTTGGAAGGCAAGCCTTTTATCGACTCAGTCATTTTCCCAGTCTCCATGCTTCTTTGCGAAACTCCAAAAGCAAAGCTCATCGAACAGATCAGCAATCTGCATTTCTGCTCCAGAATCGATGCCTAATTGTGACCTGTCTTATCTATTCCTTAGCTGTATTTTGCCTTTTTGGGAGTCGTGGTTAGCTTTCGTATGCTCGGCACACTGACGCTGTTAAAATTTTAAGAAGTGAATTTGACTTTAAATGGATCTCACCTCCACACATACTATTTTAAGTGACGTACACTCGGACAAGTTATCCTTTAGCAGGTCTTCGACACTCTCCCCTTTGAAAGCTTGCATTTAGATGCTCAGTGCGCATGCTTTACTCGCAAACGGCCACAAGATGGCAGTGCTTCTGAGCACTGCTCTGCTGGGAAGGAAGCTCAGCCCCTGACCACTGAGGTATCATGGGCAGAGGGGTTAGCTGATTTGACTGTCTGAACGAAAACTTGGAAGGCAGACCGAGGAAACCGTGATGTGAGTTGTTATAATCCATCACCTAGAACAACAAGTTTATAGAAGCAACTGTCCCTTGGAACTCATGATTGTCTTCCTGTCTGTCTAGCACCAAGGTTACTGTTTCCCCCTGACATTTATGTCTGTTACCCACAGGCCATTAAATTGATTATCTATCAAATGGAAGGTATCCTCTATTATCTAAATTGTTAACACCTGATAATGAGAATTCTTTTTTTTTTAAAATGTATCTGCAGAGTTACAGATTTGTGGGCATCTCTGTGATGTTTTGATTAACTCTCAGAAAATCGAGGAAAAATATCCATTGCTTATAGTAATCAAATTTAAAAGAAAAGTGCATGATTCCAGGGTGTCTGTGACAAAGCACACCAAAGGCATTTCAGTCCAGAGTCCACTTGAGACAGTGCCTTGCAGGGGAATCTAATATAAAGAATATAAGTAATAGAAATAACAGAAATGAGACTCAATGGCTCTGTAGCTATCCTTGGGTAAACCTCAAAGGGAGGTTATAGATCATCAGAAATGTCTGAGAGAGTTCGGTGCTGGTGAGGTCAACTCAGTGCTCAATAAGCAGTTAGAAGACAGTAAAGGGTCTCCCGAGTATGGTCTCTATTCCAGGGTCCGGCTGTTCCATCAGTCTGCTTGGAGCCTTGCATCTGGTGTGGGCTGCCAGCGGCCCTTTCTAAGTCTGCACTGCCAGCTTGGTGCTGGGAGAAGCGTGGTTTGGGTTATCGTCCCTGAACAGCCTCCTAGTAATTCTTCCCCAGACGATCAGATACTTGGGCAAGTACACTTGATGGATTATCTTTTTTAGACTGCTAAGACCTTTGCATTATCCAAGGCTCAATGAATTGCCTTCTGCTTGGTGAAGCCACAGACTGAGTCAACCTTGTGCTCACTTCTCAGGTGACCTGAGAGAACAGCTTCTCACTGTGTGGCTATGCAGTAGTGTGCTCGGGAAACCCTGTGCTTGGGCTGGTACGTAGAAGCTCAGTGGGTCACAGTTAGCCGTAGAGGTTAGTTTGTGTCCTGTCCCTTCAAACTCAATAAATTGCCTTTTTGTTTCTGGTTTCTTAACAACCCAGGGCATAATTGTAGACAGTGGATGGTTATGGTGATCCTTGTTGTTTTGCTTATAAACATCAAAGTCTGTGTCTTGACTCTGAAACCATGATACACTATTATTTCCAAGACCTGTTCATTAAGGTTTACGTTGATCAATAGATGCATATTTCCCCCAAATTGGAACATATCATATCACCATGACAAGAATTAAAGCGTTTCTTAAATAACAGATTTATTAAAACATTTCTGTTAAAAATTGTAATCAGGGAATAACTGAAACTTAATGAAATGCATTAAGAAAGTTAATTCCTGTCAGCTGCAGGATGCTGCCAATGCTCCGACATCTGCTTTTCTAGGTTGTCAGAAAACTGTGAAATCAGACATCATGAGGTTAGAGAGTAGCCAGGACATCCCATATTGCTTTTAAAGTGGTTCCAGTGTCCTGGATGATTGTAGCTATACACACACACACATACACATACACACATACACACACACACACACACACACACACACACACACACACATATAAATTAAGATGACAGGTTAAGTGTTTTCAGAGGTCCAGAGAATGAAGTAAAGAAAATGTAAACACAGTTGCTTTCATTTCAGTGTGAGCCTGTGGACTGAGTTCTGTATTAGAAATCAGGGTGATTCCAAACTGCTGTGAGTCATGGGTCCCCAGTGCTGGCTGTCTCTTTCCCTTCTTAAGATGTTTACTATTCTGTGCTAATGCATGCTGGGGCTTCAGGCACTGTCTTATGTTTCCTTCTTTCAGTCTTGATGTCTCAGAGGCAAATTGTTGGTGCATTTCCAGTAAGAACAGGCAGGATAGACTAGTACACCACTGTGTAAATGGATACATTTTCTGTATCCATTACTATGTGGGTGGACATCTGGGTTCTTTCCAGCTTCTGGTTACTATAAATAAGATAGCTATGAACATGGCGGAGCATGTGTCTTTGCTATATGTTGGAACATCTTCTGTGTATATGCCCAGGAGTGGTATAGCTGGGTCCTCAGGTAGTACTATGTCCAATTTTCTGAGGAACAGCAAGACTGATTTCCAGAGTAGTTGTACCAGCTTGAATCCCATCCAAAGTGTGGAAGCTTCAGTTTTTCTTAGAGGGGGGGGGGAACAAAATACTCACAGGAGGAAATGCAGAGACAAAGTGTGGAGCAGAGACTGAAGGAAAGGTCATCCAGAGACTGCCCCACCTGGGGACCCATCCCATATACAGACCCCAAACTCAGACAATATTGTGGATGCTAAGAGATACGTGCTGACAGGAGCCTGACATAGCTGTCTCCTGAGAGACCAGAGCCTGACAAATACAGAGGCTGATGCTCTCAGCCAACCATTGGACAGAGCATGGGGACCACAATGGAGGAGTTAGAGAAAGGACTGAAGGGTTTATAACCCCATAAGGACAACAATATCAACCAACCAGACACCCTAGAGCTCCCAGGGACTAAACCACTATTCAAAGAATACACACGGAGGAACCCGTGGCTTCAGCCGCATATGTAGCAGAGGATGGCCTTGTTGGGCATCAATAGGAGGAGAAGCCCTTGGTCCTGTCGAGGCTCGATGCTCCAATGTAGGAGCATGGCAGGGCAGGGAGGCAGGAGGGAGTGGAAGGGTAGGTGGCAGAGTACCCTCATAGAAACAGGAGGAGGAGAGATGGGATAGGGGATTCTTAGAGGGGAGACTGGGAAAGGGGATAACACTTAAAATGTAAATAAAATATATCTAATAAAAGAAAAAAATATAATAGTAAATGTAACTTTGTCTATAACAGAGTTACAAAGGCCTGGAAAAATATAGTGAAAATTTCCAAATGGGGTTGCCACAAGCATGCGTCTAGATGTCAAGGCACTTGATTTGCATCATGGAGGCCGTGCTGGGTTTTAAAGGGTGATTTTGGATGGTAAACAATTTAGCCAGAAGCATCTGTAAGAGAAGAAAAAGAGGAGAGGAGATGGTCTGTGGGGATTTTTGATTGCCAGTTGTCTCCATGGACACAGCTGATGGGGTACCTGGATCGGAAGCACAGAGTATGAAAAACCAAACAGAGAGAATTATTTGGGGGCTCGTGTTAAGATGGCCGGGTGAGCTGTGCCGTGAGGACGGTGATCTTCTGTCTGTACCTGTCCTCTGAAAACAGCGTGACTCGGACCTGCCGAAATAGCGAGCGTCGGTGGGATACTCACGTGCTGCATGCAGTGTGCTATGTGCCTGTGCGTTATCCATTCCCCTTTCCAGTCTGTGGGGTAGATAGGATAGCCAGTCTCTCTTAGGTAGGAGCACGGGGGGGGGGGGCAATTTACTGAAGGCCTCACAGAGGGAGAACGAGAAGTATGGCAGAGGCCAAGTTCACACTCAGGAGACTAAGCTTCCAGCGGCAGGCTCAAACCCAGCCCACTAGCTAGGGCCGATACTGGAGCAGCGAGCTCCCAAGTGAGAAGACGGGCAGTCAAGATACAGAAGTACAAGGAACAGATGTAGAAGACATCTTGCGTGCGGAGGCATAGCACCCAGCCTTGATAGAGAAGGAGGAGTTAGCCAATCACACATCGCTGTAGCAGCTCCTCCTTCCCGCCCCCATTCCCTTTCCAACCTCTCAACACTACTCTCTTAGTGATCTAGGTGAGGCCTTACCTAGGCAGAGTCAAGGGAGAATGACATTTGTCCTACCCCAACCATGCAGAATTTGGGTTGCTGAATCACTTTTCAGGAAGCTATGTTATGCATGTGATAATTGCTATATAACTGTTCTTTCCTGGACTTGCTTCACTTTTTAAAAGATCCAAAAGAGAGGCTTTACATTTACCCGAGCATTTTAACGCTTTTAGAAAAGACCGAAAGCCGGAAAGGAAATGAAAATGCCATTTCTTGCAGTTTGGGAGGTCGATATTCTCTACTTAGGACCATTGGCTTGTGATTTGTGGCTCATTCGTCACCTGGGGTCACACAGTCTCCTTCTTTGCCAAGTTTTGATCTTATCTAATACAGTCACAAGAAAAGCATCTCTCAAGATAAATGTTTACGACAGGAGTTCTTGCTCAGAACACCGAGTTATGATGCTCATTTGCATCTCAGTTTGAGTTAACCTTACTTAGAGAATTGATATCATAATAATAATCTTGATGATGGCATGTCATGGGTCTATAGAGGACTTTCTGCCTTCTTTATTGTTGTTGTGGCATTCTCCTTCAGATTCATGGCCTCTTGATTTAATTAATTGCTACTGCATGCATATATGTGTTTGCACTTACATATATAGTCCTAACCATAACCTGTTGAGTCACATATGTGTTACTTATATCTGTATTTTCAAGGCTGATTGGTGGGCAAGGGACAACCGATTAGAGTGCTCTTTCTGGGGAGCGTCGCCTCATTCAGAGGACAATGCAGGATGAATGACAAATGACTTTAGAACTCAACAGGATGTGGCCTCCTGATTAGCACAGTCCTGATGGGTGCAGTTGTTTGAGGCTCTCCCTGAGGACTGTGTGTCCTGAGGACGTCATGCTTCTATAGAGCGCTGTTCTGTTTGCTGCTCTCACGACTCTCTTAATCAAAGAATTGTCTGAAAACTCTAATGGGTTCCAGTCCCTCACTGGGCTGTATCTCTGACACTCACAATAATAGTGCTTGAGCTCTTTCAGGCATCGCTGCTGGAGCAGATTAATGATTAATCATCACCCTAGGAAAGAACTTGGAGAAGTAGATTGTCAACAGTGACCACCACCCTTAGAAAGCATTTGGAAAAATAAAGTTGTTAGTAAAGCTAAGTTAAGATGGTTTGGCTGCTGACTCTGATGGAGAAAATCTTAGGGAACAATTGGAAGTTCATAAAGGCACAGTCTTAATAATTAAACTTGGGACCTTTTAAGGTCAGGGAACAGGAACAATGGCAGCAATGGCTGACGTGACTCACTGGGGCTGGACTGCTGATTGATTTCTTAATACATTTCCCCCTCAGCTTCCTGATAGGATTTAATAAGAATTGCTGATTAGTGGGGTTTAAAAGAGATATGCCTGATTTTTATATAAATATGTAGATTTGTGATTCTTTTAAGACTCTTTTAAGATTACTTAACAGTTGAATAATAAAATGATTACCCCTTCTTTGTAACCGCCAAGTGCGGTCTACCAGTGAGGGAATCTTGCTGAGACAACTACTTTGCTTGCTCACACTCGTTAAACTATACCCAAGATGCTAAGTTATGAACATATGTGGGTTCTTGGGAATAATTTGTCTTCTTTATCTATACTATGTAATGTTATTTCTTGTAAAGGTATTAGGGGACACAGTTTGTTTTTTTTCCATAGTCATTCACTAGAAAAAAAACTAAAATGTGGTCACATTGTAGTTTTATACTGTTTGAAAGATTTTTCTGAGATATATATGCTATGGGAGAAAAAATAAAGTTGTCCACCTATCAACTATGTGTGCATATATAATATGTATATATATGTGAATATGCATATATGTATAAATGAGCTTATGTATGTGTATATGTGTATATGTGTATGTGTATATGTGCATATGTGCATATGTATATATGTGTATATGTGTATATGTATATGTGTATAATGTGTATATGTGTATATGTGTATTACAAAATGCTTAGAGGTTGCTTCTTAGTGTTCTGCTCCAGCCATCCAATGTGTGAATATGTGTGTCTGTGTGTGTGCATGTGCACATTTGCATATGTGAAATTACTGGATCTGGTCTTTATCTCAACCATTCCTCTCCTCTTTTCCTTTCTCCCTCTTCCTCTCTCCTTCTCCCCCCCTCCCCTTTCCTCCCTCTCTCTTTCTTTCTGTGTAGGTGTATGAACTTCCTGTCTTTCCTTTTTCTTCTCGACAGTTCCTTAGAGTTAAAAGAGTTCAGAGTATTTTACTGGCCACAGAGAGTGCAACCTCCAGTAAATTAAACTTTGTTCCCTCAAAGAAAAGTCTGATGAATAATTTCTCTAATTTCTGGCTGCTATAATCAGAAGCCACATCAGTATCTGGACCAACCCCTCTCAGCCGTTCTCAGCACTGACCCCCGTTGGCTTTCTGCCCTGGTTTACCCTGTAATTTCAAAGCGGGTCTTTGGTAGTCTCTCCCACTCCCAGATGAACTTAGTTGCTTGTTGTTCTTTGTGTAAGGTTGAGGCCCTGTGAGCTTTTCTGCCTAGTTTGGGATGTTAGTTGCTGTTATCCTTACCCATCTCACGTTTGAGTGGTTACGATGGTAAGACTTAACCAATGTAGCTTCTAATGTCACCAGGAGACACAATCTTACAGCAAACCCCCTGATTTTCCGGTACTCAGTCTTTCCACCCACTCTACAGCAGTGTTTGCTGAGTCTTAGTTACAGAAGTTTTATGTAGATGTATCCATGGAGACAGGGCTCCACAACTCTGATTTTCTGCAGTGGTCACTCTCTGTTGCAAAGAGATATTTCCTTGATGAGCTATGAGACTGTATTTACTGTGCATGTGGGGAAAAATGTTTATAGATTGTTGGTAGGGATTGTACTGGTTTAGTAAATTAGTAGGTACAGATTCTCTTCCAATAATAATTTTACTTGCACTGAATAATTATCTAACTTTTTTTGTGCCAAGCATGGTATCCTTCTTATTGAGTGAGTATTAAGTCCATTTAGAAATCTGTTTTTTTTTTTTTTTTTTTTTTTTTTAAACTCTAACTCATTGGAAAGTATCCAGAAAAAACAGGGAGCCCAATAGTATAAATACACTTGACATCAATAATTTCTATATTCTAATAGATTCAGATCTCTAAGACAACAGGAAGTGTCACATGGTGAGATGAAAAGGAGTTACTATTTGTTAAGCATATGGAAGTAATTAGTCCTGTACTAATAACCTGCTTGCAGGATAGATTGATGCAACAGAGCACACACACTATGGGAGTAACTCCACTCTTCGATTGTACTGAAGGCCCAAGCCATGCACTTGAACTCACACCCAACACTGCTAAAGTGGACAAGAACCTCAGACTCAATAGGTCATAGGCCTGGGGGAAAACCTAACACTATTATTCTTTGGAAGGGTCATAGCAATACAGTGACTATTAATGATGTACTGGATGCCCATAGATCAGGGCAATACTTAAGCCTCATCAAAAGCAGCTTCTTCTTGCAGTAGATGGTAATTAACACAGAGACTCACCATTGGATAATATGCAGGGAATGAGACACTTTGGAACCCCTAATCCTTTCTGTAATTATTTTATTTTTTCATCCATGCATTCATTCATTTATTCATTTTACATCCTAATCAGAGCTCCTCCCTTTTCCCAGTTCCCCACCTTACATGGCTCCTCTTTCTATCCTCCCATTCACATCTGAGAAGGGGAAGGTCTCTCCTGGGGAACCAACCCACCCTGGTACCCCAAGTCACTGAAGGAGTATGCTCATCCTCTCCTGCTGAGACCAGACAAGGCAGCCCAGTTAGGGGATGGGGTCCACAGGCAGGTAACAGAGTCAGGGCAAAGCCCCTGCTGTAGTTGTTGAGGTGCCCGCATAATAACACAGCTGCACATATGCTACATATGTGTATAGGACTTAGGTCCAGCACCTTGTATTCTCTTTGGATAGTGGTTCAATCTCTGAGAGCCCCCGAGGATCTGTGTTAGTTGACTCTGTTGGTCTTCCTGTGGAGTCCCTGTCCCTCTCCTCTCCCCGGTCCCTCAAAACTTCCCCCAACTTTTTCACAAGACTTCCCAAGCTCCATCTAATGTTTGGCTGTGGGTCTTTTTGGTCAGCTCCTGGGTGGAGCCTCCCAGAGGACATTTACACTAGGCTCCTATCTGTGAATCCAGGCTGACAGATACATAACCTGAGGTTCCGAGGTAGTTGAAAGAGGAAGCAGGCTGGCAATGTGTCTAGATAGATCTTCTGAGGACACCTGGGCACATCTCCCCCCAACCCTCAAGTCGGCAGAGGTTGCCACTGCATTCATTTATGTTTGTATCACACAGGGTACCTGGGTATCAAGGCTGGCAGTGACAACTATGGCTGTCAACAGCATCTTCACATGTTGCATCTTTGTGACAAGCCCTTGGCCAACAATAAGGGGTAACAGTCTCACAGTGTGCCCTAATGAATCCACTCCCCATGCAGTCACAGTGGCGTTGTTTCCACCATCCACACAGAGACCTCCATGGAGACATGGCTGACTGGCACATTCACCAAAGTTGAGTTTACAGTGGTCTCCAAGGAATCCGGGTACACAGACCAAGATCCAGGTCTTTATGTTCGTCACCAAGCTTTATTTACTCAAATGACTTAAAGCAGCACCCGCCTTTACTAGCATAGCAAGGTCCTTGGCTGTAGACAGGACTTTGTCATTTATTTTAACCCCACTGCCTCTCAGTGAAGCAGAAACAAGGTTAATGTCACCATGCAGCTAGGTGAGTCCAAAGGTCAGCAAGCTCTGCAGGCATTAGTGTTTGCCTTGAGTTCTTCCTGAATCCTAAGACTGCTCACAGAACCCAGGGGATGATGAGCCCAGTCTTGACAAGAATGAACTGACATGACTCACCCTTTTTACCTAACCAAGAGATAGATAGACAGATAGGTAGACAGACAGACAGACAGATAGATAGAGTGAGCCATGCAACCTTTTATTTACAGAAGTGTGTTGTGAACATAACCATACTTGGCTCATTGTAGTTGGCTTCCATGCCTGTGGGCTCTGTAACTCTGATTTCACTAACTGCAGGTCAAAACATGCAAATAGTATGTTTTTATTTCTAAAGTGTACCATGCAATTAAACCCATAATAGTTGTACTATACTGAGCATGTACAGATAATTTTTATTTCCTAATGAATGTAGCATAATCATTTAAATAGTATTTCCATTGTGTTACCTATGATAGAGACCATTTAAAGTACACAGGAGGATTGTATAGATTATATGAAAATGCCACCCTTTTATATAGGAGACTAAGCACCTGTGGTGACTTAGACAAGTGTCTCTGGAAACTGAGGAACAACTGTAATTGCTGCAGCTCTGAAGGGAAATGCTTCCCTTACAGAAGTGTTAGAGCTGCATTCTCACTGCTGCAGGGGAAGGTTTTCCCAATGCAAGTGTGACAGTAACATTTCCCCATCAAAAGTGTTAAAGCTCTGCTCCACAGGAGAAATGTTTTTCTGGCAGAAAGTGTTTCAGCTGTGATCCAAGAGGTTTCCTGGCAATGGAGAGGCAAGGAATACCACAAAGTCATACCCTGCGATGAGCTTTCCCTAAGAGATTTATTGAGAGGAAAAAAAAATCCCAGGAGGGTGGCTGCCTCTGCTTGGGTGAAAAGCAGGAGGGAACTAAGCAGAAGGTAGGACTTATGTAGGATTTCTTGGGGTGGGAGCTTTCCAGGGTGCTTTGCTATTGGTGGGGTTTCAATTCTTAAGCTTGGGCAACCTCAGGGACTGGAGGATTCTCCTATTCAGGGACTGGTGGGTTTTCATGCTCAGGGATTAGTGGGTTTCTGTGGCAAGCTCAGGGATTGGTGAGATTCTATTTCTTGTTTCTGGTCTTGAATTTGGGGTCAAGTCTGGGTCAGTTTGTTCTTTCCTTGGTCGTGGGCTTAGGGTCAAGTCTGGGTAAGGGTGTTTTTTTCCTTAGCTACGAGCTTGGGGCAAAGTCAAAGCCAGGTGGCTTTTACTTTACCTTTTATTTTATAGCAACTATTATGTAAAATTAATTGAGTGAGATCAGGAAAGGTCAAATGCTGCAAACAGGAGTGGGAGTCACCGGGTTCAGATTTCTACATATCATCTTCGCTACTTATCTAGAGATGGTTTTTATAGTTGTTCCAAGAGCACCAGAGTATCCGTTACTACAGTACCCTATGGCCTCCTTTCCGAGTCCCTACTCTCCTAAGTAACAGATACTCCCCATTGTAAAGCTTTTCCATCCGATAGGATGAAGCTCATTTTGCTTTCCCTCCCATTGGTAGAGCTTCATCAAAGAGGCGGAGTCTTTCTACGGACAGAAAGCAAGCCATCCGGACTGTTTCCTGCTTTGTCCGCTCCCACAGTCTTTTCTTGTTTCTCATTTGTGTCCAGTTACATCAGAAGGACTATGCAGTATTGATGGCATCACAGAGGGAGTTAGGGAGACAGAAGTTACTTCAAGAGTACCGCGTAAGAGGAAAGCTGAGCGTGCACAGGAACGGTAGAGATCAGACTTTTCTTTGTGCTTACCGAATTCACTAATTATGCAGGACAGTTCTACACTCTGGTATCTGCTCTTTGCTCCGTTGCCCATTTTTCTTTCTATCATGTGAACGAGAAAAGAGCATCGCTTTAAGAATTTGTTATACTTTCTATTTTTCATTTCAGAACAGTTACCTTTATCTCTGAGCCCCAAAGGATGGGTCCTTACTGTTCTGCTTGAAATAATGCAGGTCAGTTGCTAGGCAACGCACAGTTTCACAGTTATTATTAAGTGAAAGAACAGAGTTAAAGTAGACAAGTTTTTCTTGTGTTTGGAACCTCTAATGCATGTGAAAAATGTTTGCTGGTCAATTTTGTGTTAATAAATTGGAGTATCTCTGTTTTCTCCTGAAGAGCCTGTTACTCTTTGAAGTTAGGCTGATGGTCTTGTAAGACTTTCTAAAAAAGCATATTGAATGGCAAAAGTTACGGAATCTTAATAACATTAGTCATAGTTATGGCTTAATTTTGAGCTGCTGCATTATGCTCGGCAGAGTGGAAGCTCTTGTCATCACTGACACCGGATACAGCTGTTTCAGGGTTGGCATTTTAGGCAGGGCAGATTCTGAGCTCATAGTTCGGTTTCACAGAAAACGGTGTCAGCTTGGTCAGATTCTCCACTGAGGTCTTTGAAAGTAATTATTCTACCAGTTAATATTAGTTATGCAAATAAGTCCTCCCCAATACCCTAAGAGCCCCACCTTCCTCTTTGCCTTGCCCCCGTTCTCTATCTCTGGTGGCCACTATCCTGTATGTCTAAAGGTTCATGTTTTAGTTTCCACAAACAAGAAAGGACATGCTGTATTGGTATTTTGGTATATGACATGTTTCATTCAACATTATGTTCTCAAATTGCATCTGTGTGGCCATAATGACCGGATTTAAATCCACTCCACTCTGTGAGTTTGCTGCCCTTTGAAACCATTTATCTGCTTCAGGGAATCTGAATCTGAGACATCGTAATAGAAAGCACATTGATAAATATGTGAGAGAACGCAACATTTTAGCATCGGACTTTTATGTATACTAATTTTATACCTAGTAGTAGGTTTGCTGGACCTAACAGTAGTCCCAAGGTTTTCTATAATGGGCACACTAATTACATCTCTGCCAATAGCATCAGCAAGATCTTTACAGCTTTCAATTTAGCTGAATTTTTAGAGCTCTCTTCCCCTGCCCCACCCCCCATTTTCCACCATCATTCAAGGAATACCATATATTTCAGCAGTGATGAAATTCTATTTAATAAAAACAAAGGGAATAATTAAAGTTTTCGCAGCCAAGCTGTTAAGTGTGCTTAGGTCTCTGGAGACTGGTGTTGCACACTGAGAAAGGATAACGGGGTATGTGGACCTGTTCAGAAAGGTTAATTGGAGCAATTTCTGTCTGCGTTGTCTGGAACCCGGCAGTTCAGTTCACAGGTTAGCGCAGACGTTTTACAGATGCATTAGCAGTTTAGTTAGGTCTGAAAAAGTGCAAGAATCTATCTGCAGCACACTACTATATATATATATATATATATATATATATATATATATATATATATATAGTGTTTCTATGGAATCCTGACAAATGCAGCTCAACTACGCAGTGCAAGGCAGACCTATACATGTATGTCCTTAGCAAAGAATTCTTCATCATATGTTCTTTCATGTTTTTGCTTTATCAGAATTTCCTCTTTCCTGTGTCTTCTTTAGTGAAACATTCCTTCACAAGTCTGCCTTAGTCTTTCACCTGTGTCGGCTTCAGGAAAACATCCCTTCATGCATCTGCCCCAACAAAACACAATCCAACACAACTGACTCTCCAAAGAACCCTTAAGTTTCCACTTCACACTCTAGATGGTATATATACATAATAGTGGCACGGATGCTCATAACAGCCTGATGAAGATGTTCTTGAGACTATGTCTAGTTGCATGCTCCCATTCATTTGGTGTCAAGCCAACAATCTCAACTTCAGAACCTCCATCCATGTGAAGCTTGAAGCCCATTGTCCATTTCTTCTCTGACAAACATCTCCAGTCATTGTAATAATCTCTTGCTCAAAGGGGCTTCATGGAGAAACAAAGCTATGGGTGATTCCTGATCAACTAGAAGAAATCCTAGATGGGGTTAATGTGAAGAAGTAAGATTGTCCATGGCACCTTGCACTGAAAAAAAAAAAAAACCTGTGACCTTCAGTTAGGCCATGTGTAAGGACTGCCTGGGAAACATTGACATATGTAATACCCAAGGCTCTCCTCAGGCTCATGAAATCAATGGCTTTGAGATCAGTGGATTGATATTTTTAAATGCTCTCCTAGTAATTCTCTCCTACAGCGGGAACTTCTATAGGCTGGCCAGGTACCTTCATCTACTTTCTGTAGCAACTTGTGTGACATCTACTTGCTGGAGACAAGAAACACAAGGTAATACAATGAGGGACTGCAAGAGAAAGTGTCATTTTGCACTAGATAGGAACAGTAGTTTGGAAGTAACCCCTCAACTTGTTCAATGAGAAATGGATGTACGGATGAACTTGCATTTTCTAGGTTCGTTTGAGGCCTGCGCTCGTACATTCTTTTGCTATAGCGCTGATGCTTTCTGAGCCAAAACGTGAGTGAGGACAGAAAACAGCCCAAGAAGTGCTCCTCCATGATAATGTAAGTTGGCTACAAGGATGGTGTTTCCCTGTCTTACTAAGAGGCTAAGAGGGTGCTGTAGAAAGACCCAGGTGGACTAGAGACGCTGCTTCCTCTACAAGGTGAACTACCATTTCTCTCCGGCTCGGGTGATTCTAAAGCAAAGACAACCCCTTAATCCTTGACTCCTCAGAGGGTGCATCAGCTATTCTGGAAGCCATTGAAGCATTTAGATTGTCGCTGGAAAAACAGTGTGGAGGGAGAGTTAAAATGTAACTAGAAACCTAATCTTTGCTTTTTTCATGAACCATGGGAACTGGATTCACATATCTGCTGCAGGTCCATTGGGTAATATCCTGTTCAGAGGTCATAGTGGTAGCTTTGTAACTTTGCTTTTATATTACTTAATTCATGTATCTGGATGTTCTGCCTGCATTTAGGGTTATGTCTAGTGCCCTCAGAGGCCAGAAGAGAGCATTGGATCCCACTGGGATTAGAGCTACAGACAGTTGTGATCTGCTATGTGGGTGCTGGGAATTGAACTCAGGACCTCTGGAAGAGCAGCCTGTGCTCTTAACCACTGAGCCACCTCTCCAGCACCTGTGCTTTATTGTAAAAATACAACTGCATGTTCTTTCAAGTGCCAGAAAATTACTAGGTTAGGTTTTCTGCTTTAGAGATACAGAATGGTTTTCTTTAGGGGGCTGAGGAAGGAGAGAGAGGATGGGACTTTGGGAGCTTGTTGTCTGCTGAAGGTTTTGCACTGTAGACAAGCAATTCTTTATTGTACATAATGACGAAATGAGAATGCACCCATAGGAAAAAAACTAAAGGAAGAACATAAAGCTAGACAGTTATGTGCTTTATCTGATTTAATTTCTGATGGGGGCTAATTCTTGGTTATGTGACTTCTGCCATCTCTAAGTGAGCTGACATGTGCTGAATACCAGTATTGAGATGAGATAAACCACATCCCACCCCAAACAGTAATCAAGATATGCACAGTGCGCTGACCCTACAATCTGGTACATAGTAGGTGTGCAATAAAATGTTATCTATTATAGTTTTGCACTGAAAACATGGCCAAGAACCCATCCCATTCTGAAGATCCAATAACTGATAATGACTGTTGTAAGAGGGGAACTATTTCTTCTAATATTGTAGCTCCTGGGGACCAGATGAAAAAGGGGGTTCAGAAGGAGAGGAAGGAGGTATTGAAGGGTAATGGAGGGGAATATAATCACAGTATATATTCCACTATAAATAGAGGAAAAGGTGAAATATGCTAAAAATTTCTTCCCATCAGAAAACAAATGAAAACCCAACACAACCACCAAACCCTCCCCAACAAGAAAGCAAAACATAACACACTCCAAACAAACAAACCCACAAAACTGTAACTAAATAAAAGCATGCGCACGCACACACACACACATACACACACACAGACACACACACAGACACACACACACACACACACACGCATAGACAGACAGACAGACACACACACACACAAACTGTAAAGTCCATTATATGTCTGTCAACAGCTACTGAACACAAAGTGCTTGATAGAATCATTGTTACTCTGAGAGAGAAAATGGATTTTCCCTGTCCCAGCAGGTATAGTGACAGGTTGTTAAACTTCATTGCGTACTTTTTGGAAGCACTGTCACAGCAGCCTTTGGTTTCTAACTTGTCCCAGGATTCTTGGTGGCTTGGAATTTTCTTTGTGTAAGGGCCATGGGCGCAGCTCCATCTATACAAGTGTGGGTACTTTATTCACAACGAACATGTAATGACCAAAAGCCAGTTTACAAATATTTAGCTTCTGAAAAATCTTAACAACAATGTCGGATGTTTAAGTTTGTCATGATAGCAGAAGGGAAGAGTCTCCAACTGCCTCTGTATCTGATGCAGAACTAGTCTTTCAGGGACCAGAGGCTGCAGACCAAAGAATCTCCACACCACGAGTCAGGGGCTTTTTCAGACTAACTGTTCCAAGAGATCTCTAAGATGAAAACAAGTTTCCACAAAAACAGTTTCCATTTTTAGACTCAGAAGGTTAACAAAACCCGGCATACCAGGGACGAATGGGTTTTGTAGTCATATCTGTTTTTGAAAATTTGCCCATCTTGGCCACCAGAAAGAATGACTGTGAGCTTTGTGCTGTTCTCTTGTCCAATCAGGACCTCCCTCCTGATTCTTTAGAGTTGACAGGAGAAACATCTATAGCAATGACAAAATGCCTAAAACACTTTCAGTAAATCCACCCCAAGTATTCACATGGAATGTAGTCACACCACTGTGGTAAGAATGGTTATGCAAAGTGTGGGTGGCCAGTAGTTGGCTCACAGGCCACCACCGAGTCCTGGCAGTGTCAGGGAAGGCATCTCAGTGAGCCACTGAGTCAGCTCCTGAGAATCTTCAGTAGGTGGAGCCAGTACAGCCAAAGAAGCATGCTGGAAACTGATTTCATCCCAAAACTAGGGAAAGAAGATGTAAACAAAGAGATCTTTGATTTTTTCCCCAAACCATTTCAAGATTTTATATCTTACCTGCACATATGTTTATCCATTCTTATTTAATATATATTTATTTATATACACACACAATGTATATATATATATATATATATATATATATATATATATATATATATCCATTCCCTACTCTCCCTCTTCAACTCTTCTTGGACCTCCTTCCTCAGTGTTCAGTCCCCAGTTTCATGTCTTCTCCTTTATTTGTAATTCTTTATAAGTCACTGAATCCGGTTAGTATTGCCCGTATGAACACAGGTATAGCCATTCACCGGAGCACAGACAGTTTACCAGGGGCCATATCTCTAAACAAAACTGACTTTTTCTCCCCACACCAGCTATTCAATAGCCATTAGGAGAGAGCCCTTCCCAGATCCGTTTTTTTGGAGTATGTAGCTAGAACAGAATTTGTTGGACCAGATACACATCAATTGCTTTTTTCACTCACAATAAAGGGTGCAGTCCATCATCGCAAAGAAGCATGGTCACAGGAGTACAAAGAGACAGGACACATGTGTCCTTATCCAAGAAGTAGACATGGATGAACACTGATGCTCCGTTCACCTTCTCCATAAGTTAAGGACCCCAGCTTATTGGTATGGAGCTGCTAACAATTATAGTCTCCTTCCATTCATTTCACTCAATAGAAATGTTCTCAAAGAGAAAACAAAAAGCTTATGTGACTAACATATCTATAAATTTATGGGGAAGAATTTTTTTACAACATCAGGGTACTCAGATTAATATTCCTGCAGTCCCAGAGACAGTCCATGATAAAGTAAGGGATGAAATGGTAGATGCTCCTGGAGAAAGTATATATATATATATATATATATATATATATATAGAGTGATGGTTTGTATATGCTTGGCCCAGGGAGTGACACTATTAGAAGGTGTGACCCTGTTGGGATAGGTGTGTCTGTGTAGGTGTGGACTATAAGACTTCATCCTAGCTTCCTGGAAATGAGTCTTTCACTAGCAGCCTTCAGATAAAGATGTAGAACTCTCAGCTCTGCCTACATCATGTCTGCCTAGATGCTGCCATACTCCCACCTTGATGATAATGGAGTGAACCTCTGAACCTATAATGACCTTTATAAGACTTGCCTCAGTCATGGTGTCTGTTCACAGTAGTAAAACCCTAACTAAGACAGTCATTAAAAAAATACCAAGTTGTACTAATTGTCCAGTTGTACTAATTTTCCAAACATGGGACATAACAGGAATGCCCAGATTTATAGGGTGGGGGGCACTGCTGAAGCAGCAACATCCCAACTCTTATAAATAGTTCACTGTCAAGCCTGTATGAGTAGATCAGTGGCCCTACTGATTTCTTTTATTGGATATATTTTACTTACATTTCAAATGTTATCCCCTTTCTTGGTTTCCCCTCCATAAACCCCCTATTCCATCCCTTCTCCCCCTGCTTCTATGAGGGTGCTCTCCCACCCACTCTCCTATGCACTCCCTCCCTCCTCCCTCCCCTGGCATTCTCCTACACTGGAGCATTGAGCCACTTGGAGAACCAGCCCATATACAGCCAACAAACCCAGACAATATTGTTGATGCCAAGAAATACATGCTGACAGGAGCCTAATATAGCTGTCCCCTGAGAAGCTCTGCCAGATCATGACAAATACAGAGGGGGATGCTCATAGCCAAACACTGAATTGAGAACGGGGTCCCCAGTGGAGGAGTTAGAGAAAGGATTGAAGGAGCTGAAGAGGTTGGAACCCTATAAGAACAACAATATCAACCAACCAGAGCTCCCAGGGACTAAACCACTATCCAAAGAGTACACATGGATGGACCCATGGCTCTACCTGCATAGGTAGCAAGGGATGCCTTGGTGGACATAAATGGGAGGAGAAGCCCTTGGTCCTGATCTACTTTTTTTTTTTTTTAAGAAAAATTACTTGAGCAGCTAGTACAAGAGCAGCTGGAAACTCAACATGTAGAAAAGTCTACCAGTGCATGTATTTCCCCTGTATTTGTTATTAAAAAGGTATCAGGAATATAAAGAATGTTAACAGATTTGAGAACCATGAGTAAAGTAACTTAATAAAAAAATGTTCTCAGAGACCTGCTCAGAGTTCATCTCTTAGATAATTCTAGATTTTGTCTTGTTGACAACCAACATTAGCCATCAACATGGTGGTTTCGTTTTTTAACTCTATGAATGGCAAACACACTGCTTCCAACAACAATGGCATAATTTTTTTGTCATTCTTGTAAATACACAAGACTTCCTAAGTTTTATATCCTTGCTGTGATGGCTAGTCTTAGGTCAACTTGACACAAGCTAGAGTCAGCTGAAAGGAGGGAACTTCAACTAAGAAAATCCAGCTTTAAGGTATTTTTCTTAATTAGTGATTGCTGAGGTAGTACCCAAACCATTGTGGGTGGTAACATTCTTGGACTAGTAGCCTTGGGTTCTATAAGAATGCAGGCAAAGCAAGCCATGGGGAACAACTATTAAATGGTACTAGAGTTTTAAAATATGGATTTGTGAGGCCTCTAACTTTGTCCTTTTAAAGATTGTTTTAACTTTTACCAGGCCCAAACCAATGTATTGCATATGTAATCTTTACAACATGGCTGATCAGCACGCGCCAGCGGCAGCCTACTTATGCATGTGCATGTAACCTGTGGCATTTGTTTTTAGTAAAAGCATAACTGAGAGTCTCAAACATAGATCAGATGTGGCTTTGTAAGCAACAAAGAGATAGAGACCATTTTCTTCTTCTTCCTTCTCCTCTTCTTCCTCCTCCTGCTCTTCCTCCTCTTCTACTTCTTCTAACTATTTCTCTGTCTTGGTCCTTAGACAGAAGAGAGACTGTGAGTTTCATTAGGCATAGCTGAGCATAAAAGACTTCAGAGTCTGCCCCCATAGTGACACACTTTCTTTAATAAGGCCATATCTTCTAAGAGTGCCACTCCCTATGGGCCAAGTACTCAAATACATGCATCTATGGGGCCATTCCTATTCAATCCACCATAGTCTCATTAATTAATCCGTAGAATTTCTCATTTCGATCTCTGGATTCAGTCTGTGGCATCACAATAGGCTTGATCTCTCCTGGGTGGAGAGTGATTCTCTTCAGGTGAAAAAAATCAAATGACCTTCAATCAGCTTTTTCCTCTTTCCCTGCTCAGTCCACCCTCCAAAGCAGAACTGTGAGTTGGGTGAATGTTGTTTCTGTCCATTCCTCCCTCACTAGAGGCTGTTGGAAGCCATGGGATTTGAAGGTGGCCAGGTCTCATTATCCTGAGAGACTTGTGGTCTAATGATGGCTCCCCTGTGAGGCAGCTTCCAAATGGTTGTCATCTGCGTCCTTATTCCTGTAGGCTCTGAAAGTTGAGGTCCTTACCTGTATAATCATATCAGAGAGTCAGCTAACACTGTCTTCAGGCCATTATCCTCCTCTCTCTCAAATGCTCCTGAAGATATAGCCAGGGGACCTGTAAAGTTCTCCCAGCACCCTCTTCAAGCACCATCTAAGAAAGGAAAACAATTGGAACACATCAAAACCACATCTACTACGAGACGTCTTGCAACTCAACCCCGCAAAACCAAAGTTAACAGCGTCTTCTGCTCTACCAGCCGGGAGGGAGGGGCCACCCTTCTCTTGGCTTGTTTTGTTGTCTTGCTTTTCCAAGTGTACATGCAGAACTTGTACATGAACACTGGCTTTACCCGGGGGCTTGTTAGTTATGGAAACATTGAGTGGCCGCCAGAGGATCCTTATGCACGTTAAACTTTGAGGAACACATGGATGGCACCTATGAAGCATACCAGATGTCTCTACGGAGGCGAGGGAAGCCCCCTCCCCCACTTTCAGCACCCTGTTATCCACCTGCATAGTACCGGGGTACAAACAGTGAAATCTTGAGACAGGAAAGGCAGGGAAATGAATGGGAAGATCGGATGAGGTGGTCAATAGCTGGCTAGGCCAGATGGAGATGTGGGGGGGAGTAGGGGATGGGGGAAGTGGGGGGATGGTTGGGGAGGGGGGAGTGAGGGAGGTGTTGGGGGACTTCGCCGCAGGGCGGGGATGCGTTTGATGGCATCAGCCTGGCATTCAGAGGAATCTGGTTTCGGCTTGTTTTTCACTTAGAGTTCTGGTTGCACAGCGTTCCTTCCATTTCCCCCTGATTGCGCGAGCCTCCATTCCCCTGACCTCTGGCGCTGTGTCAGCAGTTTGGGTTCTTTATTTGTTTAGTTCCTATGACTCAGGGATTTCATTTTGTAAACTTGGTAAACTTTTCCATATTTCAAGTTATATTGTTAGTGGGTTTGGGACGAGTTTTTTTTTTTTTTTTTTTTTTTTTTTTTTTTTTTTTTTTTTTTTCCCATTTATAGAACCCATGCTGAAATTGTGACATCTTGGGCTTGTTAACTCTTCAGTCATTTGGTATAAAAATATGGCACATGTGTATGTGTCTCCCTGTATATGTTTGAGAGCAAGTTAAAGTAATTACAAAAAAAAAAAAAAAAAAAAAAAAAAAAAAAAAAAAAAAAAAAATCCCCCAAATTCGGATCTTGGTTGGGTGAACTAAAAACTCCCTGTAATTTGTAGCTTTGTCACAGGCCGATGCTCACTCTTATTAGCACATATTAATAACATGTGCACTTCAACACGTGTTTCCTTTAACTGACTTATCTGAGGCGTTCTGGGCTGTGCTTCCTTTCTCGGTGCCGTCTGTTAACACTGGAGTCTTGACCGCTCCTGCTGGCTCAGGCGCACGGTGCACAGCCAATTTCCCCATCACTCATCTGAGCGCGGCCGTTTATGTTGCTTCACTGTGTTAACATCTGGCTAAAAACTAAGCCACTACCTTAGAAGGTTTAGTAGACGCTGAAACAGCACCGGCGTCTCCTGTGCCGGATGCCTCCGTGTTGGGCACACCCATCGATCTAAGTTCGGAGCGAACGGACACCCAAGCGTCATAGTTCCCGCGTTGTCTCTCAGACTCTCACAGCACAATGAAGACTAGTCTAGGGCAGAATTATGCAGCTGGCCTTTTATAATCTAGCCTTATTTTAAAGGACGTGGAGATAAATAACAGTGGCAGACATCCCTCCCACTTCCTTCATCCCTTTCTTTTACTGGTAATGCTTGGAGGCTCAGCACGCCCACTATAGCACAATTTCACAAGAAAGACCGCGTTTATTTGGATATTGCTAGTTTTGCACTAATGCCTCTCTTCCAGGATTTCAAACGAAAGATCTCATCGCACTTCCCCTGCCATGTGCTTCCCCCACCTCACCCCCGCCCCCCTTGCCCTTGAGGGCTGTCCCCACCCCCATTACCCTGTTCCCGCCCCCATTGTACTTCAGTGTCATCCCCGCCCCCCAACTCCTTCAATTTCCAGATGTTTCCCTCACCTTTGTGGAATACCTCCCACCTCAGAAATTTATCTGATCTTATCTTGGTTAGATAACAGCTACAATTTGTGGAGAACAAGATGAAGGACTGTGGGAGGCTGATCTGGTTCTGCTTGTATTTAAGTGATGAATACTGACTCCCACGAGCTGGTTGCCCACTAGCTATAAGATTCTTATATACATCAAGTGATGCTATGTAAACCTTGCTCCCCAAATTTAACTGGTCAATAAAAGGCTAGTGTCTGTGACTGGGCAGGACAGGGAGAAGGTGAACTTGAGGATTGAGTGAGGGGTTGCAGGTAGTGAGAAAATCGAGAAGAAGAAAGAACGCAGGAGGGAGGAGGAGGTTGCCATGGAAGAAGATGAACCTTAAGCGTGTGGTCAGGAGAAACAGGGAGTAACAAGAGAGGTAGGTCTGGGATGTGAGTTAGAATAGCTCCAAACCTGCCCAATCTAGGCTTTCAGCTTGTAAGTAAAATACCTGGCTTGTGTGTCTTCTGTACAGGCTAGCTAGAATTTATAATTCCTTTTACAAAGGTAAAAATTCTTATTGCATCCTGTAATGTGGTGGACAATGACTCATGTAGATCATCATTGAGCAGGAAACCTTGCTTTATTGCCTAATGTGGTACCTGCCAAGGAACACTTCCTTTTTAATATTTGTCCCTTAGATTCCTCTACTCACACCCCCCACCCACTTCTTACTCAAAGTGGAGAATGATTCCACTTCCCACCTTAATACAGGTCTCAGGAAAACTTCTGAAGAGAGATTTATACACAACGAAGAGAGCATTTCGGCGTCATTTCCTGTGTCAGGTCATTGCAGACCCTAGTGTCTTTGTCTAAATTCGTTGCTGCTATACTGGAATGTCTGAGACAGGATGATTTATAGAAAACCTAACTATTTCTTAACTGTTTTAGAGGCAAAGAAATCCAAGGTTGTGCTGGTTAGCTTATGTCAACTTGACAGAGTCATCGGAGAGAAGGGGACCTCATTTGAGAAAATGCCTCCCTAAGATTCAGCTGTACACAGGCCTGAAGGGGATTTTTGTAGAGATTGATGTCGGAGGGCCCACTCTGTTTTCTATAAGAAAGCAGGCTGAGCAAGCCATGGTGATCAAGCCAGTAAGCAGCATCCCTCCATGGCTTCTGCATCAGCTCCCGTGACCTGGGTTTTGCTGTTTGAATTCCTGCCCTGGCTTTCCCCTGTGATAAACTGTTTGGAACCATGAGCTGAAATAAACTCTTTCTCACAGTATTATCACAGCAATAGAAAACCTCACTAAGACAAGGTCAAGTGACTTTTATTTGCTGCAGAATTCGCAGAACAGGAAAGTGTACCAGGAAAGAGTGAAGGGCAGAAGGGTGAACTTATTCTTCTGTGAGAACTCATTTTGTTGATAACAGATTCAGTCTCTTGCTAATGCTGTTAACTCTTCCTGAAGAGCGGGACATCCCTGAACTCATTTTCTCATACAGACCTCACCTTCTGACAGCACTACATTGATAATGAGTTTTCCAGCATGTGAAGTCTGTGTGGTGCATTCTAATGGCAGTGCTAGCCAATGCCTAACAGTAATTATGAAACAGGAGACTGTGCTTCCTCTTGTGCTGATTTTACTCATCAAGAAGACTAGCAGAAGGCTCTGCAGACATCTAATCTTTTCTTTGGCTTCAAGACAGGCCCGAGAGGCAGGGAGAGAGCGGGGAAGATGGCCTTTCATTTTTTTGTGAACTATCAGTGGCTTTCTAATCAATCTGTTACCCTTTTCTGTTCAGTAAAGTTGTCCTGATGCTTGAATCTAAGTTTTAATGCTCTTAAAAATAATAATCCATGGCTTGGGCTTGCTCTAAGTAAAGGTAACTTTCCATTTGAGAGAGAAGCAGAGTCGGATCTGTGGGTGCAGGATCAGGTTTCCCAGCAGGAGAAAATATGTGTTGGAGGCATTTGTCAAACGTTTTTCTTTGATGTTAAGATAGTGTCTTGTCTTGATGAGACAGTGCTCTGTGCCATGCATGTGACTGTTTCTAAGATGGTTGTTCATTTACTGCTCCCTTCATACCCTTCATCTTAATTAATAGGATATCGTCCCAAATTTGTCTTCCCTGGTTTCCATTTTCTTGCCACTGTACCAGATGCTTGATGCCCTATAGTTTTCCAGAAGATGATTCAGTGTCAAGTGCTACAAACATCCCAGTCCACGCATTTCTGCCTGTGGGGATGCTCAGCAGCAAGAGCAAGCCAAAATGGGAAAGAGTTGGTTCGCCATGATGTTTTTCCAATAAAGAATTGGGGTTGACAGATAATTGCCTCAACCTTTTCAAAGTTCTTCAACAACTCTCAGATGGTACAACCCCAGGCCAAGATTTATACTGGTATTATTAAATGACATGTTCTTTAATACTGGTCCTGTTCTATCTGCTTTCCTGGATAGGGCAATCCTATAATAGCCTGCAGCTACATGTAGCTAAGGGACACTTGAAATGTGACTATTGTAGGTGACAAACTGACCTTTCAATTTATTTTAATTTCAATAGTCATTTATACCTGCATGACACACAGTTGCTCAGAGGGTCACCAGAAGGACTGAGCACCAGTTGTCCTCTGTGGTCACATGGTACCATTTGCCTTGCCACCTTAGTGCCCCTCTGTCTCATTTCCTAACTAACCCATAGCTCCCATGATCACCTCCCAAATTAACTGTAGGCTTAGAGTCTCCTTTGCCAGGAGATTGCTTTGGGTGGATCTAAGCCCTAAAACCATGGTCACCCTTCCTACTTCTCTGTCTCTGATTCTCTGTCTATTTCCTGTCACTGTACACACCAATCTGTTAATGGGAGCCTTCCCTGTACATAGCAGACACATAAATATAGTGAGGAGCAAAACCGAGTGTCCTCCCATCCTCAGGGACAGCCCTATGAAATTCTGGCATACCCTAGAGAGAAAATACCAAAACATTTGCTCTGTTCTTCCTATTTGTGCTGCCTGGTCTCTGAAATCCATGGATATCAAGTTATCTGCACCTTTCGGAAACCAAAGTTGTTAGTACATATGGAGTTCTGGAGTTTAGTGAACAATGACACAGCAGTGTTGGGTTCTTACGTGTGACATGTGTGTAAGCATAGTGTCAGGTGTCATCCTTAGGGGAACCGAAATTTCTGTGTTCTCTTTGCAACTTTTCCATACACTTAAAAATTAAAAAAAAAAAAGTGTATATTTAAATTTCTACTTAAAATTTAAAAAAAAATTAAAAGTCATTTTAAAGAATGCAAACAGAACTGGAGCACTTCCCCGGTACCATGTTCAGAGCTGTGGTGTACACACGAGCTGAGACATGGCAGATCAGAGCCCTGGTGGACCCAGATCCACACAGTTCTGGCAAAAGCAAGGCTCCAGTGCAGGAGGGCAAGGAAGGAAGGCATGCGCTGGTCAGAAGTTCTCCTGGGCTCCTACCTGACACCGTGTAAGAGATAATTCTGAATGGATATTAGATATAAGCACAAGAGGTAAAGCAATGTTGGCATTTAGTCTAGGCTCCACCCCACAGTTACCTGGCAACAGCCAGGTGTGCATAGGCTCCACCCACAGTTACCTGGCAACAGCCAGGTATGCATAGGCTCCACCCACAGTTACCTGGCAACAGCCAGGTGTGCCTGACTCACTATAAAAGGGGCTGCTTGCCTCAGCCTTGCCCTCTTGCCTTCTTGCTCTGTCCCCTTGCTCCTGCTCTCTCTCTTTCCCCATTCCCTTCCCTCCTCTCCCTCCACATGCTCATGGCTGGCCTCTACTCCTCCCTGCCTTTCTCTGTCTTTACTACCCTTTCAACTCTCCTCCTTATGCCCCGAATAAACTCTATTGGATACTATACAGTCCTGGGGTTGGTCTCTCAAGAGGAAGGGATGTCTCAGCATGGGCCTGCAGAGGTGCTCCCTTCCCCCACACCTGACGACACATCCACCAAACATATTCCTTCTCTCCTTTATTTTTCTAAAACACAACAAATGTAATTTTTGATTTGCTTTAAATTAAAATATATATGCTAGCTTTCCCCATGTCTTTGTTACTTTCTCTTGCTGTGTTCAAATACCAGGACTAAGGTATCTTAAGCATAGAGCATGCATGGGGAGTGGTGCCTGACTTTTGAAACCTCAAAGCTCACCACAGTAAATGTATTTCCTTCGGCAGGACCACACCTGCTAAACCTACTCAAACAGTGTCACCAACCAGGGATCAAGTATTCAGAAGCCTGAATAGGGGGGACATTTAATCCAAACCATGGCTTGCTAAATTGTAAGGACTCCTAAGTATTTTTCAAGTTTCTTTTCTCTCACTGCTTTCAAAAGTATTTTTTTCCTTGGGTGTTCAATTACAGTATGTCTCAGTGTAGATTTTCTTGAATTAATTCTACCTGGTAGCTTTTGGGCTTCATGAATCTGGAAGCGCATTTTTCTCCTCAGATTTGGGGTACTTTTAGGCATTATTTCCTTAAAGCAATCATTTGGGGTTTCTATAATCTATATGTTATATAGATGATTGTATATTTCAAGTATATTTATTTGGAATACCTGAGATGGTGGGATGGAGGGTTTTCCTCACTCTTTCCCCTTTTCTTTTCTCTGTGTAGCTCTGGTGATTTCCTTCACATCCACTGGCTGTAATGCTTTGTTCTCTATTGATCTTCTTTGGTTTACTGATTGAATCATTTCATTTCTGGAATTTCTGTGTGCCTGGATTTTATAATACCTATCTGTTTGCTAGCATTCTTGTTTTGGTTCTGTATCATTTACCTAAATTTTACTCACTCTTCTGGACTTGTCTTATAACTTGAGTGTTTCTGAGATTATAATTTTGAATTATTTTTATATAATTCATATATAGCCTTTCCATTTTGTTTATCTTTTATTGTTTAATTTTTAATTGTGTGTGTGTGTGTGTGTGTGTGTGTGAGAGAGAGAGAGAGAGAGAGAGAGAGAGAGAGAGAGAGAGAGAGAGAGAGGTGACCAGAAGAGAATGTCTAATGCTTTGGAGGTGGAGATACAGGAGCTGTGAGCTGCCTTACTGTTCCTAAATGCTGGGCCATTTCTCCAGCTCCTATTGATCTTTTTGCAACAGTGTCTAGAGTGACTCAAGTGAGTGCCTTGGACTCACCATGTTGCCCATGGTGACTGGTGACTTGAGCCTCTGATTCTTCTCCCTCAGCCTTCTGTGTGTGGGGATTACAGTCAGCACTCCCAGGTCGATCTCCATTTTCTCAGGTTAGACTCTGCAGATTTGCTTCTCCCAAACACTATATCACATTTCCAGTATTCTTCCCACACCTTGTGTTTTGCTCTGGTGCATTTGAAGAGCAGCCGCTCTTGTTTCTCTATTCTCTATGCCTTTGATGAGAAAAACCTTCACTTATCAGCTCTGATGCAGATTATGGAAACTTCTCAAATATTTTCTGTGGAAATGCATGCTCAGCCCCTCTAACTCTGTCTGGGGAGAATTCTCACAGTTGCACATCTTCTAGTTTTGTAGTTTGATTCTCACGATCAAAAGCTACTGATTTCCTGTCTCCATGACAGTGCATGGAAAGGCCAGGATGTCTGATGCATGTTTCAGTCTCCTTCCTTCCCTTAGGAAGTGTCTCTGGGTTGTGAGTTCCTCAGTTCTCATTATTTCCAATCAAGGGAGTTTGAGAAGGTGAAGAATGGGAGGGAGACACAGAGCAGGGGATAGAGAGGAAGTGAGGACAGAAAAAGAACATTTTCTTGTGAGAAATTTTCATCATGGATGTAACATATTATACTTTAGAAATTGGTACTGAGTAGCATATCAAATGTACAGGTCACTGACCTAAAGAAAAGGGATAACAGCATCTTTGTCAACCTTAAATCTCCAGAGCAACATGGTGAGACCCAGTCAAGAGAGAGAGAGAGAGAGAGAGAGAGAGAGAGAGAGAGAGAGAGAGAGAGAGACAGAGACAGAGACAGACAGAGAGAGACAGAGAGACAGAGAGATATTTTGAGGATAAAATGATCAAATATACTTCCACTTTTATTTTCATATATATTCATTATATATTGTGATAGTTTCATATGCTTGGCCCAGGGAGTGGCACTATTAGAAGGTGTGGCCTTGTTGGAGGAAGTGTGTCTCACTAGGGCTGGGTTGGAGACACTCCTTCTACCTGCTCTATGATGCTCAGTCTGTTCCTGGTTTCCTTTGCATGAAGATGTAGAACTCTCAGCTCCTCCTGCACCATGCCTGCCTGGATGCTCCTGCCTTGATGATAATGGACTGAACTTCTGAACCAGTAAGCCAGCCCCAATTAAATGTTGTCCTTTATAAGAGTTGCCTTGGTCACAGTGTCTGTTCACAGCAATAAAACCCTAACTAAGACATATATGTTGATGGGTTCCATCATACATCAGGTTGTTTAACTGTATGTATTTACCCCATACCTTGCTCTGTCCACTTCTACCCTTTCAGTCCTTAGTTGCCTTGAATTCCCACTTCTCCTTCTATGACATACATTCACAAACTATATAGCATGTATAAAAGTACGATGCATAAATGATAAAAAGCCTGCGGCATTCATCTTTCTGAGTCTGGCTTTCTTTGCTTCACATGGTGACTGTGAGCAGTTGAGTCTGTTTTCCTGCAAACGAGATGCTTTTGTTTATTACTGCTGAGTCTCGCTCCTCTGATAAGTATGAACACCCCGGCTCTGTCCTGTGCTCCATCACATGCCTAAGCTGATCACATGACTGGGATGCTGTGAGCACTGCTGCAGTAGACGTGTCTGTGGTGTGACACCTCCTTTCCTTTCGCTACAGATCCAGAAGTAGAGGTAGTCATCAGGTAGTTCCAAATGTCAGTAGTCTGAAGAACCTCAGTCCTGATGTCCATGACAGCTGCAGTAACCCAGCAGGGGAATAAATAATAGGATCTCAATTTAATTTAGTTTCATTTCCTTGATGAGGAAACAGTCCGTTTATCTTTTCAGAATCACCTGCGCGCTTCATTCGAGGATCCGCTAATTGGATTGGTTTTCTGGTATTAATTCCGTACGTGATCTTTGGTAGCAGCCCTCTCTCAGAGCCCCCACATGACCCCTAACATTGTTCCTCTATTTCGTGCCGTAAGTACCTTCTTTTGTCAGGGCCCAAATCTTCACAGCTCTCCCCACAGTTCTTCTTTAGCTCTGCCGCAGACAATTTTAGTGTAGCTCTCAGGGGACTTTCTCTTCGGTTTGTTTCTGTTTATTTTCTATTTATCGATTTTCTGCAAACCGAGTTATTTATATTTTTGTTAGCTATTAATTCATTTCAGGATATTAGGAGATTGGAGAAAACATTATGATTAAAATGTGTTCATGCCATATCTGTCTTCCAGGCCCAGCCAGCCCGCACATGCTGAGCTCTGGTGCAGCCTGCCCAGTTTACCTTTAACCCCACGTTTCCTGAGTTCTCTTCAATCTCGGGCTGAGCCCAGGTCTCACACCCAGCACTTGGGCCCAGCTGAGGAGCCCTGCCCATATCTCAATCTTTAGGCTTGATTTCTCAAATGTCTGTTAAGAAATCTCAAGCTAGCATATGTTGGGATTAATGTATAGCTCTGAAAATTAAAAAGGAAAAATCAATTATGACCCCAGGAAATATACAATAAATCAGACTGTGCGGTTTTTTTTTCTTTGAATAATAATGTCACCAATAGGCTTATAGATTTGAGTGCTTGGTCACCAGGGAGTGGCACTATTTGAAAGGATTAGGAGGCAGAGATTTGTTGGAGGACGTATGTCACTGGGGTGGGTTTTGAGATTTTAGAAGCCCATGCCAATCCCAGAGTCTCTCTCTTCCTGCCTCTTTTGTATCTGAATGTAGAACTCTCCGCTCATGATGCTTGCTGCCTTGCTTCCTGCTGTGATCATGATGGAGTAAACTTCTGAAGCTGTGAGCAAGCTCCAATTAAATGTTTTCTTTTGAAAGACTTGCCTTGGTCATGATACCTCTTCACAGCAACAGAGCACCAACTAATGTTGATTTAGGCTGATTGGACGACAGCTCAAATGGTCATTTATTAATTAAACAAGTTACAGTTTTCTACAGTCAGGTGTGCATAATAAGTAGATGAGGATTTAAATTTCAACACGAAGTATTTTGGTGACTTTCTTTAGTAAGGATGTTTATAAAGAGTTTGTATTGCTTGTGTAGAAAGGGAGCGCTTAGTGGCATCAAATAAGTTGAAAACCATCAATAGTTGAAATAATTATCAAATTTCTATCCAGTTCTTATTTTGTCAATTTGTTTCCAGACTTTTTTTCTATAATTACAAGTAAACTTTATATTAAATCATGTATTCTTTCTTTCTTTATTTTATGTATGTGAGTACACCATCATTGTCTTTAGAAACACCAGAAGAGGGTGTGGGGTCCCATTACAGATGGTTGTGAGCCATCATGTGGTTGTTGGGAATTGAACTCAGGACCTCAGAACATTCAGTTCTAAATCATGTATTCTGAATGGACCACATGAACTGAGAAGTTTTCCAAGGGCACATCAAAGTTTATGTAAACATAAGCTGAGACAAAATCACATGTCATAACTCAAAATCATCCACACTTAAAGGCTTACAAAACGAATCAAATCTTTGAAATAAGGTTTTGCTATGTAGACCAGGTTGGACTAAAGTATGCTATATTGCTCATACCAAGCTTGAACTCACTATCTTCCCACCTCTGACTTCTAAGATCACATCTTTTATGACCGTTCTTAGTTTATGTTAGAGCTGATGGGAAGTTTGCTAATATGCACCTCATGTGTGTGCATGCAAATTAAAGCTCATGAGTTTTGCATAGGATGGTTGGACATAAACTTTTTTGAGCTCCAGTTTTCTTTCAGCTTCAAAGTTTTTTTGCCTTTCAATCTTGTTTACTTTCAAGAAAACTTGACTGCTTTCTTCAGAGTAAACAGGCAGGCTATAAAAGCCTTATAAATCATCCTAGGATTTAGGAAGCTCTCACTAAACAAAAACTCTAATGGGTTTAGTGTTCATAATTCAAGGACATGCAGATTGAATTTCCCTTAGAATACACATGAGTTTAAAAGTGAGGCTTGAATTTGGTGTCACAGGACAAAATGCCAGTGGAGTCGGTGCAGTTTTACATGTGACCAGAAGAGGGAGCTGGGATAATTATAAACCACCCCAATGGCTAACATAATTTATAGGCTCACAATCTATGTGAACAAATGCATTTTTCAAGGTATTCATTCGATTAGTCTTTTGTGTGCCAAAAATATGCTATTACTAGAAGTGAAACAGTCTTGGATATCCAATGCAAACATTGTTCCTAGCCATCACAGGTAGAGAACCATGGCTTTTGTGAAATGATGGAGTAATTGACCAGCAGAAGCCATTCTCATAAACAGAACAGCTTCTGTGTCAGTTAGATACTTACAAGTTTGGCTCAGTGCATTAATATTTTCTTCAGAGAGAAAAAATATATTACTGGAGCTAATTCAGAGCTTTCATGTTGAAATATAGGTTGAAATAAAAGTCATACAGGAGTGACCAGTGAAAGTATTGTCTTAGCCCCTCAAGATTGAGTGTGATTAAATATTAGTATGTAAAATGTTTACAAAATGTGTCCTACACACACTTTATAAAGTTTGACTCTTATCTTGACTTGATTCTATTTGTCAGCTAACTCCTGAGTCTTTACTTGACTCTTTCCACCTTCCTGTTCACCTCTGGCTTAACTAATTGCTATAGGGTGTGTGTGTGTGTGTGTGTGTGTATGTGTGTGTGTATGTATGTATGTGTGTGTGTATGTGTATATGTGTGTGTATGTGTATATGTGTGTGTATGTGTATATGTGTGTATGTGTATATGTGTGTGTATGTATGTATGTATGTGTGTGTGTATATGTGTATGTGTGTTTCAAACTAAATGCCACAATGGCTAGAAGGCTAAACAGACATTTCAATATTTGGTAGTAATCATATCATCCAGGTAGAGGAGATTATAAAGTACTGGGAGGTACTTCATGAAGTGATATTATTATTTAATAATGCAGTCATTATAGCCAATCATTTGTACTGCTCTGTATATTCATTTAATGCCTACATTGTTATGTTAGACCCCACCAAAAAAGTTAAAGAAAAATTGACTCAAAGCTGACTGTGTTCACACAGACATAGAAATTCCATAAATACTCAGTTGAAACCCGAGGTAAGAAGAAAGGCAATAGAAAAATGTCTAGCCATAAACTAGAAGGAAGGTACACCGAAAAGTTATTAGGCAAAGGATAAAGATAATTCTGACGCATCTTTATGGCAATGAACAGCTGTCATATCTTTGAATAATGATTCTGTTTGCATATCTATTCTGGAACCCAATTAAAGTTTTGGGTCAGCAGACAGATGGTAATGTACTCTTGACTTATTTAGAATTCAAATGCCGCAATAGAACATGCTTTCATTTGCTACAACCAAAACAAACGACTTCGGAGATTATATAGTGAACCTGATAAGGTCTGAATTAAGAAGGCGCACACCATGTCCTGTGCTCCTGGCTAAATTGTCCACAGATCAGTTGTGTGCTTGGGGAAAGCCTACACATGAGCTTCTGGTTGGGAGTTCCTTCCCTCACATACATTCTTCTTCCAAGGTTCCACAAGGAAATAGGTTGTGCAGGTGTGCACGGTATTTGAGGAGTGATTCAGAAAGTGGAATTTGCAAGGAGTAAGTGGTGGGGGTGGGTTGGGGAGGTGCATGAATAAAGGATGTACAGCCAGCTTCCCTAAGAAGGGGAAGAGCCACTGCAGGGAGCACTCCCTTTGAAAGGAGTGCAGTGACATGCTCAGAATACATTCAAGATGACCTACTATCTAAGAAGCTGGCTAGGGGGATGAGTGCATAGCATGAGGCTCCCTGATCTCAGATATTCCACTTAGTAGGACCTTGTCTTAGCAAAATTACCCAGAAAAGAGAGGGAAAGAGGGTTATGTTGCTATAGTTTATAAAGGTCAAAATAGAGGCTTATAGCCTTATGTACTGGACGGTGGCCATGGGAGAGGAGCTGACTATTACACACACTTCTGCTTTTTAATTTGTTTTTGACAGGGTCTTACTATGTAGCTCTGGCTGTCCAGGAACTCACTAAGTAGACTGGGTTGGCCTCAAATTCACAGAGACCTTCCTGCCTCTGCCTCCAAAGTGCTGGGGTTACAGTCACACACCACTGTCCCTGGTTCATCGCATGGAATTCTAGCAGTGAGCATGCTTGTGTTCTTTGAACTACTTTCCTTCAGCTGTGGAGATATTTTATGTACAGCCATTCCTGTTCAGTCCTACCGGGATGACTAAATTTTAGAAAGAAGGAGAGGTTAGGAACAAGAAAGGTAGGGAATGAGCACATCACAGGACAGTTGGGATTTTACCGGGTTATGCTCTGAAGCAAAGAGAAGAATGGAGGGAACAGAGAGAGTTGGGCCTTAGTGGAATGTTCCTGCCCATAGAGAGATGACGGAGGAGTCACATTTTTCAAACAAAGTCATCTAAGGATGAAGTCATAAGACTGCTTCTGGGAGGAGGGAGCTGAAGACTCCAGGAGAGAACCCCCATCACATGTTCTGAGCTTTGCAAAGTAGAGGCACTCAGAGGAGCTCAGCTTCTGGAAAAGCCACCTATGAGGTCATTTGTACTGTCTCACATCCTTCAGCTGCTTTTCCTTCCTAAGCATCTAAATTTCTCGTGGGACTCTAATTGAGCATAGACATCCTTAGGGATGGTTAAAAAGATAGAATCAGAAAAAGCTGATTACCCAGTGAACAGACCAGAGACAGTGAAGCTTCGAGTCCTAAGTAACTGCTAAAACGTCAGACCCATTTTCTAATAGAAATTTGAAGCTGTAGAAGACCAGAATCCTTGAAATAGATGAAAGCAGGGTGTTAGATGTAAACCAGTTCCTGCTACGAGGTTAAGGTGGATAATCATGAAGGTCAGGAAGGAGGCTCTTAGCTACGAGGCTCATAGCAGGATACTGGACAGCGGCCATGGGAGAATAACTGACTATTACACACAATTCTGGCATTTTGGTTTGTTTGTTTCTTTGTTTGTTTGTTTTTGGCAGGGTCTCACCATGTAGCTAATAGTCATGACTATTCTTCTGGGCTGTCTACACTAAATTCACTACATTCTAGTAATTCGAAGCATGCTGACGAATGCTTTGACATCCGTGACTCATCTTTACTGCAAACTTGCAAAGATCTTAAGCCTCTAACATCTGACTATTGCAATTTGGATATTTGGGGAGCTTCCTAGCCTGGGGTACTCTTCTTTGTGGTCTTGAGCAAATGGTTATTCCTGAGAGTGGGTGCACATGCAGGGGCTTTGAAGTGATGCAGAGACATTTTGCCGATTGCATTCTTTTTATTTGGAACTTCGTTTTACTAGCGTATTTCAGACTTCAGGACATCTCTTCCTTCACACTTGATGCCAAGTATTTTTTTAGCCAGAGTAAATATGTATCCATGAACGCTAAAGGCCTTTCAACTTTATTCAGACACTATTTGTGGCTACTGCCAAGATTGGATCTAAGATGATAAATATAAGGTAAGTAATACTCTTGGGCGTTTCCAACTTCTGAAGCTTTGGAATTCCTCGATAACTGACCCTGCCTGTCAGTCTCTTTGACTCCCAAGTGCTCTGAAAGAACTTACCCGGGTAACGTGAGAAAGGGCTTTATCCTGGAACCCATCTTAACATCTTCCATTCTTAGCACCTTGGCCATTGCACGCATGTTCATTCAGATGATTTCACTGTGTGTTTACCGAGCATCTCACAAGTGCAGATGAATGTGCTCAGCACACGGGGAGTAAACATGTTAGAACTCAACAATGCGATGACAAATGGTCTTGGCTAGAAAAACCGACTCTGTTAATTTTGAATATAGGGTATAAATTTTAAATGCCATGAGTTACTTTTCTTTGTTATTTTAACCGGAGGATCCTTTTCAAAAGTGGAATTACGGGGGCTGGAGAGATGGCTCACTGGTTTAGAACATTTATTCCTCTTACAGAGAACAGAGGCTTGATTTCTAGTATGTGTGTGGTGGCCTGCAACCTTCTATAACTCCAGTTCTAGTGATCAGATGGCCTTTTTTGACTCTGAGAGCATCAGAAACAAAAATGGTGAACATATGCATATGCAAGCAAAAGTGTCTAACCTTTTTAAAGTATCGAATTATATAGTTTTGTATAGTTCTTCTTTCTCACCATTCAAATTATTTTTATGTTTTTTAAAGTCCTATGCTAGTATACTTTTATTATACATAATCAATATAACTTAAAATTAAATACTTCAATGTGGAATAAATACTGGTGTTATTTAAACTACATATCAAATTTAAGCCATTTTTGTTAGTTGTTAGCTTTTCTGAAAAAAAAATTGAGAACGAGTTTGTTTTAAAATTACATTTTTGAGTCTTCAAAGTCTAGAGCATAAAAAAAATTTCCTCAAAATTGATTAAATAAAAAGGTAGTGAGAGAATAAAACGGCAGCACAGATATTGTACAAACTACTATGGTTTATAAGCCACCGAATGGGATTGACCAACCAGCATAAAACATTAACGATTCTGGACCCACGTTCTTGAGACCAGGACTTCAAGAGTAATGCCAAAGCAAGGGTAACTATTGAAATGGTCTTCGAATCAGAAGGATTTTGAAGCAAGTGGCAAGGACACACTTCTTTCTTTGCTCTTTGAAGTGTCAATTTCTTTCCTCTTGCAAAAATATTTATGCATAAGAGGCAAAGTAAGCTTTGTCTCGTGCAAATCGGATGGAGGTAATGGGTGTGTAGTATTGGGGAGGATGCTGAAGTTCAGTCTGGAAAGACAAAGTGGTCCTCACAGATACTTCCTACTAGATGCAAGCCTGTTTACAGTTACTCCCATTGAAAGAAATACATCCTTTCAAACCTTGGAAAGAGCCCGAAAACCACATTTGTAATGTATGGCAGAAAGAGGTTCTGGGGTGAATAGCTTTCCTTGAATTTCTCAATTTGTCTCTCTTCCTCCTCCTCCTCCTCCTCCTCTTCAAGAGTCACTATGTAGGCCAGTTCTTAAACATTCCTCATGACTCAACCTCTGCCTAATATGTTTACAGGCATGTACCACCATATAAAATAGCGAGTAAGTGTATGTTTTTAAAAACTTAAAATGATTTGCATGAATTGTAAGCCTATAAAGTTTCCCCACTTTGAAGATGAATCTTGGTAGTCAAGCTTTTCTACCTATGACTATAGAGGTCGTACTGAAATTGCAACAATTCTTAGATGGTGGGTAATAAATAGCATATGCTGTGTACCTTTATATGCCTAGGGGTTTAGAATTAACCAACTAAGAAGGTGAACAGGTATCACAGGAACACTTTTGATTCTAAAGCTCTGTGAAAGGTTCAGAATTCAACTGTGTCCCTTCCTACTCATGGCAGAACGCAGGCCCTGGGAAAAGAAGAAGACTGTTACCACCATGGCCCATGCTGCCTGCTTGGGTAGAGTCCCATCTCATCCCTACCAGCATCAGTGCACATCATGTGTTTAGACTGTCATAATATTTATCTGAAACATCTGGAATGTGACAAAGAGTGGGGTTTGTGCCTTCGTTCAAATCTGATCCATGGCTTGGTTTATTTGAACTGGTACAGGGTAGGAAAAAAGCTTTATACAAAAGGACATCTGGGAAGAGATGTACTTGCTTTCCAAGACACTAATGGCACCATAAATCCATGGACTTCATGAAGGACAGCAGATGTTCACATGGGAGTAACATGAAAACTATAGTGGAATAGAAGGACACAGAACTCCGGGTCAGACCAGGCTCACATTTCTTTCCTTCCTTTCTTCCTTTCTACTTTCTCTTTCTTTCTTTCTTTCTTTCTTTCTTTCTTTCTTTCTTTCTTTCTTTCTTTCTTTTTCTTTCTTTCTTTCTCTCTCTCTCCATCTCTCTCTCTCTCTCTCTCTCTCTCTCTCTCTCTCTCTCTCTCTCTCTCTCTCTCTCTCTCTCTTACTTTCTTTTAGTGGTACACTGAACTCAGGATTTTCTTTTTTGTTCCTAGAGACGATAGGTTGCCGAATACAGCATCTAATGCCAGAGTGTCACCTCTTTAGCCGCAGTGATCCTATCCAAAAGTGAAATGATTGACATTTAGGGATTGGCTGGTTCAAGAGCGAATTAGGGAGGGCATGTCTGAAGAGTTCTGCTGGACAGTAGCTGAAGAGGACCTGGAGATACCTGTCAAGGCCACCAGTGGCTGTAATGTTGCCAAAGCCGGTGAGATCGCTTGTAGCTGCCCTGACCCTTAAGGTTCATCCTCACCACCGCTTTTCTTCCTAGACTTGGAAAGACCTAGGATGTCCCAATTACATCGAGTCCCAGGATGTCCTAAGAGCACCAAGTCCCAAGATGTATGCACTAAGTGAACCTGTGTGAGTCCCAGGAAGTACAGAGTGCTGTCTGTCTATCTTTTTTTTTTTTTTGTTCTTTTCCACCAAATATCTTTTAAGAAAATCATATTTAAAAGCACTAACTAAAATCTCTTTCCTTTTCACATTTATTTCGGAATCCCAATTTGACCAGTGACTTCCATCCTTTGATGGGGTGTTAGAATTGTTATAGGGAGAAAAAGTATAAAGAGGGAGAACCCACATTTTTAAAATTCCAAAATGGGGGAATAAAAGCCCACCCATATCTACATGTGTAATTTGAAACCTACACTGAGAGTCAGCGAGGTGGTTCAGCACAGAAAAGCGCTTGGCACCAAGTGGAAGGATCTGTGTTCGATCCCAAAACTGTCCCCGAGGAAGGAGAGCACCAACAGCTCCTGTAAGTTATCTTTCCCCTCTGCCTCTGTATTCCCCGTGCAAATGTGTAACCACACCCATAGAGTAAATAATGTGTAAAAAGAGATCCACACTGAATGTTTATTTCTCTACTATGGTTAACCTTAAGAAAAATAAATTAATAGAACATTTCAATGAAGATTAAAAATTCGTAAACATTTCTTTTGAGAATTTCAGACACAAGCCTTCTTTACATTGTTTTACTCTTCCCTCTTTCACCTTTCTCTGTCAGTTCCTTCTGCATTCTTCTCTCAGATTCATGTCCTTTTCCCATTTAATTATTATTTTTTTAAAACTTTGTAAGGATTTATTTATTTATTATATAAGTACACTGTAGCTGTCTTCATACATACCAGAAGAGGGCATCAGATCTCATTACAGATGGTTGTGAGCCACCATGTGGTTCCTGGGAACTGAACTCAGGACCTCTGGAAGAGCAGTCAGCGCTCTTAACCGCTGAGCCATCTCTCCAGCCCCTCTTTAATTATTATTATTATTACACATGTATATAATACAACCTACTGAGTGTCGGTAATGGTGTCCACATGTATGTAAATTTAAGGCTTGGGCGACCTAACAGGGGCTCATCTCTGAGAACTGACTTTCTCTCCCTTGTCAGCTATTGGCTGCTTGCCATTCTTCGGTTATGAGTGGGGCATTGTGAATCCTTACTCATGTTGGCCTGTAGACTGATGTGCTACTGTGCTGGCGGCTTTATTGTGAGAGCCCACAATTGAAACAGCCTTATCATGTTCAGAAGACATTATCTGCAACAGGTCCTTCTGGTCCTCTGGCTCTGTCTTCCCATCCTCTCTTCCGTGATGTCCTCTGAGCCTTGAGTATAGATGTTTCACTTGGGTTAATATCATACTTCACCTCATTCACAGCTGAGTAGGATTGTCAATAACCTTTATTTCATGTGAGCTACACTGCACCTTCAAACACTGTGAGAGCTATCAGGGCAAAGGTTTCCAGGTCAGTTCCAGCCTGACTTTTCCTAATCCCATGACCAAGGTATGTAGTGTTTTCTGCAATTACTCTCCAAGTTATGCAGGCAATTGTGACAAATGGTAATGACCAGTATTGTTTTATGGGTCTCACGCACCCCCCCAACCAATTGTGTAAAAGGAAGTTTCTCTGACATTGGGCTTTTATTAACAGCCTATGGCCTTAGGGGTCAAGGGTAGAATCAGGTTACGCCTCCATGTGTGGTAACTTCAATCAACGTATTTATACATGTTTGTATTTTAACTTATGAATCAAAGTCTTTTATTATAATAGTAGCATTTTGTTAGAGCTAATTTATTTATAATAGAGACAGGTGCTAAAGTAGACTTTAAATATTAGAAGCTAAGTATCTCTTACGAAAAATAAGAAATTTCAAATGCACCCAATTCTGAAATTTTCTGAATACAAATGTGTTATCACAACTGAAAAAACTAAAAATGTGAACTGTATTTCACTGGCAAAGTTATTAAAATGATGTTTAATGTTATATGATGTTGACTGGATGGTGCATATACTAAACACATGATTTTCCTATTTAGACATTTGTTCCCTTCACAAACTATTTTTTACATCTATGAAAATACTGAAAATTAAAAAGAGAAGAAAGCCATAAAGAATAGGTTCTAAGAATATTGGATAAGATATCCAAACTGTACCACATCTTTCTAATTTTTGTGATTATGAAGGATTTGCTATGTGTTGCTTCCAAAATATAAAATCTAACATATTTAAGCATAGTTTGTGATTTTGGAGAATGCTGTGAAAGTGTGTTGTAGTGATTGTATCAGTCAGTCACTGCTGTGTAAGAAACACAGTTATGACTGAAGGTCAACTTGAATGCATCTCTCCAGCATAAAAAGAAAATAACAAAACCACAAACCAAAAAACAAAACAAAAACAGAAACCCACCCTGGCGAGTTCCTGACTGTGGGATAATGTAGTCAGTGGCTTCAAAATCCTGCCATTTTGCCTTCCTTGTCCTGATAGACTGTGTTCTTGACTGTGTGCTAAAATAAACTCTTTCTGTCTTAAGTTGCTTTCCTTGGGTAATTTTGCATATCTCTAAGAAAAGTAACTTTTATAATACTTTAGAAATCAAACAGACTATTGATCACAATGCGCTACCCCATACATATAATAGGTATATTTTGTTTAACAGATACTTGTAGGCTTAGATTTTCTTTTAAACCTATTTTCAATAATGGTTTATGAATGCTCCCTCCCCCCATTCCCCACCTTCTAGCCAACTTTCCAAAGGTAAGGGAGAGACAAAGATAAATAGGAAAAGGAGATATGGACATGTTTAGAAGTAGTTCTTTGGGGGTGATTGTAATCTTTGTTCGTCAGGACACCTTCAGTTCAGTAGTGTCAGAATACCAAACACAAATCAGCAGTGGTGGCAGGATCCAGAAGAAACCTCCAGGCCTCTACCAATTAGTATGAGTCAGTGGGAGTGACTAGGAACCAGCCTGATGCCAGAGGAATCTCTGCTGTGTATCTCTCATCAAAGTGGAGATCAGTGAAGACCATCAAAGTTTTGCAAACCTATGCAAGTGCCTAGTCAGTGCCTGTTGAGTTCTATTTATACTGTCTCCAAACATCACATGTCCTCCCACGGGACTAGCAAAATACCACATGAGTCTGTGTCACCTGACATATCCAGAAACTTCTACTTCAGAGTCATTTAAGATGACAATCAATGACTTTATCAGAGGTATATATTTCCTAAATCTGTGAGCCCCATTACTTTCTCTTCCATTATATGCATCCTGTACATTGCTTGGTTGCTGCATTGTTCTGGCCCCCTGAAAAAGGGTTTCAGGTTGGAATTGTAATCTAGAACTATGTAATACATTATTTTATATTTTCAGAAAGTCCAGTGTGGCTGCTGTACTCCATAACTTTTCAGTTCACTCATTCATCTATGTCTTCATTCAAGGATGGCTAGTGAGTGGCAGATGCTGTTCTGGGTGCTTCAGTAAGCATGACAGTGTATCTACCACAGAATTTTATTACAATTTAACAACTTATAAGTCTTACTGGAAATTTATGTTGAATATTTGAAGTTGAAAAATAGTATAGTAAGAGAGAAAGCAGAGAGAGAGAGAGAGAGAGAGAGAGAAAGCGAAAGAGAAGGAGAAAGAGAGTGAGAGTGAGTGGGGGAGAAAGCATGGTGGGAGAGAAATTGGTTTTGGAATTTTATTTCATTTTGTGATAGCCCAGCCTGACCTTGAACTTGTGACCCTCTTGTCTCAGCTCCCTTCATCAGATGTTGGGGTTACAAATGGCTGTGATAGTACTCTTCAGCTTTTTAATGTTAAATCAAGATGCCTCAATTAGAGTATGGATGTTGCTGACAATGTATATTTGAGCAAAATCCTGAAGAAAGTGAGGGTGTTTATTTTGGGAATAAGAAAACACGTAAAGGAATCTTTCCAACGATAGTGACTTTTACCTCTCTTTACTTACATTTCTAATATTCACCCAAGGTCTCTAAAATGATAAAAGGGTTAAAAATATGTGGCACATATGCATAGCATATTCTATGCAGCCATGCAAACAATGGAGTCCTGTTGCTTGCAATATCATAGGTGAAAGCAGAGATTCATTGTGTAAAATGTGATAAAGCCAGGCACATAAAGACAAATGTGGAATGATTTGTAACCATGTGCAGAACCAAGAGTTGACCTCATTCACCTAGGGAATGCTGAGCTCAGCAGAGACTGCAGGAGTTTGTGGAAGGAAGCTGTGGAGAAGACAGCCAAGGCTAGAGTTGCAATCACATAGGAGGAATGGACGCTCATACACTGTTTCACCAAAGGGTGGACTGTTGTCAACAGTAGTGCATTGTTTGTCTCTAAATATACAGGAGAGAGGATTTTGAATCATGGCACAATGTCTACCTGCAGTGAAACACTATACTATATGATTTGCAAAATTCATGTATCAATTAAAAATATAGCAGTTACAATATTATGAAAGTGTTTGTATTTTTCCCTTGTCTCTGAACTTCTCTTAGGGTTCAGATACTGGGTTTGAATTTTCCTATGATTTCTGTGTTATCTAGTTTATCATAGAGATGTACAGTGGGATACAGGTTTTCTTTTGTATTTTTAAAAACAGAATCTCCACGGTAGGGAGAGAGACCTGGGCTGTGTTGTATTTGGAGGGTTTCAATAATTCTATGGTACAAGGAGCATATTCTTCCTCCATGTATGGCCTTCATGGAAAGGAGCTGGAGCAGAGCCACAGATGGGGAAAATTTATGTCCAAGGTGGAAGAAAAACCCTCACCAGTGCATTCACCCCACTCACAGGCTTTGACTGTATAGCTCTGTCAGGACAGAGATGGAGCTTGCTCTGAAGAAATGGAGGTATGCATTACCAAAGCAAATCTGATCCAGAACTCAGAATAACAGAGCTACAGAATTTGCTGTGTTGGGGTGGGGGGTGACCATTTCCTTTTTAGACAGCTATATTGTACTAGGAGACCCCGGGGATCTCAAGCAAGAGCTGACAAAGCATTCAATACTGGAACATGGTATTCCTACTCAGACCCTGTGCCCTAACTCTTGTGATTCAAAGAGGTGGCTTCAAGTGTTTATGTTTGGGAGGAGGAGGCAGTGAGAAAGGGCACTCTTTCAAAGATGCTGACTTTGAAGAAAAAGCTCTGCATAAAAGCCTTTTTGTTTCTGTCCCTTAAGATGAAGTGGGACTGTCCAGCTTTTGCTAATTATCACAGGGACTGTTCTGTGTGCATTTCTCTCCCCCCCCAGTCTCCCTCCTTCTCCCACTCCCCCCTCCTCCTCCCCTTCTTTTCTCCCTCCCCCTCCCCTCCCCTCCCTCTCCTTTCCTTTTCTCCCTCCCCTCCCACTCCTCCTCTTCTCCCCTCCCCCTTCCCTCCCCTCCCCCTCTCCCTCTCTCCAGTTGTCAACACAAAAGCAAACTATAAAGAAATCCCTGTCATTCTTGTAGAAAGTGGGCTCCTAGGCTTGCCTTTAACTTCCCAGGGGTGCTAATGGGGAGACTGTGATTGCTTCCTAACAGAGAACTTTCCTTGACTCTTTTGTTCCGTAGAAAAAGTGGGAGTATCAGCTGCAAGATGAGTTCTGCTGAGCACCGAACCACTGAGCATTAAACTTGGATTCAGGTTTCCTTTGTAAATGACACATGACCTCTCCCAGCAGAGGAAGCTAGTTGAAGACAGGGATTGATATCCAGCTACTTTTAGGAGGCTGCTCTAGGAGCTTGAGGCCAGGGTAGCAGGTCTCGCCCAAGGCAGATGCTGTGATAATCGTTCCGTAACAGGAAAAGAGAAATGAAGATGCCAAGCATGGGCATGGGAATAGCAAGAGGGACATAGGGGAGGGGACAAAAGGGGGACATGGACAAGGAGATACACAATGAGCTGGCCTGGACATGTCTGTACGAAACCCACCACCATAACAGAATGAATATATGCCAAGAAAAATTTATATTAATAGAAACAATCTCTAGCAAATTGTTGATGGAGAAAGAAGTCAATAATAACAAGTTGGAGCCTGTTAGGATGCAGAGAATAAGAAATCCCAGAATGCTCAGCCTTTAAGGGAACACAGGTACCACTACCTTCTCCCAAGGCTCAGGGGTCATTGTGTAAGAGGGAGCAGAGAGTAGGAGCCAGAGGTAATGGACAACCACAAGCTTCTGTATATAGCAGGGAGAGCAGCCACATACAGGAATTCGCAGTACTTGGGACAGCATAGGCAAAAATGGGGCAGTCCTTAGCCAGAGCAGTTGCCACCATGGAGAGAGGAGCTAAACACACAGTCTCACCCCTACCTGTCATCTTGAATGATTGAGGAAAAATAGAAAAAATGTTGCAAAGTTTGGTAAGAAGGGAAATGAACACAAAACAAATATTAAACTTTTAAATATTAAAAAGATAATAAAAGCAATTTAATCCTGTGGGTAATGTGAGGTATGTGTGTGTGTGTTTTCCTGCGATATTACAAAGAACGGGGCTAAGCCAGTGTTCTCTCTCAGTACACTGAAGATATTCGCCAATTTATTTAAAATTTTTGAGAGTCATTAAGGCCAGGCACTGTGTATGGGGTGATCTATTAGTTAATATAGGCCAAGTGTGTTCTTATGTAGCTTTCATTCTTGGAAGACAGAAATACAGAAGCAGAACAGAAAAATAAATAAAGCCTAAGCCTGTTTTACCTAATACAGGAGCCTCCATGTTTGTGGGCTTATTGAGAAACTGGAATGTTTGAAATGGTTTGTGCTTTCTGGATAAGGCATGCAATGGGTTTTAGAGATATACCATGAAAAAAATAATGTAAATGTATTCATGCATTTTAATTAAGACTATGGTGAGAGAATTATCATATGGGAATTAATGAAATGTATTGCTTAAGTTAAATTCACCTGTTTATTTTATATTGTAGCTACTGGATAATTTAAGTGAACACACACAACCTATGCTATATTTCTATGGGACAGTGCTAATGAACTCTCTAGAGACTGGCTTCTCCCTGAGTTACTTTCCCGTAGCCTTACCATTAACCACATGGTACAGACACTCCGCCTCTGCCTAGCAGAGATCTAACACACGGGGGTTTGATTCCAATAGGTATCCTGTCTAGGGTGCTGCAAAGGCATGGCTGTGGGTTATGAACAAAAACAGAGTAACATCCCTAATTAGAAGTGGACTTTTCACTATGGGAGAGTACAGACAATTGTTTTGGAAAGAAGCTTGACGAAGACTGATGTATGCACACAGAAGTGGTGGGGGCCTAAGGAGGCCTCCGAACGAGCAGGGGCTACAGCCATGGCTTCGATGAGAGAATGGAGGTGGTTCAAGAGTGGAGGAGACAGAAAGGACAGGTTAGCAGGGTTGCTGTTGGCATCAATGACTCATTTAACATTAGTGACTGTGGCAATGGCTGTGACTTGTCAATCAAAATCCTCTCTCTCTTCCAGAGTCACGAAGGTAAGCAGGCAGTTGGTTACCCAGCCGTGTTCATTTTCATGAGCCATTTCATGAAGTTCTTCAACTTACAAGGAGAGGAGTACACTACATCAGTGCCTGGGTGGCAACGCTTCATATGGCTGGGTCCATAGGTACTGACTGGATTATTGACTTTAAAATAAACATAAGCATACAAGGACAGACACACACACACACACAGACACACAGACACACATATATACACACAGACACACATACACAGGCACATACATAGACACACACACAGGCACACACACAGACACACAAAGGCACACACATAGACACACACACAGGTACACATACAGGCACACAGACACACACAGACACAAACACAGACACACAAACACAGACACACAGACATACACATAGACACAAAGACACACACATAGTCACACACACAGGCACACACACAGACACACATACACAGGCACACACATAGACACACACAGACACATATACAGGCACACACAGACACAGACACACACAGACACTTGAAATGCTTTGAAGAAGAGCCTTGCGTAAAAAAACTGGGCAGTATCTGTTAAGACTTTCTCCAGATACCTTCTAATGACCATAGAGCATGGCATTGTCTTTCTCTGCTTTCTCTGGGCCACTAAGGATTTTAAAGACATGCTACTCTTACACACTCCCTTAAAATATGAGGCTTCTTAGAATCTTGGGGCCACTGTCTAGCAGCAACCAATATCTTCAACAGGACTTGGAGAAGGCCTATCTGAAAAATTTTGTGGTTTTGGCTTTTGTCTTGTAGAGGAAACACCAGTATGATTGATAGAAAATTCACAATGCTTCAGGGAATTTTATGAAATAAATACTTCAAGACCAGCTTAAAAATGGCAGACCTATTGCAAAATAAGAAGAGAGGTTTAAAAACCATGAAACATCTATTTATTAGGCTGAGAAAACCACCCACCTCAAGCATGGTCTTGTTTTAATGGGAAAAGAAAGATGTCAGGAAAAGGAGCCAACATCTTTGGAAGATAACCCCCAGGGATGGTATTTAGAAATAACCGGGAATCATGCATTTGCAGAATTTCAGAATTATAGGAGATCAGTGACTTCTGCATGCACCTGCTTTTAGCAGTTTTGCATGGGAATGTCTAGAATTGTCATTGGCCATTTCTACTCCATTTTAGGTATGTATGTGGGGGCAGAGACTTGCGTCTTACTGCCTGTGTCTTTAGCATGAGAAGAATGATATTTATAGAGTTGACAACTTTAATTCAGTGTTTGTGATTTTCTTGATGGGAAGTATGGTGGGGTGATATGCTGTGAGTTCATGTGCCTCTGCTCTGTTAGTCTTTGGCGCTTGTGAGTGGAACCCAACCACACATGGGAAGGAAAAGTTAGGGCAGCCTTGTAGAGACACCCACATCCGGAAGCATTTGTTTTTCATCTGATGGGCCATTCTAGAGATGGGATCTCCCTGCCACACCCCACCAACACCATCATCTCAAGAAATGAGTGATCACTGAAGCTTTTTGGACTTTTTGTTTGCTTGTTTGTTTGTTTGCTTGCTTGTTTTTCGAAACGGTTTCTTTGTTTTAGCCTTGGCTGTTCTAGATTCAATCTGTAGATTAGGCTGGCCTAGAACTCAAGAGAGCCTCCTGCTTCTGCCTCCCAAGTGCAGGAAATAGAGGCATATGCCATCATTAGCTGACGGATCACTGTAGTTTCAAGCCAGTGGGTTTTGATGTAGTTTGGTATCAAGAAAGAAGCAAATGAAATTCAGTTCAATTCAGCATTCTTGAAACAGTTTTTGGTCTCCAGCCATACCTAGAAAAGCTTTGAACATTGCTCAAACTCTTTCCCCTTTCTCTTTCTACCTGGAGCTCTATTTGAATATTGCTGAATCTGAATTTTTTTTCAGAGAGGCTCAGTGCAATCTGTGTCTCCTCAGTTGTGTCTCATACACCACTTAGGTCATTGTTAGTTTTATTTTAACTCATGTTTTACATTTCCAAAAGTTTGCCTGCTTCCTGCGCACATGTACACAATCACTCTTTTTCATTTCCTTTACTTGCTGGCATTTTCAAGTCTAGCTTTTAATCTTTACTAAGATGGTTGTGTGTGTGTGTGTGTGTGTGTGTGTGTGTGTGTGTGTGTGTGTTGGTGCATGTGCGTGGGTGCATGATTTTGTATCCCTTGGAGAACTAATTGTGGGGAGCCTTGAGGTCTAGAATTCCTCCAGATAGGATTGAGGTTTGTTTCTGCCAGGTGCCTGGGAACCATCCCAATCTGGATCTCTCTAAACTAAACAGGCCATTTGAATGTGTTTATGTGAATTTGAGAGAAGGCTCCCTGCAAGAATTAGCTCGCCATTACCAGTCATTTTTCTTTTACTCTTTTCTCAAGGGTGTCTAATGCCAAACTGTACCTTGTAGTCTTCAATGAGGGTGTGTCCAGGTGATAATTTTTCTCCCAATTAATTATTAAACTGAAAGAGGGACTGTTTGGAGTCCTGGCTCTATGAGAGTAAAGGTCTCTTATTTGACCACCCACTTAGTCTCCAGTCTGCATATGCTAATGAGGGCTTGAAGATTGCTCCAGCTCTCACTTTCAAAATGCCCGCTGGCCAAAGTGGCTGAAGCAAGCTTTTTCTCTGTTAGCTTGTGCTTTCATTTTGGCTTCAGATTTTTCTTTTCTTTCTTCTATTATTATCCTTTCTTTGGATTCTCAGCTTGTTGCTGTTTTTTAAGGAAGATTTTTTTTTTATTTTTGTTTTCCATTGGCATCTTAGATCTTTTCCTCCCTGGAAAGCTGAGTAGTTTGGCTCATATTGTTCTAGCCCATCTCTCCACCAGAAATGCCTCATTCCCTGTGGGGCACAGTACAGCCTTCTGAGTACTTTCAGGTGTGATGGAAAGCCTGTGGTCCCTGTTCCGTGTAGATACTACAGACACGAGTATAAGCCAGATATGGAACATAGACTAAAGTTTCCCTAGCCACAGAGAGAACAGAAGAGGTCTGCATCCATCACCACGCTCTGCAGGATGAACTAAATCTGAAAAAAAAAAAAAAAATTGGAAATTGGGAGAGTTCCTGGCAGAATAATCACCATTATGTCATTTTTTTTTTAATGCACGTGGCTTGTTTTTGTTTTTCAGAAGACAGAGTTTAAATTCTATTATATAAATGGCCTTTAATGGTCTTCATTTTCTGTGGGCTAAAACAGAGGTCCCCCTAACTGGCCATTTGTCCATTTTTTGGATGCTTTCTAGGGCAAATGTTCACTAATGACCTAGTGCCCTATAAAGAATAGAGTTGGCTGGTAAATGGGGTTTGTTTAATTTAAACTCATACAAAATTTTGGGAGATAACATGCAAGTAGTGTATTAAAAAACTGTTAAGGAAATGAGATTTGCTTTAGCTTATGAGTGAAGAAATAGGTAGGTGTAATTTAACCTTATGCTTTCCTTTCTTCCTTACAATTTTACTCCATACTCTGGGGTCAGAATTCATGATTTTGAGAATGCTAATATGTATTTTGCAGTCTTCAGTAATACTCAGGAGTTCCCAAGAGTATAATTCCAGCAGGAAAAAAGAAACACTACCCACAAAATTAGAATTCACTAATAGATAAAAGGAATCTTATAATGATCTTTGGGAAGAACTGCCAATTACAGTGACGATAATTATAGATGCTGTGGGCTAGATGCAGAAAGGACACACAGCGCTTCTGCACTGTGCACTTTGCTGCTTTCTAAGAGCCTGCTGTATCCACCCTCCCACCACAAGTAAAAACACAATGGGCTGTTTTGTGTTTAGGTTTCCATATGTGGATGCTAACCTCTGTAAACCTGGCTGCTCTTGGTCGGACTGCAGATGTTGCCTGGGCTCAAGAAGGCCAGGTGACTTAGGACATCCTCCTGCATGGGAGCTCTTATGTTGTTGGTGACAACTTTAGCAAATGTACAAAGTCTTACCTTCTAAGAAGTCTGGACAAAATAAGGAACATAACCAAAATGTCAGAATAAAACAACTTGAGAGATACAATGGGAGCCTGCTAAGAAGGCAGAGGTACAGGAGGAATTAGGAATCAGCAGAAACCATAAAATAGAGCAATAGCAGATAGAGAAGTGGAAAAAGCAAGCAAGCAAGCAAACAAACAAACAATCACAGTGGATAGAGAGAAAAGGAAGCCATGGGTAACAAAGTGACTGACAGCTTCATGAAGGGCATCTAGCTTTCCACACAGGCAGGCTAGTTACCTATTGCATTTAAAGGATAGCGGTTAGTGAGTTCTTTTGCAGTCTTGCACACATACAAAGTGTATTCTGTTTGCTGTGATTCCCTACCCTTTCAACTCTCCTGCCTATCCCTGTCACCCAAGCCTTTACTAGTCTCTTCCCTACATGGATGTCTTTTGTGTGCTGAGACCCACTGAGCTTAACTGGGTCTTTGTGTGGGACCATGGGTTTAGAACTAGCTACTGGGTTCTGGTCAGATCCTCAGGGTCTTCAGGAATGGATACAATGTCTGCCTCTCTCCCTAAATTCATCAGTAGCTAATAGTTCAGCATTTAAGGGGTAAGCCCTTCCTATGAGCCATTCCCCAATCCATCGACTGTAACAGCTGCTGTGAGGTCATGGCTGCATTGAATTTTTTTTAAAATAATGAGCATGCCAACATTCTTGTATTACTTCAAGAAAATGTACTTATGTTATTTAATAACTGAAATATGCTAATCAAACTGAATCTTATAGAAAATAGAAAGTGACCAAATGGGTACTTCTGTAAAATTTTTGCATTTGTCTAATATATGTGTATATATGTATACAGATTTAGGAGTATACACCAATGATTGTGCATATAGATGAATAATTATGTCATACCATGATGACAATGAACTAAGAGTCTGTACTATAAGATAGCCTCACTTAAATGTTTTTCTTCATAAGAGTTGCTGTGGTCATGGTACCTCTTCACAGCAATAAAACTCTAAGCCGTGGTTTAAATATACAATATCTTCACAGACTCAGATGGTACTGAGCTGGTAGACTATCTTGAATGGCTATAGAAATTTCAGGGGGTGAGATCCAGCTAGTGGAAGTAGGCCTTCAAGGGAAAGGCTTTTGTTACAGCCTGGCTCTTCAGTCTGAACATGAAGTTCTGTTGAGATTTAAGCAAGCCAGCCTCGTATTCCTTCTGTCATAGCAGTGACTCAGGGCTGTACCCCGAGTTTCCATCTATGTTGGATTGTACACTCTCAAACCATGAGCCAAAATAAATCCTTCTCATAATTGCTTCTGCCAGATATTTTGTCACAGTGATGAGAAGACTGATACATAAAATTAATACTGAGTAATGGCGCCTTTGTTCTGAGAAACCCGACCATGTAGTTCATAGGCCTTCGGAAGTGGTTTCAGGAGGAATGTAGATTAGTGTTGAACTGTGGGATAGAATGGAATGCTGTAAGCAAAGCTTAATTGGCTATTCTGATAGAAATGTCGATGAACAGAATTTCCATAGAAATGAAGACACTGAAGACCTAGCTCATGAGGTTTAAAAAGGGAATAATGACTTTCCTGGGGACAGGGATAGAGATTCCTGTTTTTACATTCTGGCAAAATAAAAGCAACAACAACAACCACCACAACAAAATAACAGCCACAGAAATCATTGTGGCTACATTCTATCTTTTTTGTAAAAAGATTAAGTGAGGCTAAATTAAGAAGTAATGTATTTGTTTTGGAGGAAGTTTCAAGACAATAATTTGTTGAGGCTGTGGCATGGTTACCCTTCTTCCCTTTAGTGAGATTTAGAGTGAGAATTCTGAGCAGACATTGAAATAGAAGTAGAAATGAACTTTGGTAGGGAAAAGAATGTGAGCAAGTTAAAGATGCCAAAATAGCAGCCATGAACAAAGTACTTGCCAACAAAGCAGTGACAGTGGTTAAAGGCATTAGTGTGACTGACAAGGGACATTGCACTTTGTACTAGGGGAACCAGTACTATTCACTGGAGACATCACACCCAGAGAAAGTTCCAGAATGGAACTTATTTTTAAAAAGCAATTCAATTAAAAGAAGTGTGCCGGAAAAGTTTACTTGAACAGAGTGTCAGAGAACTGAGGCCCTGTTCCAACAGGGTGATCCAGAGAATTGTCTCTCTGGTTTAGTTATCCCAGGCCTTGGTGGTCTCTACATCTGTACTATAAGGAAATCAGGCTATATCTTAAACTAGTAACAGAATTCGGCATCATTGTCCATATATTGCCCTGTTTGCAAGCATGCAAAATGCAAAAGCTACAGAGTCACTGAGGATTGCCCCACAGTTCTAGGAAATCACCAAGGCCAAGGAATAATGTAGCAGAATTGTATTTTTCTGGAGTGAGACCTTGGAAGGTCAATGTTTAAAGCTCTGAAGGTAAGTCCTAAGTTGCAATAGAGCCTTTAGAATAGAGGAACAGCAGAGATCCAGGGACACAGGCCTGGTGAGACTGGGTTGCAAGTAGCCGGGAACAGAGAGGTCTGTGCTGAGAGCTCAGAGGGTGCACAACCCCCAGATTGGTACAGGGGAACAGGAACCTTGCCAAAGGGTCTTTGTTTCCACCCTGTGGACCTGTGTATGCAGAACAGGCGCTCAGGCCATCTCCCACCAGGAACAGTGGAGATCCAGGGACACAGGCCAGGTACACAGAGGAACGGGAAACAATCACTGACAACATGAGCACATATAATCACAGACAACAAGATGGCAAGAGGAAAGCAAAAGAACTTATCCAGTGGAAACCAAGACAACATAGCAACACCAGAACCCAGCTCTCCCATCACAGCAAATGGAGGAATGCCAAACACCCTAGAAAAAGAAGACTCAGACCTGAAATCATACCTCAAGATGATGATAGAGACCCTTAAACAAGAAAGGGAGGAAAAGCATAAATAAATAGAGCTTTTAAAGAGGAAACAAGAAAAACACTCAAAGAGGAAAACAGAACCAAAGAGATGAAGAAATGCATGAAGGAATTTAAAATGGAAATGGAAACAATAAAGGAAATACTAAAAGAGACAACCTTAGAGGTAGAAAACCTAAAAAAGAAATCAGGAGTCACAGATGCAAGCATCTACAGCAGACTACAAGAAAATGAAGAGAGAATTTCAGGAGTTGAAGACAACATTGAAAACATAGACAAAACAGTCAGAGAAGATGCAAAAGCCAAAAAGCTCCTGACTCAAAATGTTCAAGAGATCTAGGACACAATGAGAAGACTAAACCTAAGGATAATAGGAATAGAAGAGAGCGAAGAATATCAACAAAGAGGCACAGTAAATATCTTCAACAAAATTGTAGAAAAAAGCTTCCCTGCCCTTAAGAATGAGATGACCATGAGCATAAAAGAAGCATACAGAACTTCAAATAGAGTGGACCAGAAAAGAAATTCCTCCTGACACATAATAGTCAAAACGCCAAGTGCCCAAAGCAAAGAAAGAATACTAACTGCAGTAAGGGAAAAAGGTCATGTAACATATAAAGGCAGACCAATCAGAATCACACCTGACTTCTCAACGGAGACTCTGAAAGCTAGAAGAGCCTGGACAGACATCATGCAGACCTTAAGAGAACACAAGTGTCAGCCCAAGCTGCTATACCCAGCAAAACTCTCAATCACCATACATGAAGAGACCAAGATATTCCAAGACAAAACTAAAGTTAAACAATATCTGACCACAAAACCAGCACTACAATGAATTATAGATGGAAAAGCCAATACAAGGAGGAAAACTACATCCTAGTAAAAACAAGAAAATACCTAAGCAAGAAAACCAAAAGAAGAAAGACACACAGGGACAATTCTACCTCTAAAAGCAAAAACAGCAAGAAAAAGCAATCACTATTCCTTAATATCTGTTAACATGAATGGACTCAATTTCCCAATAAAAAGATATAGACTATCAGACTGGATATGTAAACAGACTCCAGCATTTTACTGCATACAGGAAACTCATCTCAGAGACAAAGACAGACACAATCTCAGAGTAAAACGTTGGGAAAAAACCTTCCAAGCAAATGGCCCGAAGAAGCAAGCTAGAGTGGCCATTCTAATATCGAATAAAGTAGATTTTCAACCAAAAGTTATCAAAAAAGATACGGAAAGACACTTTTTACTCATTACAGGGGAAATTTGTCAGGAGGAACTCTCAATCCTTAACATATATGCTCCAAATACAAGAGCACCCATATTCATAAAAGAGACCCTACTGAAGCTCAAAAGATACATTGCACCCCACACAATAATAGTGGGAGACTTTAATACCCCACTCTCATCAATGGACAGACCATGGAAGCAGAAACTGAACAAGGACACAATAAAACTTGCAGAGGTTATGAACCAATTGGAATTAATAGACATCTACAGAACATATCATCCCAAAACTTAAAGAATACACCTTATTCTAAGAACCTCATGGCACCTTCTCCAAAATTGACCTAATAATCAGTCACAAAACAAGCCTAAATAGATATAAGAAGATTGAAATACTCCCATGCATCCTATCAGACAACCATGGTCTAAGGCTGGTCTTTAATAACAACAAAGACAACAAAAAGCCCATATACACATGGAAACTAAACAATGTTCTATTAAATGATAGTATGATCAAAGAAAAAATAAAGAAAGAAATTAAGAATTTTCTAGAATTTAATGAAAACGAAAACACACCATACACAAACCTATGGGATGCAATGAAAGCAGTACTGAGAGGAAAACTCATAGCTCTGAGTGCTTCCAAAAAGAAACTGGAGAGAGCATACACAAGCAATTTGACAGAACAGTTGAAAACTCTAGAACAAAAGGAAGCAGATACACCAAAGAGGTGTAGACGGCAGGAAATAATCAAACTCAGAGCAGAAATTGACCAAAGAAAAATAAAAAGAACCATTAAAAGAATCAACAAAACAAAGAGCTGTTTTATGAGAAAATTAACAAGATTATAAACCCTTAGCCAGACTAACTAGAGGGCAAAGAGAGAGTATCCAAATTAACAAAATCAGAAATGAAAGTGGAGACATAATTGAAACTGAGGAAATTCAAGAAATCATCAGACCGTACTACAAAAGCCTATACTCAACAAAGATGGAAAATCTGGAGAAAATGGATTAATTCCTAGACAGATATCAGATACAAAAGTTAAACCAGGACCAGGTAAACCATCTAAATAATCTCATAATACCTAAAGAAATAGAAGCAGTCATCAAAAGCCTCCCTACCAAAAAAAGCCCAGGTCCAGATGGGTTCAGTGCAGAATTTTATCAGACATTGATGACCTAATACCAATACTCTCCAAACTATTCCACAAAATAGAATCAGATGGAAAACTACCTAACTCATTTTTTGAGGCTACAAAAACCCTCGTTCCTAAACCACACAAAGACCCTACAAGGAAAGAGAACTTCAGACCAATCTAACCTATGAACATTGATGCAAAAATACTCAACAAAATCATTGCAAACCAAGTCCAAGAACACATCAAAATGATCATTCACTATGATCAAGTAGGCTTCATCCCTGGGATGCAAGGATGGTTTAATATACAGAAATTCATCAACGTAATCCACCATGTAAACAAACTCAAAGAAAACAACCACACAGTCATCTCACTAGATGCTGAGAAAGAATTTGACAAAATTCAATACCCTTTTATGTTAAAAGTCTTGGAAAGAAAAGGAATCCAAGGCCCATACTTAAACATAAGAAAAGCAATGTATAGCAAACCAATTGCCAACATCAAACTTAACAGTGGGGAACTTGAAACAGTCCCAGTAAAATCAGGGATTAGACAAGGCTGCCCACTCTCCCCTTACCTATTCAACATAGTACTGGAAGTAATTAGACAGCAAAAGGAAATCAAAGGGATACAAATTGGAAAGGAAGAAGTAAAAACACCACTATTTGCAGATGAAATGATAGTGTATGTAAGTGACCTCAAAAATTCCACCAGAGAACTTCTACAGCTGATAAACAAGTTTAGCAAAGTGGCTGGATATAAAATTAACTCAAACAAGTCAGTAGCCTTCCTCTACTCAAAGGACAAACATGTGGAGGAAGAAATTAGGGAAAAGATACTTTTCACAATAATCACAAACAATATGAAATACATTGGTGTGACTCTAACTAAGCAAGTGAAGGACCTGTATGGCAAGAACTTCAAACCTCTAAAGAAGGAAATCGATGAAGATCTTAGAATATGGAAAGATCTCCCATGCTCATGGATTAGAAGGATCAACATTGTAAAAATGGCCATCTTACCAAAAGCAATCTACAGATTTAATGCAGTTCTCATCAAAATTCCAACCCAACTCTTCATTGAGTTGGAAAGAGCAATGTGTAATTTCATCTGGAATAACAAAAGACCTAGAATATCGAAATCTATCCTCAAAAACAAGAAACCATCTGTGGGACTCACTATTCCTGACATCAAGCCATATTAAAAGGCAATTGTGCTAAAAAGTGCATGGCACTAGTACAGAGATAGGCATGTGGATCAATGGAATACAAGATCCAGAAATAAGCCCTCACATATATGGTCACTTGATTTTTGACAAAGGAGCTATAAACATTCAATGGTAAAAGGACAGCCTTTTCAACAAATGGTGTTGGTCCAACTGGCACTCAGCATGCAGAAGAATGAAAATAGACCCTTTCTTATCTCCTCATATAAAGCTCAAGTGCAAGTGGATCAAAGATCTCCACATTAAACAAGGTACACTGAAATTATTAGAAGAGAAAGTCAGGAAAACCTTAGAACACATAGGCACAGGAGAAAATTTTCTGAACAGAACACCAATGGCTCTTTCTCTAAGGTTAAATATTGACAAATGGGACTTAATGAGATTGCAAAGTTTCTGTAAGCCTAGGACACTGTCAAGAAAACAAAATGGCAGCCAACAGTTTTGGAAAATATCTTTACCAACCCCACATCAGATAGAGGCCTAATATCCAAGGTATACAAAGAACTCAAAAAACTAGACACCAGAGAATCAAACAACCCTATCAAAAAATGGGGTACAGAGCTAAACAAAAAATTCTCAATCGAGGAATATCGAATGGCTGAGAAGCATCTAAGGAAGTGCACAATATTATTAGCCATTAAGGAAATGCCAATCAAAACAACCCTGAGATTTTACCTCACATCAACCATAATGGCTAGGATCAAAATTTCAGGTGACAGCAGATGCTGGCAAGGATGCGGAGAAAGAGCAACACTCCTCCACTGTTGGTAGGGTTGTAAACTGATACAACCACTCTGGAAATTTGTCTGGCGATTCTTCAGAAAATTGGACATAGTACTACCTGAAGACCCAGTTATTCCACTTCTGGGCATATAGCCCAGAGAAGCTCCAACATACAACAAAGATACATGCACCACAATGTTCATAGCAGCCCTATTTATAATAGCCAGAAGCTGGAAAGAACCCAGATGTCCTTCAGTAGATGAATGGATAAAAAAATTGTGGTATATTTACACAATGGAGTACTACTCAGCTATCAGAAATAATGACTTCATGAAATTCATAAGAAAATGGATGCATCTAGAGAATATCATCCTGAGTGAGATAACCCAGTCACTAAAGAACAGACATAATATGCAGTCATTCATAATTGGATACTAACCACAGAAAGCTCTGAACACCCCAGAAACCACTCACAGACTATATGAAGTTCAAGAAAAACAAAGGCCAAAAAAAAAAAAAAAAAAAAAAAAAAAAAAAAAGGAAAATGAAAAACCATTATGCTTAATCTTTGCATACCATGAAAACTTTGACCAATTCCAGGTTTTACACATACTTTACGCTCATTGTAACTAGTAAGTTTTTAATGCACACTATCAAACCTTTAAAAAATATCAAGTACTGACAGAATGTATTCATATACTTTCAAGAAAAAATGCTTAAAAACTATACATCTATGTTTTTTTTTTTTTTTTAAATAAAGTTGTTCGATTAAAAAAACAAGTACATGCACAGTATGGTACACTTCAAATATTATGAGAGAAAATCTTATGTATTTTTTTCTTGCAATTTAAAAGACCTGTACTCTCTGAAAAATTTTAGAGGGCAAATTATATGTCCTGAGGTTTTTATTTTTTCTTGCATTTGTTAACGTAAAAAGAGATCAGAAGGGCACCTATATGTAGAGCTGTCTGCCAGATGCAATAGGAATACTGCCATATTGGACTCAAATGCTGTCCTTTCTACACAGCACTGCTCTAACCTTTGACTGTGTGTTTGCTCTACAAATATGCATTAACACTAGAAAATTTACTGTTAAAAAAAGACTTTAGGATATTGGAGATCCCACTGTGATGATTGCTTTGGGAACCTGCAGGTACAGAGATGGGTTTGCCCCAAAGGGAGGACATATGTACTTCTGGCAGGAGAGCTCTGGTGGGTATAAGTCTTCAAGCCCAGATGGTGCGTCTACAATTCTTGTGTATTTGACATGGAGATACAGGGTTGTCTCCTCTCATGGGCTTTGGTCTTACATTGGTCTGATGTTTCCTGCTTTGCCCCCATTTGCCTCTTTTGGAATGAGGATGTTGCCTCTGTGTCATTTTATGTTGGAAGTATGTAATTGGATTATGAGTTCAATATCTCAGAAGAGACAGTGGATATTGGAGTTTTGCAAAGTGTTGAGACTGTGAAGACTTTAGGAACTTTCAAAATGACTGAAAGCATTTTGCCTCGTGAGACTATCATGAGCCTATATCATGAGCCTATGGACCCAGGAGTGGAATGGTATGGTTTGACTATAATTGACCCCTGACCGGCTCATACACACAAACAGGTAGTCCCCAACTGGAAGCACCTTTACGAAATTGAAGTGCCTTCTGGAAATAGACCACTGGGATCAGGCCTTGCACAGTATAGTTCCACCTCTGTCTTGGGTTTTCCTTTTTCTTTTTTTTCTGCTAAGATCAAAGCAGGAAGCCATATTTTTTCTGTTGGCACAACACAGAGCCATTATGAAGTCTATCATGCCTTCCTTGCCCACCATGATGTAATTTATTTTCTTCCTCTCCTGATGCTTATGCCACACATTCTGTCACAGAGCTGAAAATAAGAACTAATATGTAACCTCTGATGGTGTGAGTTTGGACCAATGGCTTACTTAATATTTGGCAGTTTTCCATAACTCTTCTGGTGACTCATCTTCTGAAGTTTTGGCTTCTTGTTGCCTCCTTCCTTACACAGCCCTATCTCTCTTTCACCTTTCACTTTAATACTCTCATGGTTCTCTGTAGCATGCATAGTCATTTTCCAAGACACACTTTAGTGTGCTCCAACTGCCTTTGATCTGTGCAGAGGCTCTTACAGCTCTGGTTCTTATGATTTTGGAGAGTGGTAGTCTAGTTGTTTTCTGATTATTGGTGTTGTTTAGTATTTTGGTCTGGAAGCCCCAGATTTCATCTACTTTGTGTTTTTATCTCAGCCTGATTCATCTATGATAAAGACCAGTAGGCAACAAAGGTCCCCCTAGGAGAGCTTTCTTTGAGTCCTTAGCATCACAGCATAAAGGATAATAGTGTACCACAGTGAAGTTCACAGGAATCAAGTGAAAAGAGTAAAGAACAGGCTCCATCTATATCCCAGAGAGTGTGTGTCATGCCTTCACTAAACTTCTAATTCTTCCCACAACAGATTGGTACATACAGGAGATCTATTTCCACATATCACGATGCTTACATCTGCATCGGTAACAGACTCACACATAGGCCAGTCACTGTTCTCAAACAGATAACACATCTTTCTGTCAATTATAAGGTGAGTTCATAGATTTATCTTCAGTCTCTTCTACTTTATTGGAGACTCCTATTATTATAGCAGCTATGGGCTGGATTTTACTAGATTTTTGGTGGTGTCAAATGTGGGTTGCTGAATGTTGTGATAAAAATGAAGTCTCTTGAAGCTGAAGTCAGAAGTGACTATGGATGAATCAGAGTTTATTAAGACATGTTTGCAGCAAGATTTCTCTCAGTGATTACTGAGTGGACCTGTTGTAGAATTAAGATCCCAGTTGGCACTTAACTAGATGCCATTCTAAAACGTTAGGTCCTTATTGGCTTCACAGTGGGTCTTATATACAGGCATCTGCAAAAGTAAGGAAAGATTGGTAAGGTTTTGGAAAAGGAGTCACACGTACATGGAGCAGCCTCTAGACTACAGGATATCAGCTCACTTAAGGAGAATGGGTCACTTCAAAGCCATTGAAAGGGCACTCAGACAACTGCCAGTCACATTTGTCCCATTGCTACATCCAGTCACTATGCTGAGATGGTTAATCTTCATTGTCAGCTAGGCCGGATTTAGAATTACCATGGAGATTAAGGCCTGCGTCTGGCTGTGCTCAGGACCATATTTTCAGATGTTAACCAAAGGAGAAAAAACATTCTAGGGTGTTGATACCAGCTCATGGCCTGGGAGCTTAGATACAAATCAGGGGTGGGGGGGGGGGAGAAAGCCAAAAGAGCTCTCCCCAGCCCCTGCTTCTTGGCTGCTATGCCAAAAACTGAGTCTCTCTGGCGTGTCTTCAACATGACAGTGGACCAAACCCTTTGAAGCTGAGAGCCAAAAAAACCAGTCTTCCTTCTTTTAAACTCTTTGTCAGGTAGTTCATCACAGCAACACAAAAGCGACCAATACAATATCAAAGCAGTGAATTGTGGCATTGCAACAGCTGAGCGCTTGGCTTTTTAACATGGTAAGACAGTCATGGAAAGCCCCCAAGTAGTTCTAGCACGTTTTCTGGGTTATCTGCCATCTTAACTTTTGGAAGGTCCTAGCTTGATATACATTCTCATGTTTTCCCATGTCAGATATTACAGAACGGTTAAGCTTGGTGTGCAGTGACATTCTCCAGGCAAGCTTTCCAAAGCAAAAGCCGCGGGTAATGGATATGGCATGGTTTCCAGGAAATCACATCCGAGACACCCAGCCCTCAAAGCTCGGAGAACTCAACAGTTGCACCGTATCAGACCTGTCAGTTTCCTGTGACTGAATCCCTGAAGATTCCAACCACATAGTGTCGGGGACATGGGTTCCTGTAGCTGGCAGGAATTCAAAAGGGAGAGGAATGAGGCAGTGAGAGGGGAGACATGGAGAGAAAGAGGGTGGGGGAGGCACACTGCTGTATATCAAGGAGGCAGCGTCTCTATTGCTGGTGATTGACAACTGAAGGAGTTAAACAGTCATTCCCTTTTTAAAGAGAAGCTGGTGAGTAGTTGGAGATGCTTAGTGTAAACCCAGAATTCAATACTGACTGTGCAATCTTGAGTAATTAAACTGATTGTTAGTCCAGTTATCTCTATACACTGGCTTGATAAAAATACCTAATCCACAGACTTGTCAGGACGGTGACTTGATTTAGAGCATGTGCAATATAAAAGTTTCTGCTCAGAGCTGGGGAGATGGCTGATTAGCTAAGAATACTCATTGTTCTTGTGGCAGACCGTGGTTTGAGTCCAAGTACACAAATGGTGGGTCACGACTATAATTAGGTTTTAAGGATTTCAGCATCCTTTTCTGACCTCCAAAGGCAACTAGGATGTGTATGGTACAGAGATATGCATGTAAGGAAAACATTCACAGACATAAATTTTAAAATAAAGAAATCTTGAATCAATTTGGTTAAAATTTGCACTTGATAAACTTGGGATAACCATATCAAGAACTTACATAATTAATGATAGTAAAGCTTTGATATGAAAAGAAGCACAAAAAGTAGTGTGTAGACTTATGTCCATTTGAAATTTGGATTATTTGAAAAACCTGACATGAATCAGCTTTTTAAATGCCATAGCAACTGGCCACAGACTGAGTGTTTTATTTTATTTCTTTTTAGTGTTTGATTTTTGTTTCTCTCTCTCCCTCTCCCTCCCCCCCCCGTGTGTGTGTGTGTGTGTGTGTGTGTGTGTGTTTGTGTGATGACTAATCTTGGTCTTTAATGACACAATTAGGAAGAGCAAGTCTCTGTTAAGTGAAGTGAACTTAAATATACTCTCACGATACACAAGGTGAAAGAAGCGTTTTAGTTTTTGGACTGTTGTGTGTACTAAAATGTTTATGACAGGTTGGGATGACAAACGATGCGTGTTCACTCAGGAGGCTAACACACTGACATGGCTGGCACCAGACAACCCTGAAGAGACTCACTTCCGCTTACATGCTTATAGTTTGCTTCCTCTTCCATGCTTTCTATTGATTAGTCTGTCTTTAGAGTGATCTCGTAACTAAAATCTTAAAAAGACTAAAGGAGACATTTTGATAAAATCCAAGAAACACCGTTCTTTGGCACCTCCTCATTCTCCATCCATTCAGGAGCCCTGTACTCAAGACCATTTCCTGAGTTCCCATCTGAGTACTGTTTCTGAACTTTCTCTTGCTGCATGCTGCCTTTATTGCATTCCCAGTGTGAACATGAACATGTACCGTTCATTGTGTCTAGTGTCTACCTCTTTCACTGGATGGGAACTTGGAGAACAATCTTGATTAGGCTAGTGTCTGGGGGTTCTGTAAGAGATTGTACCTTAGGTCAGTTGTGATGGGAAGACCTGCCCTAAGCAGGAGTAGCACCATTTCCAGGTTTAGAGTTCTGGACTATATAAAAGAGACAAAACAAGCTGAGGAACAGCATTCATCCCTCTCTGATATCTGACTGCCTCAGGTTTCTGCTGCTGTGGTTTTCCAGCCACAGTGGACCACGCCTTTAAAGAGGGCACCAAAGCAGGCCCTTTCTTACTTAAGTTGCCTTTGTTAGGGTATTTTTAAAAATAAATGTGATAATATATTATGATAGAGATGTCACTTACATTCCAAGAGAATGGAGCTTTGGCTGCACCTTACAGCCAGTGTTAATGACATACATACCTTAAGGTCAGGCAAGACTTCAGACTGCTGTTCTACTGTGTACCCAGCCTGTTTGTTTAAACTGCCTTTAAGAGGACAATGAAGCAATCAACCTTTCCTGTCTTGTATTTCCTATAAAATCCATGTTTAGAATCTAAGATAATGATATATCTTCTCATATTTCCTCAAAGCTTTCTTACATATTTTATCTTACTATATTCCTCAAAGGACAATGAGATCACAGTAATATTTGATATAGAAAGTAGCATTGCTCACTGCAGCACGTATGCAGAAAAGAGTTTTGTTGGTCAGACATACTTTCTTAGGGACTGGCGAATTTCCAGAGGCCCAAGTGTGTTAATATTTTATCTAATGAAGTATGGCTAGTTTGTGTGGGTCAGTTGTTGATTGGTGGATCTCTAGAAATATGTGATTATAAGTTAATTCTGGATGGGCCAGACTATCAAGCCTAAGAGGTAATAAAGTTGGTTGACTTGTAGCCATGTGTGTAAACAACCAAGTTGTCTTTGATCATTGAGCGTTGAGCACTGACATTGTAGCATTCATTACTGTGACAGAAAAAACAAACAAAAAAAGCAAAACAAACAACAAACCAACCCAAGTCTTTCCCTTAAAGAGCTTCTGAAACTTCTCACTTGGCACTTTTAAAAATTTAGTCATTCCATATATCTGTATGAAGTTCCTACGGTGACTAAATCAAGTAAGAAAAAGTTAGGACCCAGGGGTTTCCTACTCTTATTCCCGTGAAGGAAACACAGAGGTGAAGAGAAAATGTACTATTTTGAGAAGACACAAGGAGAACGCACTCCAGGGTGGAGAATGACTGACTGCTGTGTTTCATAGACCGGAAGAAGAGGCCCCACTAGTGAGGAACTCTTGAATTAAGGCTTACAGAACAGGAACCTGAAGAGGAGTTCTTCAGGCCACAAATCTGCAGATAGAAATACCTCACTTGGTCTTAGGGCCATGGCAAAGGGTGTCTTTATGGACAGTGAAGACGAGTGTAATGATTTTAACTTTGGAAAGGAAATATTTAATTTTTTTTTTAAGGATCAATCTAGTGGACTGAGGATATTTTAAAGATTAGCATTACTATAGATGTGTGTCACAGTGGACTGAGGATATTTTGAAGATTAGCATTACTATAGATATGTGTCACAGTGGACTGAGGACATTTTGAAGATTAGCATTACTATAGATATGTGTCACAGTGGACTGAGAATATTTTGAAGATTAGCATTACTATAGATATGTGTCACAGTGGACTGAGGACATTTTGAAGATTAGCATTACTATTGATGTGTGTCACCCTGCTCCCCAACATCTACTGGAGTCAAAACCATGTGCACCTGTAAAGTGGCCTTACTGAGGAACAGCGTCTCTGCCATTACATTGATTCTAGCATGGTAAGACTAATGTCTCATAAGGAGAGGGAAGTGTGGGCACAGACACACCAGGGCAAAGTCCAGTGGTGTTAAAAGCAGTGACGAGACTACTAAGATTTGGGGCAGAGACAATAAGGAGCAGGGCAGGATACTAGGGCATCACAGAGGGTGCATGGTCATACTCTACCTTGCTTTCAAACTTCAGACTCATAAGCTGTAAATGCATTTCTGTTAGTTAAGCCACACCATTTGCGGCAGTTTATTATGGAAGACAAAGGACACGCTAGTAAATCCAGTAAGGGTCACAGCGAGGATATTCATCCATAAACCATCTGAGAGGTGTGGCTCAAACCCGAGTGCCTGATAGGAGACGCGGTCAGATACTGCTTTGATTTTGAAGGGAGAAGAAACAGGATTTGTTGATGCACAGAATGAGAACTGTGAGGAGAGAGGAGTCCAGGAGTAGGTTTTGGGCTTGAGCAACTATGATTAATGTTTACTGAAATGTTGAGTATTCTAGGAAGGGGAAACAGTTCAGTTTTCTAATTTGGTGTCGGGGACATATTATTATGTACAGAACCCAGGGGAGGACGGGCAGCACTGTTGGAGATCAATCTTGTCGGGGCATTTAGGTACCTTTTTAGAGCACAAGGCTCATCTACATTGCTTAGGTGCGAGACAGAGAAACATACAGACAAAAAAAAAAAAAAAAAAAAAAAAAATGAAACGAATCTAAGCGAGCGAACCGAGGATGAATCCATGTGAGATTCACGTGACACATGTTATGGTCAGGATGGAAAATGTCCCCCACAGGGTCATATGTTCAGACTGGCGGTGACGCTGCACAGGGGGGCTTAGGGGATGTTTAAAGTGGGAGGCAGCCTGGATGGCTGGCCAGTGCGAAGACAGCTGCCCCACTTAACATCCCCACTGTCAGGGGTGGATCCCTCAACCGCTGTCACTGCCTTGAGCTTCCAGCCATCACTAATTGTCTTCCGGTACACGGATGAGAAAAGTAACTAATGAAACCAACAAACAGCAAAGTAGGAAGTGCCGGACTGTCCTTAGAGACTGCAGGAGGACTTCACATCCGTTCTTTGAAATTCTCTGTCTCTTGATAGTGTAGGGCCTCTTATAAACATGTTCTCAAATACGCAAAGTTCAGCAATGCAAACTGAGTCTAAGCTGTTATTGATTGAAGACCATTAATAAATTGTGTGTTATTTACATTATGAACACACGCCTTTCCCCTCTGCCCAGAGCATCCCGAGTTGTCACCTCATCTGTACGTTTTGTATCTGAAATAACTTTTGACCTTGAGGCAATCTAAGAAAACTTCATTAGTTACAGACCTAATTCTGGACTTCATTAAAGCAAAGTTATGCTTCAAAAATCTGATCAGATAGAATTTGGGGAATGGGTAACTTGTGTTTGGTTTATTGCATGTTGTCTTACACAACTGCCATTCTAAAAGATTATAGGTTAGGTAATCAATAAAGGGTTGTTGAATCAAATTGAGCTCACATTCTTTTGGTATGATCATGGTGCAGGCTTAAATCTGTTCACAGTCATAGCACAATTGGAAAGAAAACTGCAACAGGAATTCCCTTACTTGCCCCAGCAGAGAGAGCAGCTTCAGTAGCAGTGGTTCTAGAACACTGGGATGTAAAAGGAGTAAAAAACCCCGATGATTTGAACCTTTAGCTCTAAACAGCTAAGAAGAGTTTGATTTAGAGACAATAAAGTCCCCAGGTGTTTTGATGCTTTATGGTGGCATTTCTCACCCTGTATACCTCGAAACCTTTTGGTGTCAAATGAGCCTTTCACAGGGGTCACATATCAGATACCCTGCATAATGGGTATTTATGTCAAGATTTATAAAAGTAGCAATATTTCAGTTATGAAGTAGCAACAAGAATAATTTTATGGTTGGGGGTTCACCACACCATGAGGAGCTGTATTAAAGGGTCACAGCATTAGGTAGGTTGAGAACTCCCAGACACTAAAACACCAACCAAAGAGCACACATGGAGAGACACATGACTCCAGCTGCATATGGAGCAGAGGATGGCATTATCTGACATCAATGGGAGGAGAGGCCTTTGGTCCAGTGAAGGCAAGTTCTCCCAGTGTAGGGAGCTGAGGTGGGAGAGGAGGTTTGGAAGAGGGAGCACCTTTATGGAAGGAAGTAGGGGGAAAGGAGGGGGAGAGGATAACATTTGAAATGTAAATACAGAGAATAAAAACTATCCAAAAAATAATAAAAGGAAGGTTGAGAACCACCGGCTTGGGGCAATACAGATGAATTCTGGATTCCTGGAATATCTTTGGAAGTTTCTGACACCCTTGTGCTAGGTCTTATCCTCCAAGAGATCTGAGACTAAACAAGGTAGGTTGCTGCTCCTGACTGGTTCCCTCAAACATTTCCTATTATTTGCAATTAGAGGAGAATGGGGAAAAAAAAGACATTTAAGAGAGTAACTTTCCTATAGAATTTAGCATAAAAGGCTTCAATGTGCCAAAGCACAGGAAGCAAGCTCTGTCATCCTTCTTTACGTCAGGGATATCACCCACTCCCCACTTCCTCTTCTGTGAGATGGAAAAATATGTGTGGGCTCATGAGTATTAAGTTTAATGACACACATAAAGTATTCAAATAGTGCTTGCTACCGGGCAGGAATTTAGTTAATAAATATGCATATTACACACACACACACACACACACACACACAAGTTCTGTTGGGAATCATTTTATTGCTCTGTGAAAAGAAAGCGTGCATTGTTGATATTCATGACTTCCTAGGCAGGGTCATATTTAGCCCCAGGCAGAATGTGCTAGATCCCCAGGGGTCAACACTGCCTTTTTTTTCCTTTTCTAGTTCCTGAATCCCCAGTGGTTCTCAGTCTCAATGGTAGGTTCTGTGAAATTCATAACAGTATCTAAAACGCCCGTGAAAGCACTTTGTGTATACTGCCAGCAGCCTTAACACACAAATGACTCAGAAATTAAGTCATTGCACACATTTAAAATGCATTAAAAATATAGGAAGGATTTGTTCAAAGTAGAATTTCACGAGCCAACTTTACTATAAGAAACACATCTTGTGCCCAAGTACCAAAACAAGTAAATATGCATGGAAACAGGGGTTGGAAACATTTGTTTCTAGATGCTTAGCGAGAGGGCACAGACTCCATTGTGGTTTTCTGGTTAAAATAATGAGGAGAACCTTCTTTGACGGAACTGTCGTTTTCTTCTCAAGACTCCAAATGTAGTTCCTAGAAGGGTAAAACCACTCTCTTCTTTGCAATACATTTTATCGTATGTTTGCAATATATTTTCTTTAGCTATATATTTTCCCCTGTGCCTTTACGATTCCGTGTGGCATTCAGTGTTCCTTTAGTATGGTCCATAATAACTGCATCATCATGACAGCGGGGTCTTCAATATACGCCATGTTGGTTTCCCAGACATACGACGATTCTATCAGTTTCCTCTGTTGAGGATGCTAGCACCTCACGAAAGACCACTGGAGGCTGGGGAGATGCTCCTGTCAGGTTCCCTTAGCCCTCATCTCCAGAAACCTCCCTTTCTCCTAATCTTCTCTTGTGACCACCCTTTCTTATGATCATTTTATTTGATTTGCTTTTCAGTTTTCAGGCAACTTAAGTATTCTTCCTTTTAAGTATTCTTTCTTTTACAATATGGCTTGCTCAATTAAAAATCTTAATTCTGGTTTTAGTCCAGTACCTGTTCTGGGCAGCAAGCTCCTGAGTGTGTGGCTGTGCTGGCAGACCCCTCCACACCCCGCCTACCTGCATCTTCAGTGGCAGCTGCCTTTTCAGCATCCCACTTCCTGTTTTCTGGTAACACATTTTCCTCGTTAGCTTTGCTTTTAGATGATTAACTCTGTATTCCAGGAACCAACCATGTTATCAATAGCATCATTACTTTGAACTGCCTTGTGTATCATGTTATTTTCCGTATGTATAAAAACCCACAGTGGATAATGGCTTTTTGGAGTGTATATATTTAAGAGAAACCACAGAAGGTGGGGCTGGGCTTTAAGCTCTTGCACTTACTAGTCTTGATATGTCAGAAAAGTTACTGAATAGCTGAGTCTCAGTTTTTCACTATAAAACAGGAATATGATACTTAGTGTTTAGAGTGATAGCAATTGTGAGTGCCCAGGGGAGATTTCGAGAGAAGCTGAGAACATCTTCTCCGAGTTGTCTACATTTCCATCCCTGTGTTATTTCCTGCAGCATCTCCTGTGAACACACCTTTAGTCCCAGTGTCAGCCTCATCACCCACTTCTTGTTATTAAAAGGAAAGAAACCATAGACCACTAGACACTCAATATCAGAAGTCTAAAGGATGTGACTGAAAATATTACTTTATACCAAACGACACCCTTCCTAAGGTAGTTACCTTGAAGTACTCATGCACACTGGGGAGGGTAATGGAGGGTATTTAAAAAGTATTGCATGGATTCTTTTGTCTGCCTTAAAATTAAACACTCTGAAAGAACAGAGTCAGTGTGAAACTTTTCCTGTAACTGATCCACAGCTGAGACAGGAAGTCTTTGTTAACTAGTGGAAAGGAGGCATCAGCAGCCACCAGCCTTGTTAGGATTCAGCTTTTTTTCTAGTACTTTCTGCCCTACTCCATCTTCCAGGGAACTGTTGAATTTTAGCTCTCCTGTCTATGGTGTCTTGTTATTGAGTTTGCCTTCTATTTGTTTCCCAGAGCTAGAAATAGGATATTAACCATTTTCAAATCACTACCCTTACGAAAAACACTAATTTAATTAGACAAAGGCAATGTGATTAAAATAACATGCAGGATATGCTCTGACATAATTTTATGTATTTTAGTTTTGCTTCTCATGGTAATTATCATTATATTTTCATATGTAACCATTTCACCATTTAAATTTCAATTGATTTCTAAATCAATCAAGGTGGACTGGATGAAAAAAACAATAAAACAAAAGTTCAAGGAATGTTTTTCTTGTCTTCCATGTTGAACACCAGACACATTGGAGTTTTTATATCAGTTTTTACTGAAACACATTTCAAAAGGAGTTCTTCCATTCAGGCTGGTAAAGCTGTCTGGTTCTTGAGTTATGTTCAAGGTCATTAGATATGTGAATGGAGTGTCTTTTTACCTGGCTCTTTCTGCATTGGGAATCATTTCATATTGTCTTGCCTCCTTCACTTTCCTTCTTTCTGCTCTGCCTCTGACTGTCGATCGTTTTATCAAAGTGTGGACTCAGAAGGTTAATTTCAGTAATTTTCTTGTGTCAACTGGAGCCAGTGGAGTGTTTTTATCATGCCTGTTTGCATTTAAATTTGTATCAATATATGTTGAAGAAAACATCCTGATAGCTTAAGTTCTGTCCTTAACTTGTGGAGGGAGTGTATTTGAAAAGAAGAGATTTCCCCGAGTATTGAATACTTAGGATGGATTGTGATAAACAGAACCACTGGAAACCCCCTCATCACAATCACAGCCAGTTCTAAGTGGAGACGTATGGAGACTTGGCTTTTAAGATTTGAGAAATTGTGTGTGTGTGTGTGTGTGTGTGTGTGTATGTGTGTGTGTGTGTGTGTGTGTGTTATTTCTTTCCCTATTACTTTCCCCCATGAGACTGAGTCTTACTATGTAGACCAGACTAGGATAGTCTAGATTAACCACAAACTCACAATTCTCTTGACTTACCTTTTCTTAACACTGTCAATCCTAAGATGGCACTCATGTACCACAGTGTCAGTTACTTTTCTATTGCTATGACGAGACACCACAGAAATATACCATTATAATTATATAATTATAATATAATTATAATTATATTATAAAATATACCATTTAATTGGGGACTTGCTTACAGTTTTAGAGAATGAATTAATAAGTTCATGGTTTTATGGTGGGAGTGTGGCAGTAAGCAGGCAGATATGGTACTAAAGCAATAGTTGAGAGGTTTATATCCTGATCCACAAGCAGTAGGCAGAGAGAGCTAGACTGAGCTTGGTGTGGAATTTTGACAACTCACCCCTTCCCCATAACAGAACTCATCCAACAAGGCTATACCTACTAATCCTTTCCAAACAGTTCTACCAAGTGGGGACCAAACACTCAAATGAGCCTATGAAGTAGCTACTCTTATTCAAACCATCACACACTGTGCCCCACTATGAAAGAAAGAGTTCTCTTAAATTTTGTCATCCTTTGGACCAAAAACAATCAAGGTCTAAAATTTTTTCAGTGCCCAGTTTATTTAAAATATCACTATGAATTTCAATTATATGTTCATTATTTCCAGAAACCAAGGAAGGCAATTTACATTATATTTAATGGAGAGGCATCTTGCATAATGCATTATTGTTACAAAGTCAAATATAAAGTGTAGATTAAATGTAAACCAGAACCCTTGGAATGTGTTCTCACCACTTTCTTATGTCCCTGCTGTGTACACGGTGTATTTATATGGGGGTAATGTGCTTCATTGAAAAAAAATTAGACCCAATATTTCCTCTTAAAGAAATTCATAAAGATCTACTGAAAACAAAAACTGTATGGTACAAAATTCTGTATCTTATAGAAAAATTTTAACTGTGCTCATCATGAAATTACAAAATAATCTATGGAGAAAATTACAAACTGCATTAATGTTGTGTTCATAAATAGAATGTCTCTCTACAGTGAGTATAATCTTTGATGATGACATGTTTAGGATCCTGTTGTGGAAGAAATCAAATAAGGAAAAGATAAGACATGACTCTCACCTCATTAGTTTTGAATAACTCTACATATTGCCTATATTATATATTCTCAAAGCATCATTTACTTAAAATTTTTTTTCTTAAATTTAACAGAATAATCAGTTTCATTCTACAGTATTCACTGTAGGTGACTAGAAAGTTTACTCAGGGGTTAAGAGCGTAGGGTATGAACCCAGGAGCCACATATCCTGAGTAAGTCACTTTTTTTTTTGCCTTCTCTACTTCTAACTTGCCAGTCCCATCTGAAAACCCAAAAACCTAGATCCAGACATGTGGCCACGCACTCTCTTCGTTTGAATATCCCCTGTACCTGGCCTAGCTCTATATCCATGATTTGATTTGATCTGGTCCAATTAAACTGATCATCAACCAGATTCATTTGGCCTAGCTCAAGTCAATGATATCCTGTATTTGTGCAATCTAAAGAAGGCCAGATTACCACATGATCTTCATCAGACACATGGCCAAAGGAACAAATCCACATAGCTAGGTAAATAGCAAACCAGCAAGTAACCAAACAAACAGATACCAACATGAATGGTTTAAACAGCATGTCTCCCATCAAAACCACTAGTCTACAGAAGTGTTATTTAATAAGAACTTAAGTAAACCCCAGAGCACAGAATTTAAGAGGAAAACCATAAACTTTATTAAATATTCAGGGAATTTAAAGAAGACCCGAACAAATACGTTATTCAACTCCAAGTGGATAACAATAAATGTTTGAGTGATGTCCAAGAAAATACAAATACACACATGAATGAAATAATGAAAATTATTTAGGACTTTAACATTGTTGAACTCAGTAAAGATGTCTTAATATCTTGTTTCTGTAAAGAGACACCATGGCCATAGCAACTCTTATAAAGGAAAGCACTTAATTGTGGCTGGCTTACATTTTAGAGGTTTAGTCCATCATCTTCATGGTGGGAAGCATGGCAGCACTCAAATAAACATGGTGCTAGAGAGGTAACTGAGATTTCTACATCTGGATCTGTAGGCAGAAGTGTGTTTGTGTGTGTGTGTGTGTGTGTGTGTGTGTGTGTGTGTGTGAGAGAGAGAGAGAGAGAGAGAGAGAGAGAGAGAGAGAGAGAGAAAGAGACAGAGAGAGAGACAGAGAGAGAGACAGAGAGAGACAGAGAGACAGAGAGAGACAGAGAGAGAGAGAGAGAGAGAGAGAGAGACAGAGGACAGAGACAGACACACACAGAGAGAGAGACCGGGCTTTGGTTGAGTTTCCAAAACTCCAAAGCCCACTTGAGTGACACAGTTCCTCCAATAAGACCACACTTCCTCCAACAAGACAACACCTCCTAATAGTGCCATCTCCTAAGAGTCTATGGGGGCCATTTTTATTCAAACCATCATTAAAAAAGTAGAAACATTGAAGAGAACACAAGCTGAATTGAATATGGAATTGAAAAAATTCAATATCCCAACATAAAACTTGTGAATGTCTTACGAGTAGAATGAACCAAGGGAGTTAGGCTGGGATGGGACAGAAGGTCCCTGAATGGAACGGTCTGGAACTAGGCTGAGGATGAGTCAGATGGTTTCTGCATGGGAATGTCTGGGACTAGGCTCACGGTTTTGAGTCAAACAGAGGATGGACTAATAGGACTCAAAAATAAAGTAGAGAATCTTAACAAAATAAAAATCTAAAAATGGAGAAAATAAAAAAATTAAGAAAGCACAGTGTAGAGCTGTTCAGAAAATTTGAGTCATCATTAAGAGACCAAATCTTTGAGTTTTATATATAGGCATAAATGAGAGAGCATTCCCAGTCAGTTGCATAGACCAGATCTTTAATGAGATTATAGAAGGAAACTCTCTCATATTAAGGGAAGATACATATAGATACAAGAACACTGAACCACAACTAGATAAGAGCAAGGAAGAAGGCTGACTGGTGGTGTCTCTGGTAATAAGCAGAGAATTGTATTTTTCAAACTGTGCTTATATGTTTTGTCAGATCCACTGCCATGAGAAGTCTATAGAGTAAATGTGAATGAGAAAGGCAGGAAAGGACCAACACCAACCTCATCTACGGAGCTAGTTTCAAGGCAGTCAGGGCTGTAATAAGAAACCCTGTCTTACAAAAGCAAAACCAAAAATCAAAATCAAAGCAATCCAAACCAAACTAAACAAAGAACCAGAAAGAAACACCCTATGGTATAGCATAGTCAAAATAACAAGTGTACAGAACAAGGAAAAGATATCAAAAGCTTCGAGAGGAAAAAAAAGTCACATGCAGAGAGAAAACCAGTCAGAATAACAGCTGATTTCTCAGTGGGAACTTTGAAGGTCAGAGAGCCTGTAGTGATGGACTCCCAAGTTCTAAAAATGAAGGGTCACCAACCTAGACTACTATGCTGACCAAAATGATTAGGCATAGTTGAAGGAGAAAGAAAACACTTTCATTATAGAAATAACCTTTAAAAATTCATGATCATCAAAACTGCTAAAATACTGGAACCGGTATTTCAAGCTGAAGAGAGGAATAATCAGACTCTGGAAGGACAACAAATAAATCAATAATTTAATGAAAAATAAACCAGGAAAAAAATACCAAAGACTGAAATTTACATACACCTTTCAACAACAGCTATAAATATTACTGAACTCAAGTCCACAATCAAAAGACAAATGCTAGATGAATGGGCCAAGAAATAAATCCCCAGTGTTTTTTATTAAGAAATACATCCTGACTTTAAAGATAAACAGCACTTTGAAATGAGAGAATGGGAAAAAATATTCCAAGCAAATGCGATCTAGGAGCAAGTGGGTGTTGCCACCCTATTATTTGATAAAATAGACTCCTGATTCAAACTCCTCAGAAGTGACAACAAAGAGTACTTCTTTCTAATCTAAGGATTAATTAATCACAGAAGTATAAAAATTCCAAATATATATAATCAAATACTGGTAGACCCAATTTCAAGAAAAGCAAAGTGATGAAATGAATACACAGATTAATACAAACCCAATAATAGGCAAGTTTAATGCTGCACTTTTCCTAGTAGATAGGACATCTGGACAAAAAATATAAACAGAAAAACATCAGACCTATATGAGATATCAAATGGGCCAATCAGTTTTCTACAGAATATTTCACCTAAATGCCAAAGATGTATCTCTAGTAAGTCTGTAAACTCATGAAGATAAAGCAACTCATTACTGAATGATGATGGCAAAGGAACAAAATCAATAAAGAAATAAAATTATTCTTGAAACTAAAACTTATGTGATACATTAAAAGTAGTTTAAGGCGGGAGTTATAGTCTTAAGTAGCTACAACTCTCCCCAAAAACCCACTTCTCCAATCAAACCAAACCAAACCAAACCAAACCAAACCAAACCAAACCAAACCAAACCAAACCAAAAGAACAGAAAGAGCAGACATAAACTCAAATAAACGAGTTAAGGATGCATCTCAAGAATTTGAAAAAAAAAACATGAACAAACTACATCTTCTAAATAAATAAATAAAATAAATACAAATTTGATGTTTGTTTTGAAGTAAAAGTTTTACAAAATCCAACCCATAGTCATGGTTACAAACAACAATTTTAATGTAATAAGAATTGAAAGCTTCATCCTGGTTATGTTATAATTTAAATTTTCTTTAAAATATGAGGGGAATAAAAGGAGAAAGAGAAATGAGACATGAAAATAGGTTGATGGATTTATACTATTTAACCTTAAACTTAGACATGAAAAGACATAGATCAAAATATGGTGATATTGTTCCCAAGTCAGACACTTCAATTCATTGAGCATAGTAGAGCCTTCAGAAATAACTGGCTTATATATGTTTTGTAGAGGAAACTTAAGGGTTCTTTGGAAAGATGGATGGACGGTGTTTTGCTGGGGCAAACACACAAAAGACTGTTTTCCTGGGGCAAACACATGAAGGACTGTTTTCTTGAAGTGGTCACAGGTCACGGCTAAGGTAGACTCATGAAGGAAAGTTTAGCTGAAGAAGACACAGGAGAGAGGATGTTCTGCTAAGGAAAGTATGTGAAAGGACACATGATGAAGTGTTCTTTGCTAACAGCACACATGTATTGATCTGCCTTACATTGCGTTTTTATTAGAACTCCATAGAGAGAAAAGCACCAAAAAAAGCTTCTGGTGGTGTGCTGAAGTTTCTTGTCACTTCCGAGGACTGGGGCTGATTGGTAGAGTGATCTCAGCTGAGACAGACACATGTGCTGATACTCATGGAGATTACACTGTTTGGAGAGAGTGTAAAAAGGACTTGATGACTGAGCTTGGCTTGCTTATACTTCAGGTCCCTCCTGCTCACTCGGGCAGAGGCTGAGGCCCTGGCTGTCTCTACTACGTAGTGCCATTGCTGCCGATTTGTGTTTGCTATCCTGACTCTACCAAACTGGACTGCTGGTGTATCCATGAAACATGAGGTGAGTGGCTCCGAAGAACCTCTCTAAACAGGCCCACTGCCCCCGTATCCTTTCTTTTCCACTACCTCTGCTGGATGGTGGGCTAATAGGGAGGTTAAAACATTTTAGAACCTTCATTAAAAAATAAGGATTGAAAAAAAAGTAAAGGTAGAAACTTTATTAATTTATTTTTTATTGTTGAAGCAAGTTAATTCAGTGTGTTACAACTGACCCCGGAATATGTGCATTATTAATATGAGAATAAATAAGCTTCAAACTCCTACTTCCATCAAAATCAATAAAAAACAGTGAAAGATAATCAGAAGAAAACAAAGAATAAGATTTTTACATTATAGTAAGCAACATATTTCTAAACAGGATAAAAACACAGTTTTCTTCCAATTGCATATTGTAAACCCTAAATGATTTCATTTATTGTGTGTTTACCCTTCAACCTCAACTTATTGCTTGTTCAATAATGTGAAGTTTGAATGCTACCAGAGAGATAGTTTTTATTTAATTATTCTTTTACACTCTTATAAATATACACAATGCAGTTTGATCACAGCTTATATTTTCATTCCTTATCCCTCCAACCTCAGCTCCCACTGAATTCTTGTTTTTCTTCCCAACAAATTTCTCTCTTACCTTCTTAGCAGAAGTGTCTTACTCCATGAAGTTGGGGGTAAAACTCAAAACAGATGATGGTAACTTTTAGAAATTTTAAGGTAGGTCAGTGAGTTTAAGTGGAAGGGACTGGACTGGAACCATGAAGGCAGGAATTTCTTAATGTGACTAATTACAAAAACTTGGCATCTTAAATTAAATGTCTTAATTTATTACAGTTCTGATGGTCAAGATCTAAACTGTACTGATGTCCAGGAACCTTTAGGGTTGCAATTTATCAGTTGTTCCTTCTAGGGGATGCTAAATTTCCTGGGGGCACCCTCCTATCTCCAGCCAGGAAGCCCACAACTCTGACCTGCTCTTTTGTTTATGCCTCTCTCCTTCACCAGTGTCTGTTTCACTGGTAAGAAGACTTGTGACTATATCTGGCCAATCTAGCTAAGCCACTGTAGTTTCTGCATCTCAGCATCATTACCCTAGCTACATTTTTGCTATACAGCATGATGTGACAAAGTGAAGTTCTTGCAATCAGAGCCACCTCCCCTTTTAAAATCCTATCTGAGTAGGTTTGGGACAGTCAAGACATGCTTTCCATACTGGCTAGTTTTGCGTGTCAACTGACACAAGCTGGAGTTAATCACAGTGAAAGGAGCCTCAGTTGAGGAAATGCCTCCATGAGATCCAGCTGTAAGGCATTTTCTCATCTAGTGATCAAGGGGGGAGGGTCCAGCCCATTGTGGGTGGTGCCATCCCTGGGCTGGTAGACCTGGGTTCTATAAGAAAGCAGGCTGAGCAAGCCAGGGGAAGCAAGCCAGTAAGTAACATCCCTCCAATGGCTTCTGTGTCAGCTCCTATTTCCTGACTTGCTTGAGTTCCAGTCCTGAATTCCTTTGGTGATGAACAGCAGTGTAAAAGTGTGAATTAAATAAACCCTTTCCTCCCCAACTTGCTTCTTGGTCATGATGTTTGTGCAGGAAAAAATACCCTGACTAAGATACTTTCCAAATCATAAATAGATACAGAGTACACTAGCACAATGAGGATTTTTTTTTCTGACTGGATTAGGGTCTCATACTGAGATGTTAGGAGGTGAGTTCAGGAGACAATTAGAGACCAAAATTATGAAAAATGTTGTTCTTTTAATTATCATATTTTGACTTCCCTGAGGTTGATGGTATAGTTTGAAGTGCCTACTGGTGTGATGGCTAGTGACATCTTAGGTGCGCTCACCCTTCCCCCACCATATCCAGAACTTTTATGTGTGATGTTGCAGATGGTCATAATGCAGTGAGAAAAAGGGGAAGAGTACTGTAATTCTATTTCAACTAAAAACATATTAAAATATGAAGCAATGATGCCTACTTTAAATATAATACTACTTTTGGTTTTTAGCACAGGGAAGTAAGCCTAAGACTTGAACTTGCTAGGCAGGTGCTTTATTAAATTTTCACCCCCCCCACCACAAACAAATGAAGGCAAAGGAAATATTACAAAAGATGAACTGCTCTACCTGAGGAGTACATCAAGAGCATTAGCTGGGCTTTCCTTGTTAATGTATGAAAAATAACCACTCTGAGTGGTGGCACAAATTCTCTATGGATGATTTTTCTTTTGACTACATGAACAGACAGACTGTGTCTGGGTCTTGCTGCCAATCAAAATATTTCAGAGTTTACAGATGCAAACATTAAGTATAGGTACCGTGATGGTCAATTAGCATGTAAAATTTTTACATTCCATGGGAGATAACCCTGTACATTTGAAATCCATCCAGATTCATGAGGTACATTTTTCCCCCTACAGAACCTCAAAAGAATGCTTTCTTGGTTATCATATAAAAAGAATCGAATTCTGCACATATTTTCATGCTGAAGCTTTAGCTAATACATTTCCTCTGATGGTTCTACCTTTGAATTCTGCCTCTAGTAGATCTTTAAGGACCCCTGTAACTTCATGATATCCCAAATTGGTATGACTAACTTGGTAGTCCTGCTGCTTTGTGGCTACAGAAATGTTTTCATGGGCTAAGAAAGGGCATGGAACTGATCTTAACATGAAAGCTAAGAACCAATGACAATGGGGAAAGAATAAGAAGTTGATGCTCCTCTCAGAATCACATTGTTGTAGCTTTCCAACTGTACAGCATCAATGCAAAAGCACAGCTATCCTCTCTCACCTGACAGAGAGAGCTTCTTCTGGAGCCTAATATAAGTGAGCAAAACTCAGGATCATGTGCGTAGGCTACCCCAAATTTCATATTCCCATGTGGTCACAGTTTTCAAGTCCTTATAGCAATGGTATGTCACACATTGGCTCCAGGTAAAGTTGTAGCACCCTGGAAGCACAACATGTTTATTATAAAGAGATAAACATGGAGGTAAGGTTATTGCATGTAGCTGGAGGGGGTTATTACATACAAACAAGGTGGTGGGATTATTTCACGCAGAAAACAAGAAGTCAGGTTGTTCTAATCTTTGTAGGAGCTGTCTCTGTAAGAGAACAATCTTCTGGCCATAGACATTCATCAGGAGGAAGCTATGGTTGACTTTTCTTGCATGTAATGTCAGCACTCACACTTGGATAAGAAGAAGGCTTTGCCATCCCCTCTGAGTATCATCTGGGGAAGGCTTTGCACTTCCATGCATTGAAGGCATTAGTCCTTGTCTTGGCCATGCTCGTGTGAGTCATACACACTCATTCATGACTTTATTCTCTCCCTACACAGAACAGAGAAAGTCAGTTGAGCACTTTTAAGATACACTGGTAGGTATATCAGGTAGGTGGGTGGAATGAGCAAAGCAGGGGAATCTCTGATATAGACCTCAGATGCTGTCTGGCAACATCCTCAGCTTGGAGGATGGAGGAAGCTAGGTGTCTATTCATGCTTTCTAAAGGACTCACCAAATAGTCATAAGAATGTTAGATTGCTCTTAACCATTCAGCCATCTCTCCATATCATCGGCAAACACCAAACTTAGATACTGCTGCTGATGGTATGAAGTGCTTACTGACAGGAACCTGCCTTATGAGAGGCTCTGTCAGACCTGCACCAATACAGATGTGGATGTACACAGCCAAACATCAGACTGAACAAGAGGAACCCAATGGAGAAGATAGGGCAAGGACTGTAGGAACTGAAGATGTTCGCAACTCCATGGGAAGAACAACAATATCAACCAACTGTACACCAGAAATGCTCCCAGGGACTAAACCACCAACCAAAGGGTACATAGGAGGAGGGACGACCCATGGCTCCAGCTGCATATGAAACAGAAGATGGCATTGTCTGGCATCCTTGGGAGAGGAAGTCCTTGGTCCTGTGAAGGCTTGATGCCCCAGCATAGGGGAGCACTAGGGCAGTGAGGTGGGAGGGGGTGGAGAGGTGGGGGAGCACCCTTATAGAAGCAGGGGTAGGGGGAGTGGAATAGGCTGGTTTTGGAGGGAAAGCCAGAAAAGGGGGATAACATTTGAAATATAAATAAATAAAATAACTAATAAAAATGGGGAAAAAAAAGAATGTTAGGTTATATACAAAGATGGACTATACATTCTCACTTAAGGCAGCTAAAGATTGCCTAAGATACTTTGTATCTTATATAAGACAATTAGACTGCTGTTGTTTGAATGATGATAAAACATTAACACCACTTGTCAATCTTACTTTCATTTGCAGCACATTTTTATTTTTACTCTCAGTATCACACAGCAGGCATGACACTCAGCACACCTTATCTTGAAAAGCTAAATTTGTTTTGTGTCCAAGACAGTGAGTTTTATACCACAGAAATTTTACTTTCTAAGTACTATTAGCTTCTAAGGTCCTGGTATCATTACTGGAATCAAAATAATGTGGGTGCTCAAATTAGTCACTAAAAGACTGTGTGTCTGTTTTTATACTCTGAATTGATGCAGAAATAATGACTTAGAAAGGGCATTGCCAGGTGTAGAGCCATGAGGGAGATTTTTTTTTAATCTCTTGATATTGGATTGCTAAATATTTCAATTCAATCCTTTTCAGCACACAACACTGCATGACACAAGAAAGAACATGAAGATGTAGAAACCCACAACCCATTTGTAGCTTGAAATAATGAAGAAGCATCTCTTATCCTTTAGCTCCAGTAGATCAAGCACAGTTTCAGGAAAAGCTTCTGCTTTTCATTAGGGATGAGTCCTGATTAGTCCATGACAGACAACTTTAGATTTTCATCCTGATGTTGAGACTTTTAATCAGAGCAGAGAGAAGAGAAGTAGGTGTTTGCTTCTCTGCTGGGGTGCTGTTCATACATAGCTCTAGGCACTTTCGTTATCAATAGGGTTTCATTAATGGATAAGAGACAGTTGGCAGTGGAAGGTCAACCATGAGAGATGTGTTTGCATATGTAATGATGGATTCATTATCTGTTGAGAAAGTCAAATTAATTAGTTCCTTCAGAAAATAAAATACTGAAATAAAGTTTGGCCTCCAAATCTACCTTGATCATGCTTCAAGGCAATGGTAGCTGACAATTAGTGTAAGCTAACAAGGATCCTACAGCCTATGAAGTAAATTCAGTTTTAAGTCCACAGAAACAGCACAATGGTTAGATAATGGTTAAAAGGTCATCCTCTGTAAGCATAGCTCAAGTAGAGAGCTGATACTTTAGTATTATTTTCTGTAATTCCCAAGGGATGAGAACACTCGGGAGGTAGTCAAGATGATTGATGGAAAATGCACTAATTTTCGCTTAGATTTAATTGCATACTAAATAAATAAAGATGAATTTCAAAAGATATTACATAGGTTCATGTGGTTCGAGTGCTTCAAGAAGTATTTGTAGATTAGCATGATAGTGTTGTATCAGCCCCTAAACATAAAATGTTGTTGAGTGAGTGTCACCCATGTTTCCTTCATACAGAGCCTTACCCAGAGTGGTGGTATACATGAATGATGCTTTGGTCAAATGTCTTGGCAATGGGGTTCAGATGATACCTCACCTCACACATATCTACATGACTGTCTTGTCTAATTTCCAGGTTTACCTAAGGGACCCATTTAAAGTACTTTTATTTAAAAATCACAGTCTACTTTGTCCCGCTCTACCGACTCATCAGCAAGAACGCACACAGAACACCAGGATCCTTCTGTAGCAAAGCGTTTATTGCATCTTGAAGAGGAAGACCCCGGGCAGGAAAAGGCATCCTAATTTATACCCCCAAGGGTGGTGTGTCGCTGTGTGATTGGCTGCCCGCCAGTGGTCTGATCGTGACGCCCCGGGGTGGGCAGTGACTTGGCTCAAGCCACTCTTTTCGAATGCGCTCAGTTTGTTTACAGGGAGGGGCCAGGCTGCAGCAACAAAAGTCAGCGCCATCTTGTGATGGCGAATGCTATCTTGGCTTTCCACATCTCCCCCTTTTAGTTTTACTAGAACGAGGCTGGTCTAGGCCTCTGTAATTATGACTATCTGCTGTGGCTCCTGTCTTAGGTTGTTCCTCTAATGTCGCAGCCTTATCCATCATAGGGTAACCCTATTGCCACTGGGCCCCGTCTTAGATTGGTCTGCGCATGAGGAAAGTTGCCTGTCTCTAGATACCACAGTGCTGTGCGACAACAACTGCTAAATGGCCTAGGGCGAACTCTACAAAAGAGGCCAGCCAAAAAATGAATTAGTGGAGAAGTCATGATCACTCTATCACGTGCAATGAGGAAACCTCAGCGATGTGCAAGGGCTGATCAATGACCACTGAGTCTCTTTCGTCCCAGTGCAATGGATTTATAAATCCATGGGGTGCAAGAGCAGAGAACTCAGAAGCCGACTAATTCTTGAGCATAGATAACCAAATTTTAGGGGAGGCCCATTGTTCAATGGCTGCAAGTGCTTGAGTGATAACGACCTTGTCACGTTTCTGTTGAGATCTGAGTTTGCAAACCAACTATAGCATGAACACTAATCCACAGCATAGGGCTGCACCAGAGCCACCCCCACCCATTCTTTGAAGTGAGAAAAGGCTGAGGAAATCCAGGAAGAGAGCCCCTCCATCAGTGACAGGTCCACTTGTGTTGAGTTGATAGCCAACACTGCTGCCCTCAAAGACTCAAGAATCTCGTCAAATCCTGCTGACCAATTTCCTGCAAGGTACAATGACAATTGTCTAGACAGATTAGCTGCTTGGGTAAAATTTTCATATTGTACGCTGGTAATGCAAAGCACCCCCAATTTCCTCTCACATCCCAATTGGGCCAATTGAAAGAGAATATCTAATCTTTCCTCTACCAGGTCGAGGCGTTAGTTAACAATCATTAATCTGCCTTTTAACTGGGCACTAGCGGAAGTATGAAAATCAACAGCATCTGCCACTGTGGCTGACAATTGATTTAAGGCTGTGCCTGTTTGAACTGTGGTTGCCATGGCAGCCCCAGCGTCAGTTGCTGCAGCTGCTGCAGCAGCCATCACCACTACCACAGCCGCTGTTATTCCAAAATCTCTTTTCTGCCTGAATAAGGACAAGGTGGAGGGGCGCTGGGGCCTATAGGCCAGGAAACCGCATGGTTTCCATCTCCCACTTTCTTCCGTTTTTTACCCAAGCTGTTAGCTCGTAGTGAGCTGCCTCATCTTCTAAATCCTCTTCCTTAGAGGAGCTAAGCTCGTCTGTTTCTGAACTATCAAGCCCCAAAGCCTCTAACTCCTTTACCGGATAAAAGCTTTTCCTTTTCGGGGTTTTCTCCTCCTTTCCCTGTTTCTCTCCCAGGATCCTTTTGTCCTAAAGATTTTCCTCTTTCTCCTGTCTCTCACCCAGGGCATCCTTTCCCTTATCTCTCGCTTCCTTGGATCCAAGGTCCTTGGAAGGGTCTTTTTTCTTAGGTGCACCTTTTCTCTTTGAGCTCTTTAATCTTTCATCTTGCTCTGTTTCTGACATGCTGTCTTGCAACTCCTCCAGAGCTCCCTGTCCTGCCACTACCATAGGGTGATAGGCTTCATTTTCTAACAAATCCAAAAGAAAAAGAATCAAGGCAAGGAAGACAAGAATAAAAGCTTCTATGGCGCCTTCAGCGGAGGGAGAGAGATGGGAGAGGTCAAGACCAAACATGTCTCTCAGAGCTTACCTTAGTCCTGCAGTTCTGGATCCTCTCCGCAGACGGAGGGTCTCCTCGGTACCAGCGATGTAGAAGTTTCCTGGGTTTCGGCACCAAATGTCCCGTGCTACCGTCTTGCCAGCAAGAAAGCACACGGAACACCAGGATCCTTCTGCAGCAAAGCGTTTATTGCATCTTGAAGAGGAAGACCCCGGGCAGGAAAAGGCACCCTAATTTATAACCCCAAGGGTGGTGTGTCGCTGTGTGATTGGCTGCCCTCCAGTGGTCTGATCGTGATGCCCCGGGATGGGCAGTGACTTGGCTCGAACCCATCTCTGTGCATGCACCCAGTTTGTTTACAGGGAGGGGCCAGGCTGCCGCAACAAAAGTCAGCGCCATCTTGTGATGGCGAATGCTGTCTCGGCTTTCCACCCTACTTACTGGTTCTAAGTTCTTCAAGTCCCATCTCATTTTACATTGTTTTCCTTTTTTCTTTGTGATTCTTAAGTTCTAGTGTATATACAATTTGTTTATTTTTTTATTGTTTACCTTGACTAAAAGTTCCATAAAGACAGAGACATAACAAAAATCCAGTGGCCTTCTCAATAGTAGATGTGCAATAAATATTTAAGTGCATTAATAAAAGATCTTTCATAAATGTTAATATTTTAAAAATATTTTAAACAAGTATTCTGCAACACAGGAAACATTTTGGTACCAGAAAGCTTTAGAAATCCAGGCTCTCATTTGCTAAAAATTTAAAAGTTCTTTGGTGATGGCTTGGGCATCTAGTGGCTTCACACATTCGCTATATTTGGCTTGTAATTGTATATATTATGCTTTGAGTTCTTTATTTTTATTCAGAAGACATAGTTTTTAAATAGAAAACCATTTTTTACTATCAGGTTATCTAATCACTCATGTGTTGAATATTTATACAAACTAATTTCTAAGCTTTAATACATTCCTGTAGGTAAAATTTCTTGTATGTTAGACTCAAGAAGACCAGTACATGAACACCACACTTCAGAGATGATAAGATATGGCATTAGATAAAATTTGATGTTTCTAGAAATTCTGAATTTAATTGGAATTTTTAGGTTATTAAATTTTTGCTTGTATTTAATTGTATTGTGTGTCAATATACTCCTAACCACTTGAAGAGTCCTACAATGAATATATGATACACAAGCACATACATGCATATTGGTAGACTGTACATATGATTCTCTATTTCTTATCAGACATTTTATTGAGATTTAATTTTTTGTATGATACTAGGTTCTATGTTGCTTTCAGAGTGTGCATGATCAATGTCATGAGATAATTCCTTTCCTCTGAGAGGCTCCTTAAAGTGACAACTACCTTCTAAAAGTGCCACCATCATGTTTTACTTGAGCCTTACTTGCTGTTTGCCTGCTCCACATGCTTTCTAAATGACAATGACTCCTTTTATTAAATTCACATCAAATTCCTTTTACTTTAGTGTACTCTTATTTCTCTACCTCTGTTCTGACTGAAGATTTGAAATCTATTTCATGCCATAGCAGAAATCAACTTGTTCTATGTGTGTCATGAGAGGTGGTCTTAGTGGTGGGGAAAAATATGTATATTAATATTTGTTCATTGCTTTTTAGGCTGGAATGAAAGGTTACCACAAGGTCAGGCAGGACAATTTCATGTTTCAGATGGCCTCAAGTCTTTCCTCAGAAACAGAGCTGACTCCTTAAAGTGTTTGTATCTGTGAGGAGTTTTGTGAACTCTTGGTAACACAGTACAATGAAAATCATGGCTTAAATCAGACAAGGGGTCTATTTTCCTATTAAGGAAAAAGAATATTTCTGCGCCCTATAATTCCAGGTCGGTCGTGTGGCAATGACATGTGACAGACTGCTGATGGGTGAGTCCCAATGAGCCTTTCTGTGCTAGTTCAGTCTATTCATAGCTGGGAGACAGATCTCAGCTGACATCCATATTTTCTCTGCTATTGCAACCAGGCTGTCAAACTCCAGCTAACCCCCATCAACCTAGCTGTTAAAGATCCAGCAAACACAATTAAGTCTAACTCATACAAAGAGTCATCTATATCAGCTCAGTCCAAATCATCAGAGTTCACGAAAAGAGTGCAGTAAACAACTTGGTTAAGCTACAGGCATTCAGGGTAGTTTGTTATTATCATATGTTTGACACATTGCTATAGTTCATACAGGTCCAAAGTCCTAACTTACTGCTCTGCCCTTCTTAGCATAGGAGCTATGCTTTCATATTTATTAAAAGGATTCTGTGGTGCTAGAGATCACTTCCACATTCCAGACAGGAACTAGTAGAGAAAGGATCGATGAGCTCTGCACATGAGAATGTGGCCAACTCAAGAACGAGCAACACTGGAAAATATCATTTTCTATAAACTATCCACAGAGAAGACTAAGAAGTGCTAATAACTGAGCATACCACAGATGGTTTTTCAAAGGAGAAACAAAGGGTAAGTGGCATAGGGCAGCAGATGGCAGTCTTAGTCACTTGGTTGTGAGGAAGAGCCTGGGACATTAGAGCAGCTCATTTCTGAGTCCATGGAGAGTGAGTCAAGATCTGCTCCATAGAATTGACCTCCCATGACTATATACACCTCATATGACTCTCCAAATATGAGGCTAGTGACTTCTTCCTTGTCTTTGTTCTTGTTCCCCCTCACATCTATCCTGGGAAACATGACTATGAAAACTGATTGTACTTATAAAATCTTTTGTATCCTGCTGAGATTTTTACAGCAGAAAAATGGTCAAGTGCCATGGGCATTGTTTTCAGACCAAACAGCAGTGTGAGTAAGGTTGAAGTAGAGCAGATAGTTTTTGAGAGAGAGAGGGAGGTGAGGAGACATCAGTCTGTCCAGGTTTTATGTTGCACTTGCAAATCCTGGTGCATGATTCATCCAAAGCAAACATGGATGTGATCCACCCTGGGATAAATTCATATAAAACAACAGTGGCAAATAAAACTAGACATGTGTCCACCATGATGATTCAATGACTATCCTGAGGTGCTAAAAAAATTAAATGGCTTTACATGCCAACCTCAATTCTATGCCCAGAACCATTTAAGATGATCTAGAACAGCTATTTTGAAATTATACATTTGGAAGTAATTTTCTCATAGAGTTTCTACCAATTCATGTCTTGGCCATTGTACATATGGCAGTAGGAGCTAGTGTCCCACAGACTCACCACAGGACTTACCTCGCCCTCAGACTCACTTATACCTGCACATAAGGTCGACTCTCCAAGCACACACTTGGTAACATCAACAAAATAGCTTTGCTAAATGACAAAAGGCTCCTGATGCTGACTCACTTGCAATGACAGATAGTTTCTGATATGTTGACCTCTGGGGCTTCTGAGCTTTCTCTGCCACTTGGCCTCTTCAGTTGTTCTAAGAAATTCTCCATGCAGAGTCACAGGCACAAACACTGAAAGGATAAATGTATGAAAAGTGATTTTCCAGGCTAAAGCGAGGGAGTTGTTGGACCTGCAACTGCTGATGCTATGTTGTGCAAATTAGTCCTAAAGATATCAGAGACTATGAAGGGGCTTTCAGGGAGAGTTTTGCGCTGGAAGTTTATTCCTATGACAGTCATAGAAAATGTGCAAGTAGAACTTGAGACCAGGAAACCCATGCTGTAGGTGAAGGTCCTAGAATCAGAAAAGACAATGAACTTGGAGGTCAGCACCTGAGGTGGACAGAGCAGACAGCTTCCCTGGAGCAGAGAGCTTGGGCTATGCTGCCCCAGGAAGCTTCTAGCTATTCATCAGAGGTGCATCACAAATGAACTCTAAATAACAAAACTGTCAATTTCTGATGCACCATGAACACTGTTTTTTATCATACTTTTATGTAGAATGTAAAAAGCTGGTCCATGACTGACTTTCAAATATGTGAAATTTCAAGTGGAATTTTTTTTATATTGACTTATTCCTATTTTTGATACCAGTTACTCATCTTATGGGAAATTCTTCTTCAATTATGGTTTGTAAGTAGTGTTTTTTTCCCCTTAATTCATAGCTGTATCCTAGGCCAGAACATTTGGAAGTAACTATAATTGCCTTGACTGTATTTTGATCTCCAAGTTCATGGGCTCTTTGGTAGCAACTGTCTCTGATGGTTAGATATGGCCTGTCTCCAGCTTAGATATAGGAATCTTGGTTCTGGTGAAAACATTCTACTTCCCCCCATTTAAACCTCTGGCATTCTCTGGTTGGGAAACCATGGTCTAAACTTACTGTTCATGAATGTAAAATGTCTCTATTCATCACCTTCCAAGACCAAGGTGGGCTACTCAGATTTCTCATTTCTATGATGATACAGGTTTAAGAGGATCTTGGAACTTTCTGCCTTATCTCTGGGATTCAAAAATCTCAAAGAATTCTCAACTAAGCAATGCTGAATGGCTGAGAAGCACCTAAAGAAATGCTCAAAGTTCTTAGTAATCAAAGAAATTCAAATCAAAACAACTCTGAGATTCCACCTTAGGCCAATCAGAATAGCCAAGATCAAAAAAATCCTCAGGTGACAACCTGTGTTGGTGAGGATGTGAAGAAAGACGAACACTCCTTCATTGTTGGTGGGATTTCAAACTGGTACAATCACTCTGGAATCAATTTGGAGGTTCCTCAGAAAATTGGAAATAGATCTATCTAAAAACCAAGCAATACCACTCTTGGGGATATACCCAAATGATGCCCCACCATGCCACAGGGGCACCTGTTCCACTATGTTCATAACAGCCTTATTTGTGATAGCCAGAAGCTGAAAACAGCCCAGATGCCCCACAACAGAAGCATGGATACAGAAAATGTGGTTCATTTACACAATGGAATACTATTCAGCCATTAAGATTGAGGGCATCCTGAGTTTTGCAGGCAAATGGATGGAAAATATCATCCTAAGTGAGGTAACTCAGATCCCAAAAGAAATACATGGTATGTACTCCCTAATATATGGATGGTAGAAAATAAAATTACAGAATACCCAAGATACAGTCCACAGAACTCAAAAAGGTTATAAAGCTGAAGGGCTTGAGTGAGGACGCCTCAGTCCTACTTGGGATGGAGAAGAAAGCAACCACAAGGGCTGGAGGGACAGACCTGGGAGAGAAAGAAGATGAGGGAGGGGAACATGACCTGGTATTGGGTAGGGGGAAAGGATTAAAGCCCTGAGGGCCATCAGAAAGAAGGGAAACGGGCTACCTTAGGAGATAGGATGTTGGGAAGTCCCTCCAGAATGTATTAAAGACCTGGGAGGTAGGAGACTCTCAGGACTCAAAGCGGGTGGGAACTCTAGATGAAATGCCCTACACTGGGGAGAGGGAACTTGTAGAGCCCACCCCCAGTAGAGAGGTCATCAAGTGAGGCATAAGGTTTCTATCCCACAGTCAAAATTCTGACCTATAATTGTTCCTGTCTGAAAAGACTTCAGGAATGGCAATGGAGAAGAGCCTGAAGAAAAGAAGGTCCAGGGAAAGGCCCAAAAGGGGATCCAGCTCAAGAGGAGTCCCCAAGGTCTGACACTATTACTGAGGCTATGAAGTGCTCACCAAAAGGGACCTATCATGACTGCCCTCTGAAAGACCCAACAAGCAGCTGAAAGAGTCAGATGCAGGTATTTGTACCCAACCAATCAGCAGAAGCTGCTGACCCTGTGGTTGAATTAGGGAAAAGCTTGAAGAAGCTGAGGTGGAGTGCAACCCTGTAGGAGGACCAGCAGTCTCAACTAACCTGGACCCCCAAGATCTCTCAGATACTGGACCACCAACCAGGTAGCATACATCAGCTGATATGAGGCCTGCAACACATATATAGCAAAAGACTGCCATGTCTGAGTGCAGTCAAAGAAGATGCACCTAACCCTCAAGAGACTGGAAACCCCAGGGAGTTTAGAGGTCTGGTGGGGTGAGTGTGGTGGGAACATCCTTATAGAGATGGGGGAGGGGGAGGAGTATGGAATGTGGAACAGTAGGAGGGTGGATTGGGAGGGGAATAAAAATCTTGAGTGTAAAATAAAATAAAATTAAAAACAAACAAACAAACAAAGAAACAAAAAAAAAAAAAAAAAAAAACCAAAATTTCAAAGCAAACTACTTCAATGCCTTTATTATTATGAGCAAAACAACAACAACAACAACTAGAAACAAAAATGAAAACAAAACAAAAAAGCCTTAGTTGATATTTCCAAACTATCAGCACACAATCAACAGATTCCTTATGTCAGTTTTATACACATGTAAGTTTGGTTAAGTCTCTTCTTCCTCGTCCTCTGCCCCACTAGCCTACACCACACCCATGTCTCTACTGTTCTCCTCTGCTCCAGTATCTCCCCCTTTACATCCCATGTGTTCCACTGCCTCTCACACCCATCCCTAGTACATCATTTATCTCCTGTCAAGGGCTCCTTTATAGTTTCTGGGCATGTGTCCAAACCTTTTCCCTCATAAATGCATGTGTGACAGTTAGAACGTAGCATTTGCATATGAGAGAACATGTAGCCTTTGTCTGTCTGATCCTGGGTTACCTCACCTCACCTAGTGTATTTTACTGTTTCATCCATGTTTCTGAAAACTTCACAGTTTCAGTTTTTCTTTGTGCCTGAGCAAAATCTCATTGCATGCATATACCATATTTTCATTGTTCATTGGTCAGTTTATGGCTATAAGGGTGATTCCATTGCCTTGCTATTTTAAAAAGAGCAACAACAAACATGGATGTACAAGTGTCTCTGCAAGAGGTATGGGATCCCCAGGGCATATTCCTATGGGTGGTATAGCTGGGTCATAGCAAGCGCTGGTTTGAGATTTCTTAGAGGCTTCCACCTTGATTTCCATAGTGGGTGTCACAACTGCCCCCCTACTAAGAGGGACAGGGTTCTTCCTTCTCCACATCTTTGCCACCATTCTGTTATTGTCATTATTTTAATGATAGCTATTCTGATTGGAATGAAACAGGATTTCATAGCAATTTGAATTGCACTTCACTGATGACTAAAAAGTTTGATCACTTAAACATTTTTTGAGCATTTGCATTTCTTCTCTTGAGAACTGTCTTTAAGGTTTGCTGACCTGTTTATTGATTGACAGTTTTGTTTTATAAAGTTTACTTTTTGTGGTTCTTTACATGATCTAGATATCTGAAGTGTCTCAGAACTAGAGAAAGATTCTGAAGTTCTTATGGAAACACAAAATAACACTGGTAGAGCAATCCCAAGTACAGTGAATACAGTAAAAACGATTTCCTTTTCTGACTTGATTAAGTTATAGTGACAAGGACAATATGGCGCTGTCACACAAACACACATGTAGACCAGTGCAACATAGTAAAGGATCTCTAGGTAAGTTCACACAGATATAGACACATATATTTGATAATGACAGAAACATATACTGGAAAAATACAGCCTACTCAATAAGTGCTTAGTCTTGCTCAGTGGCTTTGGAGAACTAGGAAGCCATGGGTTTCTTAACTCTCCAGTCTGCAGGTGGCCTCTCCTTTTATAAGCCAGTCCAATAAATCTCCTCTTATAATTATATGTATTGTATTGCTTCTGTTTCTCTAATCAACCACAGCTAATACTAAGGAACAGGTTGAGAATTTATAAGAGTATAGTGTTTATTAGTCTCTTGTCTAACTTCCTGGTTAGAATATCTAAAAATGTGCCCATAGTCACTTAAATTTGGGTTGTATATCAACTGAAGGTCTCTGAAAAACATTGGAGTGTTGTTAAGAAAACAGCCTTTTTTTCTTCCTGTTTGATTTTTTTTTAAGGTGTCTAACTATATTTTATGTAGCTTACAATGCTCTCAGACTAACAGTACTACCTTACACTTCTAATCACTGGGGTTGTAATAGTGCACCACCATGCCTAGCTAAGGAAGCAACTTCAAGCTTATGGAATGTTTGTAGAGTTTGGTTGAGCAGCTCACAGATTAGACCATGATCATGCAATCCAGAAGACCAGGGCTGGCAATGTAGCTCAGTTGGTAGAGTGCTTGCATACTATCTTAGTTACCTTTCTATTGCTGTTACAAGACACCATGGACAGAGAACTTAATAGAAGAATATGTTTATTTGGACTTATGGTTCAAAGGGTTAGAATCCAGTGAGAGAAGACAGCAAGCTGGAGCCATAATGACTGCTTTGGGTCCTATCTCAAAACACTGGCATAGAGTATAGGGCACACACTGGGAATGGCACAAAGCCTTCCACTTTCAAAGCCAGTCTCCAGTGACGTACATTCTTCATCAAAACCACACCCCCTAAAGCTCTCAAACAAAGCAATCAACAGGTGACCAAGTGTTCAAATGCATGAGACATGGGGAACAACCCATTCAAACCACCACACCTAAGCATGCAAAGTCCTGTGTTCCAGCCTCAGCCCTTTATTAACTGGGCCAGGGGCTCACTCTATAATCCTAGAAGTGAGAGAGCAAAGGTAGGAGGGTCAAACTCAAGGGAATCCACAGCTACAGAGTGAAGCCAGTACTAGCTGGCATGCTGAGAGAGACAAAGGTAATATTAAGCTTAAACTCCCATTCATCCTTCTTATTTCCGGGCTGATTCATACGTGTGCTTAAGTTGTTTCTTTAATCATTATCCTACAACTGCATGAAGCAGCTAAAATTCAATAACTGTGCTGTTATACTCTTAGGTTAACTCATCATAACCGTCACTGACATTCTATATTTCTGAGAAGTTTCAGATAAGCCAGCCAATGGCATAAACCCTTTGTCCTGTTGACTGAAACTACATTAAGTTTACTCTCCACGTTTTAGGTAACTTTACACCTTTATGTTATTAAGACTATCTATTTTAGAAAATTAATTTAAAAATTTAGTTCTCTCTTCCCATCTCTTACAATGTTCAATAACACTAAAAGTTTTCTTTATAGCAATCTTGCCCATTTTCATAAGGTTAATTTCTGTACATTTTATATTAACTATTGCTATGATAAATGGGTTTATTCCATAGTATTATTTAGCTTGTTATTGCTAATATAAAGCATTATAAATTTTTTTATATTTATCTTACATTTGGTCATTTAATGTTAATGGATCTTGTGTATTTCCACAACTTTTACTCTTTCTAGATATGTTTTCTAGATAGATAAACTATACTATAAAGAATTTGTAAATAGAAATTATTCTGAGAGCATAACCTTCTCCCCTCATATCAGCAAATAATGATTGGAAACAAAATGTTAAATACTACAATAGTTTCAAGCTTTAAGATTTTATAGTAAGTGTTTTAGGTCTGATGGAACTTAAACAATTAATGATGTAATCTCCAGGCTATTGCTTTAGAGTAAATGCATTGTACCACACAGTTTTGTTCCTGAAACCATAAATCTGAGGCCAGTCGCTCCTTTGGAAAAAAAAATCATTATGGATGGGATTTCCAGAGGATGCCAGTGTCTTCCCAAAGACCGACTTCAGTCCTTGTAACATCAGTAAATGAAGCATTGTCGAATGGTCTACGCCTGGGAACTTTGGCTCCTGAAGACACAGCCCTGCCATATTTGAAAATGTCTCATTTGGGAGAAGAGCATACTGAGAAGTTTACACTATCAAAGCAGCAGTAAATACATCATAGAATTGTCATTAAAGAGGTTTAAAAGTTTATGTGCAGTGTGTCCTTATTTCAAGCTTGGGTGTATGATTCATATGGTCCACTTTTATTTCTTGCCATGTACTCCATAAAATGACATCATCAAAGACCATCTGAGAATAATTAGGATTGTGTCACTACTTGGATTCTGAAAGGGAACAAATAGGCATATTGGCAGGAAATGCGACTGGAGGTTGTGCTGGGGGGAAGCACCAAACTTTGGAAGATACAGCTCTTTAAAAAGCACCTGAAGGGGAGCCATGTGCTCAGAGGGAGGATGCCGGAGAACTGAGCCCACTGGGGAGCACTAATGCTTGCCAGGAAATGAAGCAGGTGTTCAAACATTTTTTTTTTTTTTTTAAGTTGATTGTTCAGCTGGGACTAGGATTTAAGTCCCCCAATACACAGCAAAGAGATTTTATAGTTTTCAAGGTCAAAATCCCCAAGCTAATGCAAAGTGGATAACTGGACCACTTTTGACTGATTGTTTTCTGCCTTTATTTTGACAAGGGCATTCTCTAGTGGTAATCCTATATGATTACAAACCTCAAAATAGGTACCCAAGTATCCTTACACCATGGATTCTAGCTCTTTGAGTCTTTCCCTTAGCTTTAGGTGCTAGTTCCAGAATAGGACAGTGACAATTAAGAATGGAGTGATTGCTGTGATTTCGAACAATGCAGTCTCTCTTCTTTAAAGATTTATTTATTTAATTTATATGTGAGTGCACTGGAGTTGTCTTTAGACACTTCAGAAGAGAGCATCCTATTACAAATGGTTGTGAGCCACCATGTGGTTGCTGGGAATTGAACTCAGGACCTCTGGAAGAGCAGTCAGTGCTCCTAACCACTGGGCCATCTCTCCAGCCCTGTAGTCTCTTTAAGTAAAGGAAAAAGCACACCTCCAAGGGCAATTGGCATATCTACGTTAAGATAAAAAATGGAAAACTGACATAACAAACATGTGAAAACAGAAACCAAAAATGGGAATGCACCAGACTGAATTAACTGATGTTTTATGGAATACAAGCTTACCTTGTCTCATACTAAGTAGGAGTTCAAGTATTTAGGAGTATTTAGGTGGTGTTTGCAAAACCCACTTTCCTGATCAACAAACTCAAATGTATGCCTTGTGCATGGTTGGGCAATAAAATCTGTGGAGTAGATGAGGTACTCCAATGTTCATTGCAAATGTTTGTATGATCTCTTCCATGAATAGGCAACGGTTTGTATGCCTGCCCCAAACCCCAGGTCACTTATCGGAAATGGTAGTGGCTTGAATGAAATATTTCCTCCTTGGTTTAAGCTTTCAATTCCTGGTCTCTAGTTAGTTGGCACTGTTTGGGGAAGTTTGGATGACACAGGCTTGCTGGAAGAAGTGTGTTACTGGGGGCAGGCTTTGAGATTAAAAATTCTTTCTTAAGTCCACTTTGGTCTCTTTGGTTTGTGTTTGAGATGCAAGCTCTCAGCTCCCTGGTTTTGCTGCCATGCTCTCTGCCTAATGTCATGCCATTCCTACCCTCATGGACTCCACCTCTCTGGAATCATAAGACAAAACAAAATTCTTTTGGTAAATTGCCTTGGGCATGGCACCTTATTACAGCAACTGGAAAGTAACTTAGACAGAAATGCGGGAACCAGTATCAGCTTTGGCCAATGGGGTCCAATGAGAGGTGGTTAGGATATGAAGACTCTTCACTCACAAATAGGTTGTTGTTACTGAGGGAGCAGGTGAGGGGTGAGCATGGTTTGTCTCCTCTTGCTCTCTGTGCCTCATGCATACCGTTTGTCCACTCACCATCATATGTCAGTCAGAAGGCTCTCACCAACATCAGCATCATGCTCATGGGTGACTTCCCAGACTGTAGAACTGCCAGCCAAGGAAGCCTTGTATTTTCAGCACTAGAGGTTGAGTCTGGGGCTTCGTGCCTGCTGCATGTTCTGCTTCACCTACAAGATATGTTTCTAACCCTTCCAATCATTTTAGTCTGTGATACTCTGTCATAGCAACAGGAAGTGACTATGAGAACTGCGTGCACATTTGTCGACTTGGAGCAACACTTCTATGACTTCTAACACTTCCCATAGAATAATCATAATAAAAACGTAGAATCTGTTATATTTAAATAAAGCTACAAAACCTTTGCAATCCAGAATGTAAAAATGAGTATCTTCTGGCAAGCTAATCCTTCGGGTTATTTGTATATATTGGCAAAATATATATCACATGAGAAACTATGTAATTTTGTCAGTATGTGGTACTCCGTAATAAGAAACTATCTTTTCTAAGGGCTTTATTTTGTAGAAAAAAATTTGTTATATACTACTACGTAATAAAGGCCACTGTGTATTTGTTATAATTATTATTTAGTTTTAGATTAATAGAAAATTTAATGTATAAGTCTTAATTTCCAGAGAATTAAGAAATAGCTGATTGAGAATGAAATCTTCTTGATTTATATGATAAAGCATATACATATGTATCTCACATATACATACATATGTTACACACACATACACCACAGAAAATATACTCACAGGCATTTATGTACATGTACACACAAATACATACACAAAGAGTTAAAGGAAGTTATATGTCTCAGCAAATATTGAAATGGAGTCCTACTTTAGATCAGATCAACTAGTTTTTTCTCTTTAAAAATGACAAGATGAATGTTGTAGGGGGTAGAGTGGGATACTGGTTCTGGTGGCTTCAAAATCTCTCATCCCTGCAATTTGCATGGGTGAATTTTCCGTTGAAATTAGTGTGGGTCTGGTACTCGTGAGGAAGAAAGAGCAGATTCAATTTTGATGACACTAAGAGCATATTTTAGTAAAAATTAGTGATGATTATACAAGGTTCTAAACACTTCTCACATACTAGTCAACACCAGGGCTGAAAGAAGATATGTAATTAGTGCCACAACAGCCACAAGACACTGCCAAGCTTCTTGTCACCCATAAAAGGAACGCCGGCACAGCAGTGTCATTGTTGCTTGCTATGCTCTATGTAAATATTTGTTTTCCATAAAAAGACCCATATGGAACAAAAATGCTCTATTTACTTTTGAAAGCCTTCTGGCATGCCTTTAGGATAAGCAATAAGAGGAAACTTCATGCTAAAGTCACAGGGCATGTGTAAGGGAATTTTATGCGTATAAGAATGGTATTTTTTTGTTTTTTTGCAAGTGAACTGAACTGCCCTTGATTGATTGACATACTTCAACTGAAAAGTGTACAGTCACCAAACTGTTGAAAACCTCTTCCTCTTGAAGAAGGAGCCAGTTCTTTTCGGAAACTTTTGCTTGGTTAGTGATCATCTCTGTCTAAAAAGTTATCTGTACTCTGTTGGAGCAAGAGAGAGGACGGGGAACACTAAAGGAGGCTTGCATCGTTCCATTAACTTTCCCCAGTAAGGACCTATAGAGGAGTAGCTCTTTCTTCTTAGAGTCAAACCAAGGAGACTCCTGTCCCAGGATGACATCGACCTTAGGGAGATAGCTAAGATGCTACAGAAAACAACCAAGCCGACAAATGGCTAAAGCAACAGCCGGGATGTGGTGTTCTATCTCCTCTGGACCCTGACTACTAATTTCTACAGTGTTAACTAGGAAGGGATGTTGTGTTTCAACTGCTTCTGGATGCCTAGGTTGGCATTTTGGTCTTCCACCTAATTGACTGATATAGCTTTATCATGTTCTCTTGAATCTGGTTTACTCGGATAAGCTGATTCAATCTATAGAATTCTTGACACACATGTGGACACACACTCATGTCTACTGTGTGTGTGTGTATGTGTGTGTGTGTGTGTGTGTGTGTGTGTGTGTGTGTGTGTATGAATTTAGGTGTGAGTATAGGTATAAGTTATGAAGCTAGAAAGAGAACCATAAAGGAGGGAGAGGAACTTTGTGGAAGACAATGGGGTACTAGAACTAATGGGGTGAAGGAGAAATGGAAGAGTCTGAGGGGTTCTTGGAAATGAAGAGATGGTAACAAAAACAACTTGACCAGGTTTTACATGACAATGTCACAAGAAAATCTGTTATTTTTATGGTATCTACCAACAAAACTGTTTTCCCCAACCCTATTTCTTTTTCTGTGTCGCCTAGGATGGCCTGGAACTCACTGTGATCTTCCTGCCTGACATCTTTCACATGAGGATATTACAAAGAAATGCCTCTCTTTCTTAGCCCTTTGCTAGAACACTAAGAATACTGATTCATCCAAACAAGAGACCCAGTCCAAAACCCCAACCATATTTATATAGTTTACTATTCTGTGATGCTTGCAAAGTTTGACTCATTCTTCTTTAGGTTTCTATGTAACTACTTTCTTCCATAAAGCTTGTTGCTTCAAGTTTCTCTCTTGAGAATTCAGCTCTAGGCGCCTCTATGTATGATTCTCAGGTTTTCCCTATTACCCTTATAAATGTGTGGAATGTGAGGTGGAGAGATGACTCCAGGCATGAGGAAATGCTGGCTGTGTGATCTTGAGGACTTGAATTTGGATCCCTAGTGCTGTGTAAGGAGCTCAGGGTGGTAGCAAATACCTATAATCTCAGTGCAGTGGGTGGAAACAGATCTAGAGAGCCAGGCAGCTTAGTTAATCTATATCAGTTTCAGCGAGTGATTCTGTCTCAAAATATCTTATGGAGAACAGTAAAATGGACACCTGATTTTGTCAAACTCTGGCTTCCACATACATATGCATAAAAACACACAGGTATGCACTACCCAGGTACATGCATAATAAATAAAGATCTAAGCAGAAATAAATGACAAGAACATAAAGTTGCAAGATAGCATAGATGCAGAAGCTGACCTTGCTGGAAGGAGAGAGACATTTCCTAGCGGAGGCTGCAAGCCAAGTACATATCACGAGAAATTAGTACATTTGGAACAAGAACAGCAGAGTTTCCATTGTTTTCACAGTGGTTGCTCTGTAATGCGAAGCAAGCTGCTCAGCTGAGATGCACAGATATGAAGAAATGGGAAAGGGTGTTTGAGGAGGAAGAAGAGTGTAAGAATTAATGCTTTATTTAAAGAGATTGTTATTTTGAAATTGTAATACTGGAAAATGGGAAAGAGAGACAGTTGAGGTCTTTATAAAGAAGAGCTCACTAAGCAGTTGAATTAATGTAGATGTTTCAGCAACTGGGAACTCAAGGGCTGAGAGTTCAAGAATATGCTGAGTTCAGGACTGTCCTTTCAGACATAATAATATATTTCCTCCAGCCTGGATCCCAGGGCCCCAGGCCAAGACCCCTAGAGAGCTCTCAGGACAGCCTAAGAAGAGATCGTAAATGATAGGTTGACTGATTAATGAATTATATTTGTTATATCCTTAAACGATACCTAATTCTTCTACAAACATACATAAGACACTTGCCCAGCTTGCCCAGAGCTGCCACTTGGCCAAGTGCCCCGGGACTCTGTAACTAGCAATGCACCAGGGCTGCATGTATATAATCCCAGTTCCCAGGGAACTGAAAATTTCAAGATCTGTTCTTGAGCTTTTGTTATTTCTCTTCATTGCCATTAAAAAAAAAAATCTCCCAGACAAAGGAAGGAATTCTCCGCCCAGTGATATCTTCCTGGCTGATTTGGCACCTGCCTTTTCACACTTTCTCTCACCAATTCTTGTTGGTCTTGAGAAAAGAATGACTTAACTGGGCCACCTCCACAGCAGAGACCAAGGGGAGCCTCTTTCTGTGTGAAGGAGATTAAGATCTAAGAAAGCTAGACAACAAAGGCCTGTGCTTCCTCAGGGAGAAGATCTCAGGGATTTTCACAAGGGACTTGGGATAAATTTCCCCAGTGGGCTGCCCAATGCTCAACTAGGACAGACTGGAATCTGGAGAGTTAGCATCCATATCTTTATAGGCTCAGATTGTTCCAGATTTGCCATTTGGCTCTGTACCAAAGCAGAGGCAACTGTCTTGGTTAAAATTTCTATTGCTGTGAAGAGACACCATGGCCAGGGCAATTCTTATAAAGGAAAACATTGAATTGGGACTGGCGGACAGTTCAGAGGTTTAGTTCATCTGATGGCTTATACATTCGTGTGGCCCATGGAGTGGCACTATTAGAAAATGTGGCCCTGTTGGAGTAGGTGTGTCACTGTTGAGTGTGGGCTATAAGACCCTCATCCTAGCTGCCTGGAAGTTAGTATTCTGCTAGCAGCCTTCATATTAAGATGTAGAACTCTCAGCTTCTTCCATACCATGTCTGCCTGGGTGCTGCCTTGATGATAATGGACTGAACCTCTGAACCTGTAAGCATCCTAATTAAACACTGTCCTTATAAGAGTTGCCTTGGTCATGGTGTCTGTTGTCGGCAGTAAAACCCTAACTAAGACAGTTCACTATTCTCATAAAAAGAAGTATGGAGGTGGGCAGGCAGACATGGTGCTGGAGAAAAAGCCAAGAGTCTACATCTGAATCACCAGGCAGCAAGGAGAGATACTGGGTCTGGCTTGAGATTCTGAACCCTGAGGCCAGCGCTTAGTGATATACTTCCTTCAACAAGGCCATGCCTCCCATTAGTGCCCGTTCCTATAAACCTATAGGGGTCATTTTAATTCAAAGAACCACAATGACAAAATCATTAAGGATTACCAACAGAGATACCAACAGAGGTGGGATAGTAACTGATGTTGTGTTTCTGCAGAGGTAAGGTAACCTAGTAACTTCTTGGTTTTGTTACCTGAGAGATAATTCCATTTTGAAGCTTTGTAGTCATCTCACAGGTGGCTCTCCTTGTCACAGAGGCTGGTTGTCATTACAGCCATGACAACAGATCTGCCATACCAAATGGCGTATTAGTTACATTTTTATTGTTGTGATACAGCACCGTAACCAATGTAACTCATGGAAAGGGGTTTATTTGGGCTTACAATTCCAGGATGGTAAGAGTCCACCACTATCATTAAAAAGCAGCAGTCAGGGTGCCTGGAGCAGTAAGCTGAGCGTTCTCATCTTGAGCCACAACCATGGAGCAGAGAAAGCAAACTAGAAAAGGTTCCAGCCTTTAAACTCTCAAAGGCCACACCCAGAGACATGTGTCCTTTAGCAAGGCCAGGCCTCCTATATGTATTCAAATAGCACTACCAATTCTGGACCAAGTATTTAAATATGAGAACCTATGTATGAGGGACATTCTCATTCAAACCACCACAAATGGATTATCTACGCTTCTCACAATCTCCAGTCATTAAGATAATCCTGAGCCTCAAGATCATCCTTTAGCCTTTGACCTCTGTCCCCTTTGAGTCCCCATTCACTTTTTTAACCTCCTTCATTTTGATCTTTAAATTCTGCTTGTCATCAATGAACTCCTATATGCCCATGGTGTCTCTCAAAATTCCCCTCTTGCCTGTCTTCTGACAACCTTTTCCCCTGGGAATCCTCAGTGGACACCATTCATTGACCACTTGTGTCTTCCTTAGGATATCGCTGTTCACATCTTGCATAGCAGCAGGTAAATCCTCCTTGTGCTTCCCCACTTGCTTCCAGTGTCTCTTCAGATCCCTTGCAAGGGGTAGGGGTGGGGTGATGATGGCATATGACTTTGCTACTCAGGAAACCTATCCTCTATTGGGGTGCTGGTTATATTTCTTAATCTGTAACAACAAACCATACACCATCAATTTTCCACTCTGTCTCCATAGGCATTTGATTAGTTGATGGCATGTGTAGATACAACATTCCCCAACCATGTTTCTCCCAGTCCATTTGTGCTCCTCACCTCCAATGCTCTTCTTCTCCACTTCCAATGATCAACTGTACCTGTGTCTACATGTCTTGTGATCACCCTCATTTGCATTATCTTGAAGTCCCCAGCTTTCATCATGACACACACCAGTAACAGTTTTCTAACATTACAGCTTAATCCCACATTCTGTTCCTTTCAACAAGATACAAAGTTCTCAACCATGATCTGTTCCCCTGTTCATATTCATTTGTATGTTATCAGCCCTTCTACATGCACTTAACTTGGAGTATAAGGATAAATTTTAGAGTATAGTTAGGAATTAATATGATCTAGCAATGTGGTAATTTCTGCTAAGATCAGTGACCATACTACTTCTGGGTAGATTTCGAGAACTAGACATGACTTCCCTTCTGTTGATTGGGCCTTAAGTCCGATTAGACAGCAGAGGTCCCAATCGATATGTTTGCCACTATTGTACCTTTAGAGATGCCTTGCCCTGATGGTTAGTGCGGTGGTTCACAGGCATTGCAGCTGGATAGGACTAAGGATTACTTCCCTCTTTTGGAAGCTTGTATAGTAGTAGTTTCTGGTACTGTGAAAGCTACACCTTGGGAAGACTATCAGGTTAGATCCAGCTCAGATCATGTGAGTCCTGTGTGGTGGTCTCAGCAAGAAGGATGTAGAAGCAATAGACTGAAACAGCCATTGCCTATATTGTTTTGGAGGTCACTTGGATTACTCTGGTACTGGATTGTTTTTGTTTAGGCAGTCTATAGCTCTTATGGAAAATATTGATAGCTCATATGCCATAATTTCAAGAAATGTGTATACACACAGATATGCAGAGATGTGTGTATATATCTACACTTATCCATGTACACACACACACACTGGCATCTTGTTTGACTGCTGCTATGTTACTGGATGTTCTCATTTCCTTCAGCTGTCTTTCCCAACTTCTTTTAGGTCTTTCGTTTCTGATTTCTAGGAATTCTTTTCAGCTGTCTTTAAATCTTTGTCAAGTAAGGCCAATTCCTTCAGGGGATTTACTGCTCCTTGAAAAGGCCATGCTTTGCCACGTCTCTGTATGTTTTGTGATTGGCTGTTAGAACTGTGCATTTGGGGAAAAAAGCAACCACTTTTATAATCATTGCACATTGACTCTGACAGAGAAAAATCTTGTACATCGGACCTGAAGATTTGGGAGCTTTTAAAATCATTTTAGGCAAACCTCTTTTCTGAGTTGTTCACATGATCTTGCATTGTTGCTATATTTATTTTCTCAATCAGTAATTTTGTTACATAGGCATTTATGAGTTTATAATGTTTTTACAGTGTCCAAAAAGCCATGCTTGGTGAGCATGGCCTTCCCTCCAAAGGAAGCCAAGTCACTTTGGGATGTCTAAGCTGTAAGTTGGGGAACATGGAATGCTTCTTCAGGCAGTTCAGAAACAGGTTAAAACATTACAAATTTGATCTATATCACTTTACTAGAGGCTCGCTGGAGAGCAAACCTTCAGTTCATGTCGTCGAAGCCAGGGAAGGACCAGGGCAAGGGCAATTATAATGTCACACATTTCTCTGCCATCCGACTCAGGCTTTTCCTAGTTGGTGAATTTGCATTTTGGCTCTAGATTTCTGACTGATTTCCAGGGCTCACAGAAAGTTGTTTCAGGCAGTTGCTGGTTGTACGATTGAAGAGGGCTGGAACCTCGTACTGTTATCATTTTGCTAACACCAACACTGCCTTTCTAATGCAATGAAAAGTTGGTCAAAAACATGTGATGCTGCGAACTTGTGTATGTTTCTGTCATGTGACCTAGGCTGAGCTAGGAACTAGGATGGATGAGCTACAGAACACTGTAGCACCTGCTTTTAACTGTCCCCTTACAGTCCTATGAGGGCCTCCGAGGAAGGGCAGGGGCAACATATCTCAAGAAGCTTTTCTCTTCCAGAGTCTATTTTCCTACTTAACATTTAATGGTGATTTTTTTCTGTTAGAATTGAGGAGATTAGACAAAGTTGGCTGCCACTGTAACTGTCCTTTTGACCTTTTTGTGAACACAAGCAGTAGGTCCATCAGTTCAGATTTATGTCAATTTACAAAGGAGAACAGATGATTGCAAGGCAGAGGAATTAACTTTTGATTGAGGTGACCCAGAAAGGGAAGCTGTTTCAGTAGAGACCTTCGGCTCTTAGCAATTGGCTTTTAATGACCAATTTCCTTTCACATCAGTTCACTAGATGGTTAGGTTCAGGCATCTTTTATCCACCTCTGATGCTGGGGAGTAAAAGCAAAAGAAAATATAGACACTAATTAAATAGGCTTTTGTGACGGGGATTGAGAACACCAGGAGCTTGCTAAGGGAGGTCAGAAGTGGAAGGAAGTATTATGAGATGTTAAATAATGGCTCATTTAAGCAATTAAGCTCTTGACCTTGACGTTTCCTTTCTACAGAATGGTTCTTACTGCTAGGACTTACAAAACAACTGTGGGTATGGGTGCATTATAAATACTTATTGCTGATACCATTTGTTATAAGCCCATATTTCTGTGGTTCTAGACAGTTGAGTGACTCTTTAGCTTCCGTGTGTGTATTCTGAAAACAAACAACAAAGCAGTAACTGGTGTAGCAGAGGGCTAAGCAGGTGTGGTCACTTGTCACAGAGACTGATGAGCTAAATTTGATCCCCAGGACTTATATTGTGGAAGGGAAACAGACTGTCAACTTTTTCTCTGCCCTCTGAATATATCCTCTCTCCCAGCTCACACACAAATAGGTAAACAAATGTAAAGCAAAACAAAACTTGGTAAAAATAAAACCCAGTAGCTCCTTTGAAAAGTAACAAGTTTCTTTATGTGTTTGCATTTTCTTTTCTTTGCTTTTTCTGTCCTTTGATGTATATCGTATATTATCATGACCGACAAGGGATTCTTTCTCTTGTCAATTAAAGGAAAAATTTCAGGGCATTTCCCAGTGATAATCACAGTGTAGGTTGTCTAGGTAATGCTTGTAGTAGTAAATATTAGAAAAGAGCCACCCTTGCTAACCCCCTGCATTGTAGAGCCACATGGCATTTGCTGGGTATTTTCATCTCAGTTAGTTGGACTTACCCAGAGCTCCATCCTACTTGTTAAGTTCCCAATTTGCATCCCAGTCTGGTACTCTCTGGGCCCTGTGGGGATCTCTCCACCTCCATGGCTAGCCGCATCTATCTCTCATCTCTCCACTGCAGGCCCTCCTCCCATTCCTAGCAACCTAGTAAAATCAAAACTTTAGAGGCTTGTAAGTCATCAATCAGATTTATAACAGTAAATTCTCACTCCACAAAACGCCTATACAATAAACTCAGAGCAAATTGACATTATGTAATCTGCTCACCTAGATAAGACAAATTGTACTGAACTTATCCATCCCTTATAAGATATTCATAGCTACCTGTGGCTGTTTAAAACCACATGGAGATGGGTCATCTTCCTCCTCCTCCATCTTGGCTTCTTTTTCTATTTTCTTGTCTTCCCCACTTTTTCAAAACTCTGCCCTGGGCTATCTTTTTCATTGCCCAATCACAGGCCTTGCCGTATCTTGAGTCTGCTCTCATCTGCATATCTACCACACATGCTTGTGGTTAAGGAGGAGCAAGAATCGTTACATCTGAAACACAGGCTAATTCATAAGGATTGATTTAAATTTTACTCATACCAGACCTATCGGAAGTGAAGGGAAGGGACACACAAAATAGAATGAAAATGACCCATCAGATGAAGCATTAGACAGTGTGATCACTGAGCAAACAGAGAGCTGCTAGATGTAAATATCTATAGGCTGCTGTTGTTTTGATGACCTTTATAACGAAATGAGTATTTTCTTCTCTGCTCCCTCACATATTCCTTGAGGAAAGAGGGGTAGAAAAAGTAGAGATGGTGATAGTACATTGATTACTATATTTTTCAATAAGCTTTCAAAACAAAAATTTCAGCACTATGCTATAGTCATAGTGAGGAACATTATGAGGCATGGGTATGTATTTCTTTGGGAATGTTTTTTAAAACCATTTAATGGATTAAAAAAATCATTCTACTTCAGTTGTGGTGACAACCCAGGGTTATAATAAAATCTTCATTTGAAATGAATTCTGAACCATGTGTAGATATTGGTAGATAGAACGTGTTGGAGTGTCAGTTTCAGGATGAATCATGTTAGCCCCACCCATCTTTTAGGATGTGGGGAGCTTTGTTTCTTATTCTGGACAGCAGACACTTGGCCTTGGTGAATGTCAGCATCACATCTTGGTGAATGTAAGAGCTCAACACACAGTACAGGTCAGAGTGGTAAAATGGGAATCGATCTCCTTGCAAAATCACTATGATTTCCTATTACATTTCATAAATGACCTTTTGTCTGGAGTAGTTCACTCATGATTATAACTACTTTCTGATAATCTCAGAGCATAAGCTTTGGGTCTGACGAAATCAAGGGAAGTGTCCTTTAAAAGTCCGTGTCTTTAAGATCCAAAATCATCAGAAGGCTTAGAAATCAGTTGCCCTTGAACATGAGAGAACTTTATTATAGATCTGGAAAATGAAATCTTTCTTACCTCCTTCCTCAGGCAGACCACCAGACTGGAGATAAGAAAAAAAACTTAAAAGACTAATGATCTGGACACAGACTTATTTCCCCCAACATTTCTATACCAAGATCAACAAGCCCTTAATGGGTGCCATAGCAACTTATCCTTCACTAATAATTAGCTTTTGTAATTTTCTATCTACTGTAAGAACCATCCACCCTACACAGTTGTCCTGTTTCTGGTTTGAAGTTGTGTGTTTTTGTTCCTTGTATTCCGGAAAGCAGTGTAGGAAATGTAATGGCATTTTTACAGCTCCCAGGTGAGTTATTTTATGACGAGAAGGTTACACTCAGGAAACTCCCTGGTGGGAACCTTGACTTGGATGCAGTACAGTCTTTGATCCCCCTCCTCAGTGCTCAGCATGAGGAGGGGCTGTTCAGAACTCCTGCTGGCTTAGCAGTGTTTTCAACTACAGCACTATTTTGATTCAAGTGCCTGACTCAGTCTCTCAGCTGGCCTCTCAGCCTTTAAGGCAGAGTCTTTGGTGGAACGTGTGGAGACCTTAGAGATTAGCTTGAGGGTCAGAGCTGAAGATGAAAACTTTCAGAAAGTTCAGACCCAGTGTTCCGAACTCTTGTCTTACTAGCCCCCTGTTTTTGCTTAAACCTCATCTAGCACAATAAGGTAGGAAAAGAAAAAAAAAGAAACTAGCAATCATGAATGTATTTCAAGAAGATAAATAACAAAATGTATTTAACAAACTCCAGTAAATGTTTAAAATAATTGTAGGATGCTTGCATGTCTATTTGTAAACCCTAAACTTGTTTCAATTATGTGTTACTGAAATATGAAAAATGCTTAGCTGAATTCACTTAAAATAATGCCAGGAAATGATATATTTTTAACAGTAAGTCAAATAATGTCTTCTACAGCTCTTGTTTAGATGTGGCTGACTTACAATAGCTTTCTCAGTATTGAAATATGAAACAGTTCATAGATGCCAAGTGGAGACAGAAATCCTGTCCAAGCAGAAAATGGGTTTACTCACTCGCAATGCCCAGACAGAGTTATGGACATAAGGGAATGGAAGGGCTGTTGCTTACCCATGTTAAGATGAATGATCTTTTAGAATGGGGAGAAAGCCGTTTTGTTCAGTGTTGGAAGTGAGTAGACTTGCCAGAACTTTCTATAATATCCTATACCTAATCAACAATGTACAGAAGCCGTAGCTTCATTAGGTGGTTATTTTTTAAGTATATTCATAGCTCTGCTGATATTGAAACTCTGAAAATTCAAAACACGAGAATGATTGCCTGATGGGAAGGGGCGCAGAAGAAACTTCTATCATGTTTTAAAATTCAACACAGAAGAATACAATATTTTTCACAAAACCTATTTTCTTCAGCTTCGGGAAATTTATTAACAGAATCATACTTACCACATTTATTTAAGTCTCCTTCACTGATATTAAATGACAGTGGATTCTTTAGGTTTAACCTTAGAATTTCTACTATCAGTCTTTGAATATTCTTTAAATTCTTTCGAGTGCTGTATGAACTATTTCCTGTGTTCACTCCTGGCTTTCTTTTGCGTCCTCATCATTATCCCCGTTCTCAGACAAGAAATAGAAACCATCCCAGACTGCCCACTTGCTTAGAAGTTCCGTACCATAAACTGAAATGTAATAGAGGGTTTGAATGATATACCCTGCACTAAACAGTGAGTGCAACAATGTGAACGGGGTGGATCCTGCAAGTAGGTAAAAAGATTTGGGAGGGTGAGAGAGAAAAGGCGGAGCAGAGTAAAAAAAGGAGGAGGTGGTGTCCGTGCTGGTGCTGGTGGTGGTGAAGGAAGAGGAGAAGGAGTAGGAGGGCAGGGAAGAAGGAGGGAGGAAAAAGAAAAGAAATCTATTCTGAAATCTTCCAAAGCAACCGGAATGGTTGTTGCTCAACAACTGCTAATGGTCAGACGACTATAAACTAGGCACTTGGCTTGCTGTTGGGACGAACTAAAGTTGGGTAGTTTGGATGGAGGCTGAGGGCGATGTCCATCCTCTCTTTCCACCCTCCACCCATTTTCAGTATCTCACCCGCATCCTCACAGCTCCCTACAACTTCTGCTTCATGCTTCCCCACAGCGTTCCTATGTCACAGACACTGCAAGCACCTTTTAAAGTCACTGTTTCCCAAGTAAGGTTAATTTTCACCTTTACCCCAGATCGATCCCTTAATCTGGTGTAATGAGCGAATAGAAAAATTTAGCCAAGTTGGCAGACTGTCCTGAATTTCAGGACAATTTTAGAGCTAATTGGAAGTTTGACCAGAAGGGAATAAAGGCTACAGTCATGGTGTTCTTTCTCCTTCACATGCATGTGCTCAGCAGCATCAAACACACAACCTACTATGTGACGAGCTTCTAAATGTCACCTCCGACCAGTTCTCATAAAGCTGAAAATTTCAGTGAAGGAAGGAGGCCAAGTTTTCCCACCCTTGGTGTCTGTCTGACTTAAATATTTCCTCCTGTCCTGCACCTCGGTTTCTCTCTGTCATTCTCCAAATGAGCATGTGTAAGATGCTTACATTTGCTTGTAAGATAAAGTGATGTTTCCTCGGCTCCGTGGTGTTTGAGACTTGGCAAATGAACAGTTCTTTGGAAAAAGGTTGTTGAAATCCATTCAAAAAGCATTTTAATTGACTCATCCCAGGAAAAGTAATAACTCTTCAGTGTACTCAGAGACCTTAGAGGTTTTATTAGATTTCTACTAAGTACACCTTAATAAGAAAAGTTTAAATACAATACTTTACACAAAAGTATTTAAATCCATTTAACACAGGATTTTTTTCTGTTGATGTCAACTGAAGATAATAAGAGGTAATGAATCTTTTGCTGTTGAATTAATTTATGCATACACAGAGAAATATATGTTTGCACACATATGCCTGTTTATGTACACACACACACACACACATACACACACACACACACACACACACACACACACACACACACACACCCCTCTGTATAATTGTTTAAGTAAATCAGTTAAGTGTAAGATAGTTGAATGACAGGGTAGCAGCTAAGTCAGGTTTGACCACATGATTTAAGTGAGGGCATTTCAGTTCCAAGCAAGTTTTCTTTGTCATCTTTGGTTTGTCTCTTGTTGCATGATAAAACGTTCTGACCAAAATACCCTTTGGAGGAAAAGGTTTATTTCAGCTTATGGGCTGTAGTCCATCCTGAAGTGAAGTCAGGACAAGAACTCAAGGCAGGAACCTGAAGGTAGGAACTGTAGCAGAGATCATGGAGCAATACTAGCTCCTGACTTTGCCTCTTGCTTGCTCAGACAGGACCTTTTGCTTGGGGATGGTACTGTTCCTAGTGGGCTGGGTCTTCCTACGTCAATTAGCAATCAAGAATATGTGTCACAGAAATGCATGTTCATACACCAATCTGGTGATTTTCCAAATTGAGACTCCTTCAGATAACTCTGGGCTGTGTCAAGGTGATAGCTGAAGATTATTATAAGTCTTTTAAGTCAAATTACCACACTCTATCCCACCCCGAAGGACCTGGTCATATTTTCTGTTATATTGTACCTTAAACTTTCTTTAAAAGTTCTGCAAGCTCTCTCCTCTCTTGTCTTTTATTCACTATTGGTTATAGCTAGCCCAGCTTCCGGTTTCACTTTCCAAACACCAACACACTAACTTCTGACAAAAGAAATAAACCAAAGTCTCACAAAATAAAAATAAAAAACCCAAAAAACAAAACAAAACAAAAAAAAAAACAAACAAACAAACAAAAAAACCCTGTAAGACTGAGGAACTTCATCTTACCGACTGAAGAGTTTAGAAATTTGACCTGTACTTTTGCACTGGTTGCAAGTTCAAGAGAAATGGCATGTGTTAGAATAAGAGGTGTCAGCGTACGGCACACTGCTGTGTACCCACACCGACGGAGTAGCAAGTGGCACCTCAGACGAGCAGCTCAACCCCACTGAAGATTCTCAAGATTGATGGGTAAAATTTGCATGGGTGAAGAGCGACCAGTGGACGGCCAGTGGATGGCTCGTTCCTGATGCTCACCTGATGGCCATGTTTTTATTCTTTTCACACTCTTGTTCCAAGCGCTTCATAGCCATCGTCTGGCCTTTCTTGTCACTGTCTGTTACCTGGGTTCTTAGAACAGAGCCTGCAGGTCTTCTGATCAGCTCCTCCTCAAACTTCTGCTATGGCTCATATTCTCACTCTTCTGATATGAATAGTCAAGAACAGGGGACCCCTTCTCTCTCTGCCCTTGCATATCCATTCAAATGTGTTAGCTACTGCCAATGTTCCTTGGCCTCCAATCACTGTTTTCATAACAGTGCCCCTCCCCTGCCCATGCTCAATCAACACCCAGACTTGATTTTCCTAATGTCAGGTTCAACTTACTCTTCTCTCTGAAAATTTATATGGACTAGCTTACCACTCCTCACCCCTCTTTGTCCCTCTCAATCTGTGTGTCCTCCTGCCTTAACTGTCTCAGAGATTACAGGTTTCCCAAGCTTCCCTTATGTCCCCATTTCTTTTTCTTTTATTGGCTATATATATTATTTTTACATTTCAAATGTTATGCCCTTTTCCAGTTTCCCCTTCAGAAACCCCTATCTCATTCTCCTGCCCCTGCTTCTATGAGGGTGCTTCCCCGTCCACCCACCCACCAATCCCTTTCCACCTTCCCGGCCCCTGACATACCTTACACTGAGGCATTAAGTCTTGACTGAACCAATGGCCTCTCCTCTCATTGATGCCCGACAAGGCCATCCTCTGCTACATATGCAGCTGGAGCCATGGGTCCCTCCATGAGAACTCTTTTCTGAGACCTGCTATTTTGTAGACTTGACAGTTCAAAAGCTCTTTTGTAGTCTTTATGACCTTTTAACTATGGAATCAAATAGGAATAATTTCACTCTTTTATTTTTATTCTCTTTATTTACTTCTTTCATGCTATTACTCACTGATAATTGAAGTTTCATACTGGATTTCGCAGAATGTTCTGTCATCCTGTTTCTGGTTTTAAATGACATCTGTTCAGCTTTTTCCTATTCAGTACAGTGTTCACAATGAATCTGTCATATACAGGCCCTGGTATGTTGGAATATGTTTCTTCTGTTGCTTCTTTCTATACACATTTTCCTAAGAAGGGTTTTGAAATTTTTGTCAACTGTTCTGATTGTATTGGGATGCTTATGTTTCTTTTGTCCTTGGTCCTATTCATGTGCTATTTTATAATTCCTGGCTTGTGTGTCCAAGGCCATCCACATAGCCTTGGAATGGAACTGATGACATCATAGGTGTGTGATATTCAATGTGCTCAGTTTGATTTGTACGTATTCTTATGAAAAAAATTGTCTCCCAGTTTGCCAAGAAAATTATAGTTTTCTTGGTGTTGTGTTTCTATTTTATGCTGGTATCGGGTAATTCTCAATTCATAGAATGGGTATGGCTGTACCACTTTCTGTTATAGTTTGTGGGACAATTTGAGAAACATTGGGATTCCTCCTTTACAGATACGACAATATGCAGTGGATTTGTCTACTCATCAGCTTTTATTTGTTGGGAGAATTTTATGACTGCATTAGTCATATTTTTCACTTATGAGCCTAGCCTTTAATGGCTGAACCATCACTGGAGCCATTTAGTTACTTGTTTTGCTAAGGTTTTCTATGTTTTATTGATTCTATTTTGGCATAAAACATGCATTAGAAAATTATCCAATTCTAGTCATACTAATTTATATTCAGATATTCAAAACTTTCCCTTATGACCCCTTGGATTTCAGGGTTATCTGTTATAATAGTCTATTTTTGTCTCTAGTTCTTTTAACTTGGGTTTTCTCTCAATTTCTTTTGGTTAGCTCGTTTAGAAAAGCTTGCCAATCTTTTCAGAGAATCAACTCTTTGTTTCCTAAGTTATTTTCAGAGGGGGTTTGGAATGGGTAGAATCAAGACAGATTTGATACATGTATGAAATAAATAAAAGATAAGTTATTTGTATTATTTAAAAACTCTGTTTCATTAATTCTGTTCTGGTATTTTCCTTTGGTTTTCCTGATAATTTTGGGCTATTTTGTTCTTGTTTATTTAAGACTCAGAGATGGTTCATTGGGTTAAATACTTGAGATTTGAGTTTTTACATGCAGACACTCTGAGCTGCTCTAATGCTCTCCTGTAGAACTGCCTTTGCCACACTATACACTAAACATATTCCAACATACCAGGGCCTGTATATGACAGATTTGGGCAAACTGTAATTCCATTTTAATTTGATTCCAGAAATTTTCTCCATCCCAATTTCTACAATGATCCACTTACTCAAAGGTGTATGTTTTTTAGTCTATTTCTATATTTTTTCAACATTTTAGATATCTTTGTCTCAGTTTTGGGCTCAAGCTTCTTTCCATTGTGGTATTATAAAGCAAGAATTATTTCATTTTTAATGTTTTTTAAAGATTGGCTTTGTGATCTAAATATGACTTATTTTGGAGAAAGTTCTAAGAGTTGATGAAAAGAAAGTGTATTATGCAGTTGCTGGTTAGAACATTCTGTAGATACATGCCTGTTAAGTTTATTTGATCTGAAGTTTATCTTAACTACTAAGTTTATTCATTAATCATTTGTCTGCACAATAGATCCATTCATTGGTGATAATGAGACATTAAACTCACCTGTTAATGTTATATCAGATACTCTTTGCCATTTCATGTCAAGAAGTGTTTATTTTATGAAATTAGTTATACCAATGCCTGGTGCATATATACATGTAAAATTAATCATTATCATAAGATGTTTTTCTTACCAATATGCAGTGCACTTCTCTGCATCTTCTGGTTAATTTTGGCTTGAAGTTTGCTTTTATTGGATAAGAATATAGGTATTCCTGCTCTCTATTCTATTTGCCTGGAGAGTTTTGAACATTTCCTCTTCTTTACTTTTAGGTTCTCTGTGGATTTGCTTGTGAGTCTTGTTTCTCCAAAAGAAAGCTGTAGAATGGCTGTTGGATTAAAAATTAAGACCCAGATGTTTGCTGCAAACTGAACCTCTGAACCTGTAAGTCAGCCCCAAATAATGTTGTCCTTATAAGAATTGCCTTGGTCATAGTGTCTCTTCATAGCACTAAAACTCTATATAAGACATCTACTTTTTTTGGTATTTCTCATTCCCTGTGTTTCCACAGTGGTTACATTTCTCTTCTGTAGGATCTAAGTATCTTATATGATTTTGGCTTGGTGGCAGTGAATTTTTTTAGCTTGTGCTCTTTCCCAGAATTTTTTATTTCTCCTGTGATACTGAGAGATAATCTTTCTGGGATAGTTATTCTGATTCATGTTAGTTTTGTATCCAGGCCTTGAAATACCCATTGGAAAATACTCTGATCTTTTGAGCTTCTGTTGAGAACTTTGGTATATTAAGTGTTTGATTTTAGGAGGGAACATTGATTCTTCTTTCTCTTACAGTTTTCAATATTCTTATATTGCTCTACAGTTTTGGCATTTTAATTCTAATATTTGACATTATGAGATTTATTTTCTGCTCATGTCTGTTTGAAGATCTGTGTGTCCTGGACATGGATGTTCATACCTTGATAATTTTTGTTATTTATGTTTAGTTTTTAGTCTGTACCTCAGCAACTTCTACAGTAAACATATATGAGTTTAGTCTTTTAACTCAATCCTGAAAGGTCTTATGTTCTATTTATAAGTCCTATTTTGTTGTCTTTATTGTTATGAGAATGTTCACATTTATTAGCTTTATCTTTAAGCCCCGAGATGCTCTCTTCCACCAGAGTTTACTTCATACTGAGTTTTTAATTTGATGTAAAGATTTTTAAATAATCTTTATTCCTTTATTGAACTTCTGATTCATATCATGTGTTTTCTTCCTGATTTGCTTGAGTTCTTTTTTTCTTTGCCACTTTATTGAAAGTCACTGCTCTTTTAAGTATCATTCTTTTGCCTTATTTACCCAGTCCTTGATCAACATCACTGTATTTGGACTTAACTGTTAGAGAATTATGAGCTTTTGCAGAATTCCTGTGGGTTTATTTTCTTTCATACTTTCATAGTTCTTCTATTTCTATACTGAATCAGTACATCTATTGGAATGGATATACTACTTTGGTTTTTAGGTGAGAGCTATCTTGGAAACTGGACTTCTCATGATGCCGAGTCTTGACATATTGAATTGTTGTGAAGTATTAGATTCATGATCCCAGCTAGATGCTATTAAATATTTTTACCATTAGTTTTATAGTGAAATTAGTGTATTTGGACACAATCTATACTGTTTTGGAACCCAAGTTTTCCAATTTCCCCATAGACCTACAAGAATGGGATATTTCTAGTAGGTCAAACACATGTTTTGAAAATGGAAAAGTACAGGGGCATTTCTCTGTCTTCCAGTTTAGTCAATGAAGTACATTGTGGAGAAGGAAAGGCACAACCTTTGCTGCAGCTGCTCATTAGCTGTGTTGTTCCAGCTTTTATTCTCTTTCTGTCTGCTGTTGCTGTAGGAATAGATGCCACACAGCTAATTTGGAACATGCTGGTTAGCCTGGGGTTTTTCCTCTGCTCTATTCTTTGAGTTGAAGTGTTCATCAGAGCTTGTGGGGATGTGGGTTCTATATAAAACTTTGTGTGCTGATGCTTAGTTGGGATGGTGGAACAACTCAGCAGCAAAGTATCTGTACCAATGTTCTTGAAGTATCATGCTTAATTCTAGCACCAAGTAAGAGCGAAAAGCAAGCTGCAGCAACTGCAACGATCATCATGATCCTAATACAGAAATAAAGTAAAACCCAGCACCAACTACAAAGTTCACAATTCTAACAACAATGGCAAGAAAAGATGGACAAGAGAAATAAGACAACACTAAAGTTTTTTTTTAATGATGATACAAGAAGAAAAGACAATACAAGGAGCAGAAGTTGGGTGGGAAAGGGTCTGGAGAGGATCTGGGAGGTGTTAGCTGAGGTAAAAGCATGAACAAAAGATACTGTGTAAAAACATTTTGATTTTTTTTTTAAGAATATGAAAGAGTATTTAAAAGATTAAAATGAAATCAGGAGAAATGTGAAAAATGAACTTCATAATCATGAGAGAGGTTGGGAGAGAGAACTTTGTAATTAGAAAAAGAAGAGAGTAAATGACTAATGAGAAAACAAAGAGAATACATACATACACACACACACACACACACACACACACACATATATATATATATATATATATATATATATATGAAAAAGATAAAAATAAAAATAATACACACATATCTACAAAGGTTTGGAAAATTATAGGCAGGCACACTTCTGTCAATCTTTCTCTGTCTTCTTAGTGGTTGTAGTCATCAGTGGATCTGGGAGTCATTTGGACTTGTTTCCAACTTCTCTGATTGTTACTATGGGGTTCCATGGGGTGTGGTTTTAATTGTATACTTGTCACAATCTAGAATCACTTTGGGGGAGGAATGTCAGTGAGACACTGTCTAGATCAGGCTGCCTGCAGAATGTAGTTTTTGCTACCCTGCTTTAAGCTCTGGGCAGACTGCACTACCGACCCCTTCCCAGATTTCCTTGTATCTATGGGTAAAAATCACCACCACTACCACCAATAACAACAACAACAACAACAACAACAACAACAACAACACACACACACACACACACACATACACACACACACTCCAGTTAATCTTAAAATGACTTTGCTAACTCAATAACTGGGCACTCCTAAACCTCCCCTGGCTCCCCATTCATAATCAGAGAGAGTGGGCACCACTGCAACCAAAAACTCACATGGACGGTTGGGTCTATCTCTTCCCCTACTGCCTCTTTCCTCTTTCCCAGTTCTCCAGATTCTCCCTTCATTCTCCCTTGCAATGCTAGGTGTCCCACTCCATCTGCGGCCATTGGTCACTGGTACCTTTTTTGATCAATCAACAACCAATTGGAGAACAGGACTTTAGGATTAGAACCACTCTCTACAGCTGCCTAGTGTCATTGGGGGTTTTCTTAATTAGGTATATGGTAGTAGGAAGACCTACCATAATGTGGACAACACTACTTCATTTTTTTTGGCCCTTGGCTGACTGAAAAGAGTAAGAGTGTGCTAATTCATTGCTCTTTGTTCTCTCTGCTCTTGACTAAGGATGAAGTATGGCCAGTTCTTTCAAGACCTTGTCACTATGACTTCCTTGCCATAATAGAATGTAATCTAGAATGTGAGCTGATATACATTCTCTCTCTTCTAAGTTGCCTTTGTGGAGTATTTTATCACCACAACAGCAAAGCTAACACATATTCAATGAATAATTTCTTGAGCTTGAGTTCTATTCACTTGACTGGGCATTTTCAGAGCTGAGAGGTGGGATAACAGATCACACTAAATGGAAGGGGTCCTTCCTACCATTGCTCATAGTTGTTTTTCCAAGGCCTAGTTCTTGCAAACAGGTGCCTGTCCAGTCCTCCAATCTTCTTCAGCTGACTGCTAGAGTAATCAGACTTACAGGGAAAGAGAATTCTATCCCATGACTCCAGCTTGAACTTCCTGCAGGCAGTTTTCAATATGTTTACTAGAAGAAATTGTGGGTCTTTTCTTTTTTCTTTTTTGAGGGGGTATTTTGATGTTATAACACTAATAAGAAAAAAGGCACTACTTTTTTAAAAATGCTTTTCAAGAATTTATGTATGTGGACTCTCATTTCTTGGCATGACAGCTCTTTAATGTCCTAAAGTTGGCAGAAAAATGTTTATATGTCACTTGACATTTTTTACTTCTGTTGCCACTGATTATATAACTCAATTTTTTTATGCCATAGTGTAACAAAATTTTTTGAGATAAAACATTCCACTCTGACTTGATGATCAGGAGAGGAGGTAATGACTAGAATGTAAAGTGAATATGTAAAAAAAATTAATAATAAAAATAATAATCCCAAAAACATTCCACTCTGCAAGGAAGCTCCTTAAGCTCAGGAAGGAAACAATATAATGGGTTCAGGAAGTCCCTGAAATAGACCAGAGTTACTAGTTCCCTCCTCCTCTTAGCATATATAAGTAGTAAGGTCTGTTTAGAGATACTCTGCATCAACCAAGTTGCCCAAAGAGGCTCTAACCAACTGAACTACTCAGCAAAGGCACATCTGAAAGTTGTGAAGTATGTTTCAGGTTACATGAGCCATCATTCATAATGGGGTGCGCCTTGGTGATGGACCTGTCCTTGAGTTGCTCTGTTCCTGTGAGTCACCCCAATAAAACAGTGCTTTGCTAAGCTAGACTTTGGTGGTAGCAGTTTGTTCATGTCTCCCTAGGAATAGTGTCATAAAACAATACTCATTGTGGCAACCTGTTTGATACATTGGAACTGTCATAATCTCAGTTTGTGAATAGTGGACTGGATTGGATATACAAACCTACATTTTAAAATAGGATAAATATTAGAGCTGTTGTCACTTTATATAGTTTAAGCCAATTTTCTCCAACCAGAAGGGGTTTGTCTTCAAGGAAACATTTAGTGGGTGGGATACACAGAGGCTGCTGAGCATTGTAAACATGCTCTGCTACAAAGAATTTTCTAACCTTCTGATCTGCGTATCAATATCAGCAGAAACTCCATTTTAGCCCAAAAGATTATCCACAAGAAACTCTTGTCTGGGCCACTTCCATCTTATTCTACTAATAATAACCAGAAATACCAAATAAATATCACACAGCTGGGGCTAGATTTTCAGTAATTGTTATCTTAAGGGAATTCCTGAGATCAAAAGTTGCTTGGAGAATTTCTCTAGAACTTTATTTCATCAGTGTGAATTTTATTAACCTCCTAGCTCATCTCAACTTACAGTGTAAGTTAAAGAGATGAATACCTCACTTCCTTTAAAAATTGGATTTAATATTTCATACAAATGGCAAACAGATATCAACATTTTGTGCATTTAAAAAATTTGTCTCAAGATTTTCCTTAGCCAGCATTTTAGTTCTTATAAGTACAATCACAGACTAAACTGTTCACATGCATATATTTAGTTTTTTTTATTAAGTATTATTTTGTAGTTAAAGAAATTAAATGTCAAGGGCATGCTAAGGAGTCATGAAGGAGAAATATTCTTTATTCTTGCTTAAGACCTAAGATATCAATTTACCCTCTCATTAATCTTCTGAAAACTATGGCATTAGGAAGATAGTGGCAGAAATATTAGAATAGGAAACAAAAAAGTATACAGAAACACTTCTCAACAAGGAAAAGGACTGCTCCTCCTTGCCCATCTTACTTTTCATTTGTGGATGCAGCATAACAGCCCATAAGGAAGGTTTATCTTCTCTCCTTGGACCCTTGGTCTATGTAGCCTAGTATGACTTACCTGTGTCATATCTGCCACATGCTCACTGAGAGTCTACACTCTTGTGTCTTTGGATGTTGCTACGACACAGGTCCAGGAAGGGACTAGAGGCTAATCATTCATTTATCTGTTTTTAGATAATAAATAAATAAATAAATAAATAAATAAACAACATCAGGCACACTTTTAGAAACCGTCTTTCTTCATTGGTGAAGGTGATGGTGATGTTAAGGATGGCAACGATGTCAGTGGTGGTGTCAGTGATGATGATGAGGATGATGGCAACATGATAAACCTGTTCTACATGGGTGAGGCTACTAGTTGGAGAATCAGATGTAACTATGCATTTAGCTTTTGAGAGTTAACCCACTATAAGATGATATGAAGTTTTGCTTCATGAAAATGCAGTCAAGTTTGAAGAGAGAAACAAGGCTCTTGTTTGTCTGGCGATGTAGCAATAAGCAACACCATCCTTCTTGGGAATCACAGAAGCTGCTGTGCTGGGTTATTGTCCTTGAAGGTGGAGTGAGTTGTTTGTGAGGAAAGGTTGTTAGAAAATGTGCTAACCTCCCTCTCTTAAAAAAAAGAAACTTCAAAAATCAGTCTCTAATTACACATATCTTTTCCAGATTGAACCACCACTAATTTAACCAAAAACATGTGTGTGTAACAAAAGACCTCGTAAAAGGGACATTTGAGGTTTCACATGGATTTCTGCAAAAGACAAACACAGTAAAATCACAGAGTTGGCTGATGGACACTCTGCCTTACTAAAGCTATAAAATTTTTATTGAATCCTTGGGGCTTATAAGATCCATTCATCCTTTAAGAGAAACTAAAGGTCTTAATCCACACAAGGTCTTTCCACTGCTTACCAGAGGAGTAAATCCTCCCACCTTGAACCGCAACATCTAGGTTTCTGGAAGCCCATGTGATCTGTACATCTGATCTCCACAGAGCTCCATGTAAAATGTGCTGCAGAAGAATTGTCCCTGTCTCTTGGTTTATGGCCAGAGATGATACTGAGTCTGTAGAGGTAGTTGTCTCATGGCTACATCCTGTTAGAAAATGGCCCGTTTTCAATTCTTATCTCAGAGAGAATGCCAAGAATACTAAATAGATATTCACTATGTCACTAAACAATTGGTTCATATTTAGTGTAGATGACCTTAAGATCAGACCACAGAGAGTACTGATCAACCAGGAGGTCCTGACACATGGTGGTGCATTCAGAGGCCCCAGGGAAAATCCCTGAGTTGTGGAGTGTTACTGAGAAAAATTATTCAGTCAGTTGAATTCAATAAACATGTCTGTTTCCCTAGTAAAGTCTAGTCACACTCCCATTCCCTTTGTCTCTTCTCATAAACTGCTCACAAGAACCATTTCAGGAGTTGAGCAGATTGAAGCACTAGACCATGGCCTTATAGGCTATAGGCTAGCTGAGATAGACAGTATCTGCTGTAATATCACCATGGGAGGATATTTAGTGTCATGACAAATGTCTATTGGATGTTCAAGCATTGAAACTGGAGAACAGAAGGAGAATCCTATTGCCAAACTTCTATAGCTCAGCTCTTACATATATCATAGATGCTTAGAAGATCTATAACCCTATCCCTGAGCACAACACATCCTTCTTAATGGGAGAAAATGGAATTGTATAAGAACCTCATTCTTTTGCTTTCTAAGAGCTTTGTTGGTGTGTAATTGAAAAAGTGTGTGGTTAAGGCACACGGAATGAGGCTTGGTGTCTATACAACCCTAGTGTGGGCTTTTCAGTCAGGTTTACAGTACCAGGCATGGACTCTCAACTGTGGAGGGGGCCTCAGATCCAAGCTTTAATGATTCAGGGTTTTTGTGCTATAGCTTTGATCTCCAGAGATGATTCTTGTTATAAATGCATGCATTTGATAGTGACCCTATGTTCTTTTTCATCCAGATGCTTTTATGCCAATAATGAGAGTAAATGTGAAGCTACTTTCTCATCACATCATTGCCCATGAGCAAAAGCTCCTGGGAAGGACTGTATCATGTGTGATAAATATTTCTGTAGCAGGTAATAGAGAAATAGCCAAGTAAAGGTGACAGAATATTTCAGGGTGTCAAAGATGTTTCTAATATTGGTTTTCAAACAAAGAAATTTAAAGATCAACCAAGAAAGTAGCCAAAACTTTATTATCAGGCCTTAAAATGGGAAGAATGTCTACTTATGGTTAAATATTTATGAAAGTGGTACCCATGGGGACAGAAACTCTCAAAATCACTCTTTATAACTTGCAGCCAAATTATGACCATGAGCCAGAAGCTGAGGAAAGAAAGAAAGGTTACCATCAAAAACTGATGACTAGCTGGAGAGATGTGGGTTAATGACAGCAGTCATTGGTTATGTTTAATCGGGGAAACTGAGCTCATGGAACCAGAGTGGGTGTTAAAAGGGCATAGATGAGGACACTTTCCTCTAAATGAAAAGGAACAAAGCACACTGGAATCTCATGTGGCTCAGGAAAAGCTGCTCAAGAATTTTTACTAGCCACGCTCTAAAGTCAAAGATGTTCAGTTGACTTGGTTCTCAGGGTGACATCTGTCTCCACCCCTCCTATAACCCTGTGTCCACATTTTCAATAATATCCACCTTTCCTCCCAATACTGTGGCCTTGGTGTCTTTGACTGTAGCAAGCCCTTACCATCTTAGCATTAACTCTTATCTGTACCCCACCGATTCCGTGATGGAGTGTCTTCTTCCCACCAGTACTTACCTCAACTGTGCTTTTCAGACTGGCACACACTACCCAGATTTTCTTACGCAAATGTGGTGCTTGGTTTTCCCTATGGCAATTACTTTCTTCTGATATAGATTTAGAATTTGCTTCTTTTTTTTTTTTATTTAAAGAAATTATTTTTTCCCCTTCTGGACCGGGTCAGCTTTAAATATACAGCAAGTTCTCCACCTCAGATTTCCAAGTGCACAGTTGTATGCCACTATTCCTGACCTAATTTAGTATTCATCTTAGTTTCTGTTTTTACCTGGTTTATGTATGTTCTGAGGAAAAAAATGTTTTATTCATTAATTCATTTTTGTCTTTAGTGCTCATATGCCTAAAACAAATTATAATGCAGGGAATTGATCATTATTAAGTGAACAGTGTTTTAGAGTTTTGAAATTGAGTGAAACAAAATTTGGCAACTAGAAATGATAGTTAGCTGAGTGTATTAGAGGTCCAAGAATAAGTTGGCTTAGTCAATGGTGTGTGTGGTCCAGATGGAGCTTCTCACAGAGCCAGCCATTGGTCTCAGTCCTTTCTTCTTTGCCATGTGTTCAAGGTCATTATGTGACAACTGGAAATCACCACAGCAACCCGACAGTCACACAAATGTGAGACTTATTCTAGACAACTGGTCATCTAATATTTACTAAGACATGATTGTATAAGGAAAATGAAATCTAGCTTCCTGGGACATGGCACAGCCATGGTGCATGGTAACATCCCTGGGTGGGTGGTCTTGGGTTGTATAAGAAGCAAACTGAGCATGCTGTGGTGAGCAAGTTCATAAATATTGCTCCTTTATGGCCTCTGACTCAGCTCCTCCCTCCAGGTTCCTGTCTTGATGCCCTGTCTGACTTTGCTGGATGATGTGCCATAAAACTTAAACAGAAACAAGCCATAAGCCATTTCCTCCCCAAGGTTTTTTTTTTTTTTTTTTTTTTTTTTTTTTTTTTTTTGTTAGTATTTTATCACATCAGAAACGGAACTAGGACAACTAGCCTATGCTTTTCTTGTTTTAGCATCTTGTCAAATAGTTCAAGGAACATTCTTCAATAGTTTTGTTCCATTGAAGACATTTTTAGTGTGTGTGTGTGTGTGTGTGTGTGTGTGTGCGTGCACTGTGTGCTTTCCTGTGCTTTGACAAGAACTCCTCTCTTATGCATTGTCTCTTATGGTATAAGTTTTGAATATGAAATCTTCTTATTCCTGGCTTTCTTGTTTATCTCTATAAAAATAGTGACAAAGCTCTCCCTCTTTTTTTTTTTTTTTGGTGAGGATTATTCCTTGCAAGTTCACTAATTTCATTCAATTTTCTAGTATGGCTAACTTGGGACTGTTTAACCCTTTGCTATATTTTTCTTATGTGATGTCACAATGTAGGGATGTGTTTCACTCACTGGCTTAGTCTGATCTTCCAAGTTTTGTAGTTCTTATGAGAGTGTGAAATATTTTACCATTTATGTTATATTTTTTGAGTTGTGGGTTATTTAAAATGTGCCTTAGATTTCTCATATTTGTAAGTGGAGTTCAACTAGGTCTGTATCAATATCATCAGTGTCTAAGAATGTGGTAGCCACTAACAAAGTCAAACTTTGAATTTTATTATAGTAGAACTTATAGCTAAATATATGGTTAGACATCACAAAGGAATCCATGTGAATGTGGCAAACATGTGCATTCCCTCACACGGTCGGGTGCATTGACTCAAACTCTGCCTCTGTATTAGTTTTCCTTCTTCTGTACATGATTTGTCTTTGTATGAGTTATCAATTACTTCCTAGGAGGAACACTAAATTTTCCTATTAAGCTAGTATTTTTATTGGATATTTTATTTATTTACATTACAAATGTTATGCCCTTTTCTGGTTTCCTCTTGACAAACATCCTATTCCACCCCCCTCCCCCTGCTTCTATGAGGGTGCTCCCCCATCCACCCACTTCCACCTCAGGTGGTCCTGGCATTTCCCTACACTGGAGCATTTGGCATTCACAGGACCAAGGCCCTCTCATCCATTGATGCCAGGAAAGACCATCCTCTGCTACATATGCAGCTGAAGCCATGGGTCCCACCCTGTGTACTCAGGTTGGTGGTTAAGTCCCTGGGTGCTCTGAGGGAATCTGGCTGGTTGATATTGTTGTTCTTCCAATCCTTTAAGCTCATTCAGTCCTTTTCCTAACTCCTCCCTTGGGGTCTCTGTGCTCAGTCCAATGGTTGGCTGCAAGCATCCACATCTGTATTTGTCAGGGTCTGGCAAAGCCTCCCAGGAGACAGCTATATCAGGTTCCTGTCTGCAAGCACTTCTTGGCATCCGAAGTAGTGTGTGGGTTTGGTGTCTGTATATCAGATGGGTTCCCCAGGTGGGGCAGTCTCTGAATGGCCTTTTCTTTAGCCTCTGCTACACACTTTGTTCCCATATTTTCTTTAGACAGGAACCATTCTGGGTTAAAAATTTGGAGATGAATGCCCCAATCCCCAACTAGGGGCCTTGACTAATCTCTGAATATGTTCTGTTAGACCTTTCAGCTAATCTCATCTCTGTTGGGTCTGGGGAGCCTCTTGCTTTCCTGGCATCTGGTACTTTCTGGTGGTTATCCCCAGTTGCTCATCCCCCATTGCTACATACCTTTATTCAAATTCCTGACCCTTTGTATATCATCCCCATCTCCTCCTATACCTGATTCTGCACACCTTTTTCCATCCCAGTCTTCTCTTCCTCCCAAGTCCCTCTATATCCTGTATTTTGTTCCCCTTTCTAAGAAAGACTGAAACATCCATACTTTGGTTATTCTCCTCTTTGAGCTTCACAAGGTCTGTGAGTTATATCATGGGTATTCCGAGATTTGTGCCTAATATCCACTTATCAGTGAGTACATACCATGTTTTTTCTTTTGTGATTGGGTCACCTCATTTAGGATGATATTTTTGAGTTCTATACATTTGCCTAAGAATTTCATGAAGTCATTGTTTTTAATAGCTGAGTAGTACTGCATTGTGTAAATGTACCACACTTTTTGTATCCATTCCACGGTTGAAGGACATCTAGTTTATTTCTAGCTTTTGACTATTATAAATAAGGCTGATATGAACATAGTGGAACATGTGTCCTTACTATATGGTGAAGCATCTTTGGGCATATGTCGAGGAGTGGTATATCTGGGTCCTCAGGTAGTACTATGTCCAATTTTCTGAGGAATCACTACTGATTTCCAGAATGGTTGTACCAGCTTGCAATACCACCAATAATGGAGGAGCGTTCCTCTTTCTTTTACATCCTTGCCAGCATCTGCTGTCACTTGAGTTTTTGATCTTAGCCATTCTGACTGGTATGAGGTGGAATCTCAGGGTCATTGTGATTTGCATTTCTCTGCTGACTAAGGATGTTGACAATCTCTTTAGGTGCTTCTTGGCCTTTTGATATTCCTCAGTTGAGAATTTTTTGTTTAGTTCTGTCCCCCATTTTTTAAAATAAAGTTATTTAATTCTCTGGAGTCTAACTTCTTGAGTTCTCTGTAAATATTGGATATGAGCCCTCTATTGGATATGAAATTGGTAAATAACTTTTCCCAATCTGTAGACTTTTTTTTTGTTCTTTTGACAGTGTCCTTTGCCTTACAAAAGCTTTTTAATTTTACGAGGTATCATTTGTTTATTGTTGATCTTAGAGTAAAAACTATTGGTGTTCTGTTCAGAAAATTTGTCCCTGTACTTATGTGTTTGAGACTCTTTCTCACTTTCTCTTTTATTAAATACAGTGTATCTGGTTTTATGTGGAGGTCCTTGATCCACTTGGACTTGAGCTTTGTACAAGGATATTGGAACAGATCAATTTTCATTCTTCTACATGCTGACCAACAGTTGAACCTGCACCATTTATTCTCATCAAGGAGAAGCTAAAACTAGCACATGATCTTCCCGGGATCTACCATGGACTGCACAGTTAATTACAGATTTGCTTCTGTAGCCAAGGCCCAGGAGATTTCATTTTAGGAAATATTACTACTATTAATAAGCTTTCTCCAGAATTATTACATGTATATAACAATTACTAAGTATTATCCCACCCTTTTGAGCAGATTTCTGCAGAACAAAGGAGATGTACTGCCTTGTAGTGGTGCTATGTAGACAAAGAAATGATGTCTTAATTCTTAATGATGATCCTATAAGAATTTGTAAAATTATATTAGTAATAATTAAGGTCTTTTATAATAGGACTGCTATTAAGTCCTTTCTGATGTCAAAACTGCAATAAAAACTCTGCCATTTTCCAGGTATCATGAGTTAATTGCTTCTGAGATAGCAAGCAGGTAGTTGCAACTTAGAGTACATTTCAAGAAGTTGTAAAACCACTAACCAATGGTCATAAAAAGGGAGCTAAAGATTGGAAGGATAGAAGGTAGTATATTGACTGGATTTATTTATACAAAATTTCCCTAATAACTTAGTCACAAAATTATGATTTTTAACTCCGCACAAACTTAATAGCTAGTGACAGATGATGAATGTTTAGCCAGATAATTGTTCCTAATGAATATTCATGTTAACATTCTCTGTTGTAAATTTATTATTTGTTTATGATTTAAATTTATATAATCATAATGAACCTTTTACCCCATAATTGTGTATTCTGAAAGATGTATAAGTGTTGAGTACAAAGAAAGCAGAGAGCCCTTATCTTTTCTTTTAGTACCTTCTCCCCTTTTTTGGGAGAACTTTCATAGGAACCTTTTTAGAACTTAGAAATAAAGGCTAAACTCACTTTTTAATGTTTTCCTTTTTCTTTCTACACCTTCAACTAGTAGACTGGGAATTACCCACAATTCAGTTTCTGCTGAGATAGAACAAAGGCTATATTACTTTATTCCTCTCCTTTAAGATACATATGTTACCTGCCTAAGCCAGCAGCGTTTAACTCTCAAGATGAGTAGGAAGTTTTAGGACTTTTTAGAATTTATCAATATGCATTCAGTATATAGTTAGAGAGTTAGAATATCTCAAGACCATCAGTCTTTGAAGCTACACCTGAGTCTGACTCTGTGTCTTGTTTTAATCCACTCCAGGCTGGGAGAGCCCTGGCAGTCAGAGGACAAATTGTAGGCATCTTTTCATGCCTTCTACCTTGTGTGTTCCTAAGATCAAACATGAACACTCAGGTTTGGTTTTAGGCACTTTTCCCTGCTAAACCATCTACAAGGCCTGAATCTCAGTATACCTGGTACATGTACATTGACCTTATATCTTATGTGCAAATGACACCATATTTGTATGTATATACAGCTACTGGTAAATCTCTTTTTTGGTGGCATTGCAAATCAGACTCGTGGTTATGAATGCTAGACAAGTGCAGTCCTGCCAATCTGTCCTCAGCTTTAAATTTTAATTATGAATAATGCTTCATGGCACAAGTCCTACTTTGTCTGTTACAAATGTAGTCAAGATGATTGTCCTCAGGTTGGTTTTACCTGCTGCTTTTCTTCACTGTCTTGACATCAACATGTCTGTCTCAATGTATTCTCTTTTATGACACTTAAAGATTATTTTTTTTCCTGTTGTTTTCATATGATTGATATTAATTAAATTTTTATTTTCATTTCTCTAAAAGTCATATATTGTTTCTATTTTTAATGCCTTTCCTCAAAATATTTATATAAACAACTGATTTAATACTCTCTAAAGGTTACTATTTTCTTTAAAGGTTGATTATTCCTTATTCTCTTTTTATATAATAGATCTTTCAAACGGTTTAAAACTAGCCAATTCCCTCTTAAACATTGTCTCTATTTTTGCTTTATTTTGAAGTCCTAAAATCAAATAGTGTTTGGACATCATCAGGTTTTACCCTTTTCCTTTGCTTACTTGGTTAGATTTAGTTGTTGACTTAGTATAGCCTAGAGCAGTGGTTCTTAACCTTCCTAATGCATAGACTCTTTGATATAGTTGCATGTGTTATGGTGACTACCCCCCCCACCATAAAATGATTTTTGTTGCTACTTCATAACTGCAATTTATGAATTGTAATGTAAATAGTTTTGGAGATAGAGGTTTGCCAAAGGGGCCACAACCCACAGGCTGAGAACCATTGGCCTACGTTCATCTGAGAGAAAGGCCTCGACCAAGGAATTGTATAGTTCAGAATGACATTTCGAAATTTCTATGGGAGTTTGTCTTTATTGTTAATTGATATGGGAGGGTGCAGCCTATTGTGAATAACATCACCCATGGTTTCTGCTATATCTTTTAGTTGTCAATACATTTGCTGGTCAGAGATCATGCTGGGTAGGGTAGCAAGCAGTCCTGACTTAAGGTCTCTGCACTGGATTTTTGCCTTGATATCCTTTAGTAATGGACAGCAACTTGGAAGTACAAGATAAAGTAAATACTATCATCCTTTCTTTTGATGAGCATTTTAAAGCAGCAAGTGAGAATTATTAACTTATTGAAGTAAAAGTAAAAAGAAGCCATAACTTTTTATCCCGTGTTAGTGCCAGCACCCATAAGGTCACATGGCACTGTGGGGTATCTTTATCTTAGTGGCTTCATGATGCCTCTAAGTACTCACAGACCCCAGCTTCTTTTGACCCAGGCACAATCCATGCTGCCATCCCCCCACTGGCTGCTTCTGTCCAAGTGGTCCATGACTGCCCCAGAGTGTTGTTTTCATCCACTTTTCCTTGGCGTGTTGTTGCCAAGCCTTGCACACACTGTCCTCCACAGCCCTGCAAAATCATGACTCAACAACCAATAACTTATCAAACAGATGTATATGTTAAATTCTCAATCCACAATACATCTAAACAATAAATTCACTGCCAATTAAAAAAGAGATAAACCACCCACATAAACAAGATAAAACTGATCTGACTCACCTTGATCTGAACTGCCCTTCTCTGCGGCCTCCATTGTGAATCTCCTGCTTTCTCCTCTTCTTCTGCTTTTCCAAAACTTTATTCGCGCCCATTCTCTGCTGTCCAATCATGTATCACCTTGACATCAGCTTACTACAACCTGCCATCGTTGCTTCATCTCCTTCTTCAATGGGGTTATAGTATTTGTTCATAATGTGTTTGTGGGTTTTTTAAAAAATTCCATTGTGTTGTTGTACATTCATTTTGTTTGTAACCATCCTTATTTTTGCCAGCATTTTTGAGTAATGCTCAAAAAAGTGATGCTCAGCCTTAGATGGGATATGTAATCAATGGTTACCTTATCAGAATATTTCCAAACAACTACTTTCCACCTTTCACATTACTATTTAGCAATATACTTGCAGGGTTATCTTGCTTTTGTGATTAATCTCCTTTTTTTGTTTGTGTCTATGATCTTCTTATGGACAATATATGCAATTATCACTGTGATCAGTTTTATTCCTTATAACTAGCCTAAATTATTTTGTCAGAAAGATACTTATTTACATGATTTTTACATGAAGTTTATATGATGTGTGGTTCTTTATCATCCTTTTATTAAGCATTTTGTATAAAAGCTATTTTATATTTCAAGTAGCATTTCTAGACAGAGCAGATTTGTTTTCATTTTTTCATTTGGTAAAACATACAAAAATCTCGGAACCAGACCTGCTGGTGTATGAGTGTAATACCAGCATTTAGGAGGCAGGTGCAGGTATGTCTCTGTAATTTCAAGAACATTCTGATGATTTGCATGGTGAGTTCTAGCATAGCAAGGGATACATAGTGAGACTTGGTCTCAAAATCAATCTCTAAGTATTTTCATCTTAGAGATATGATAGAAAGAAAAATGAATTTAGTGAACTTTAAGTATAAAAAGCCCAACAATGAAAAATCATAGTAACAGTAAATACAAATTTAATAAGATAATTAGTAAAGTCAAATTAAGGCCAATACAATCATCATATCTATAGTATAATTTACATACACACACACACACATATATGCACACACAAATATACACAACACACACACTACCTCTCATGTGGATATACACACAGAGAAAGATTATAAACAGTTCATAGGTAAATATGAATGTATATTAGGTTTAAATGACTTTCAATATTACGTTATTTTAGGTACTTATTCCATATGTTGTACATGCCTTTAATTGTTTCAGTCACATCATAAAATCAAGGCAAGAACATCTTTGCTCTATGTACATATATATCAGAAAAATGTATAGATCTATAGAAGTAGATGTAGATGTAGACCAGACAGATAGATGATAGATAGATCGATGAGAGGTATTTGTAGAGTTAATGAGATTATGTTCTGTGCTCTTTAGCTTATTGTGCTAGTGATGTGTGCTATTAATGGTCATTAAGTACCTTTTATATAAGCAGTGGAATAGAATGGATGCTGTCTATCAACTGAGATTATGCAAATTGTTTCCCTTTACATACAGTGGATATATGAATCATCTACCAACTTTGATGTATTGCCTTTATGATATATATTCTCATTTGTACAATTGGCTCTAAATATCTGCTGACTAATGTTTCCTACTAGCTTGCCTACCAGAAACTTCAAATATGTTATTAGATAATAAAAATAATTTGAGGTCCAGTACTCATAAGGCCTGTACTCATGTGTCTTCCTTTGTTAATAGTATTAGCTTTATCATCTGTCAATTTTTTTGTGGAGAAGCTTCCTATATTTATGGAAATTAATGTATGCAAAGAAAAAACTATTATGCTCACTCTAAACTGGAAATGATGAACAAGTCCCTACAAAGTCCAACTAAATCTATTTAGGAAGGAGAAATGGCAACTCAAATTAGGTGAACCTCAAAAGGAGGATTTAAATATTAAGGGAACTTAAGATTTTCTAGGATAAGAAGGTGAAGAAGAGAATCCATGAAGAAGAGGAGCCAAGAACTACTATGATTTCAGTACTATAAAATGCAATGTATTGGAGGAAGTGTGTCGAATAGAAAGAAGGCTGAGTAAGGAAAGAAAGACTAAATTACCAAGAGGTTTATATGCATGGCCAATGAGATTCATTTTACTGCATACCATAAATACACCTTGAAAGTTAAGCAAGGGGAAAAAAGAAAGAAAAGAGTGCATGTTCCGATACTTTGGGATTGGGCTCTACATTTTATTGGTTGTAGGTTTTGTAATAATGTCTTCTTCTTTTGTTAAAATAATGTAGGTAAGGCTTATGCTTGTTTATTAAAGTGATAGTTGTAGGTTTTCCAATATTCATAGTTACACTATGCTTAGAAGGTACCTAAGTTTCCAATACCAGGGACGATCGTCCTCTTGTCCTGGACCTAAGGCTCAGGAATCATTATGAAAGAGAGGACAGAGAGGGTGCTAGAGTCAGGGGATCAAGGAGTTATCTATGAGACTGTGTCTCTTAATAATGCCAGAAGATAAACTCCTGAAGTCTCACCAGCATGGATTCATAAACAAGGACACAACAGTAGCTATGCCCAGTTAGACAGGGGACTCCCATGACACTCAACCCCACATAACAAACTGTACCCAACTAAGGAATGCTGGAAGCTGGAGAAGTAGCCTCCCCAGGAATGAACACAGTGATAATCTAATCTCCAATAATCAGCCCTGAAATCATACTTAAAAGGAACATTATACAGACTGAACATGTTTATTTTTCTGTGTGCATGCATACACACATAAATGTAGGTGACAGCAATTAATGCTAAAAAAAGAGGACATGAATTTAAGAGCAAGGAAGGTTATGTGAGAGGGTGCAGTGGGAGGGGAAAGAAGAGGGTAATGTATAGGTGTAATCTCAAAAATTAAAATAAAGGATTTTAAAAAGTGTATATTCAAAAAGTATTTTGAGAAATGGACTGGAAGACCCATGCAGCCAGTGAGCTAGAAACTGGCTACATGGAATGGGGAAGGCTGACACTATGGTTATCTGGAGCGTGGGGAATGATAGCATGATTATTGCAGGAGTGTGATGGACTAACGATTAATTGACTAGATTGGCAAAGAGATAGGGAAGCAATTGATGCTTAAATTATAAGCTTAACATGATTCACTGGATGATGTTACTATTTTCTAAGATAGAGAATCTAGGATATAGGCAGAATGGGAAAAGTGAGCAAGAGAGAAGCTGGAAAGTCAGTGAGCTTGAGATATAGACAGGGAGAAGGAGAGTGTGTGGTCTAAGCTGAGATTTCACAGATACAGTGGGTGTCTTCTTCAGGAAATTTCCTGCCAGTCACTAAACACTAATAGGCCAGTCACTGGGATGAGAATCTAAGAATCTAAGAGTTATTCCAATGGATTCATTGGCCCACAAAAGTAATTTTTTTACTTTGTAGACTGAATGAAACTATAACAAGTCACAATAAAGGTAATTACAGAGGATAAAGGATAAGGTGTGAATTTGGTTATTGGAAGGAAAAGCCCAGGAATATAACTAGTTTGATTTACATCACCACAAGGGTGATTGGTGAGAAGCCCAAGGCTCTTGTTAAGATTTCACAGGGAGAATTAGAAAGCACCGATTTCTATCCAGGCCTCAACACACAAGATTGGGAAGTTGAGATAGGGCAGTACTTAATGTCAGGGACATGCTTTACTAGGATCTGAGTCCTCCCTCTGTCTCAAATATGTGAGTGGCCTGCTGTAACATATTCAGCGACCTTAAGGACACTGCTCTGCTTTGGATGTGCCTTATTCTCTAAAGATGCATGTGGCAGAGGTATGGCTCTCAGTTTGGTGTGCGAGTGGAACTTTGAAGAGACGGAGGATCAATGAGAAAAATGTGAAAATCAGGGTATCAGAAGAGGATTATAATGTTGTGGGATAAGTCACTGTTCTTGAGATCAGTTAGCTATGAGCTGGGATTAAGCAATATACTGGATGCCTATGAGCTGGGTATTTTTCTACTTCCCCATCAAGGTGCCTCTTAGCCAGCTGGCTGGTGTCATGTGCTTAGACACTCTGTCAGTAATAATAGACCCATGAACTAAGTAAGCCTTTCTCAAGGACAAAACCTCAGATATCTTACTATGTCAATGCAAATGGGCCAATGGAGATACTATATCATTTGAAAACGGTGATTTAAAAAAAAAAAAAAAAAAAAAAACCTAGGTTTTATACCACAATATTGAAGGAATCAGAGGAACGGAGTTTACATCTAGAAAGCATTTGGTATATTGTTATTTGGAAAATGTTCTAAATTTTCAATGATATTGGAAGAGAGAGTTGCAAGATGTGAATAAACACAGTCCTGCCTTAGAATATAGGAAAGAATTTCAAAGCAGAAGACAGCCACCGTTCATGCCAGATGATGCAGCTGGCTTAACGCAGGGATGAAAACTGCTTGTGACTTGGGAAAATGAGAGTCCATTGGTGACTTTAGTGAAGTAGTTTCCAAGGTTTGCTGGGCCCAGATTACTGTGGTTTGAGATGCGGCTTGCTTGTGAGCTGGGGAGAGCAGTGTGCAATTATTCATCAAGGAATGTTTGTGCTGCAGAGAGAAAAGGAACACAGTGCCAGCGCTCTGTTTCCCTTTTAAGATGGTAAACATTGTTTTCCTCGAGGATAGCAGAGAATCAAGCAAGAAACAAATGTGGGGGAAACAGGAAAGACAATGTACTTGCTGGACTGAGGTCTGGGAGACCATCGGGAGTATGATTGCCTGAGCATCTGAGGCTGAGTACATTTAGAAGAGCAAGTAAGTCAGCTGGGACAAGGACTTCGCCACGGGTCATCTCTACGTGCAGTCCCAATGTGTCCTCACACGGTGGTTGCGGCCTAACATAGATTGAGGCAGGTGGTTTCCACGAATGAAGCAGCCCTGCCTCTAGTACATCTGCAATTCTTATGTAACTAATGGGATTTATCCAGAATTGAAAGGCTCAGTCTCCTCAAACCCAGCTGGTTGGACCATGTTGAATATTGAGGACAAGGTGGTGAGATGTTTCAGTTCTTCAAAAGGAGCCAGAAGCTTGGGTGTTCATGAGAGGCATCCCAATTTTCATTTTGGTTCACATGGGGAAAGCATAAACCAAGCTCAGCAGAAACGCATCTGTGTGCCAGACTTGGTCTATGGATGGACTACCAATTTCAATCACTGCCCTGAAAAAGGAAAAAGATTGTAGTTCTGGGGGTGGTAAATATGCATGAGGTGGTAGCAGACACTGTAGCAGGTTGATCCAGAGAATCTCAGTCACTGAATCGGGAAGGCAAATGCACAGGAACGGTCTTAAAGATCAGCATAAGATAGGCTAGTGAGATGGCTTGGTGGGTAAAGGTTCCTATTGTTAAAACTGATGACTTGAGTTTTATCCCTGGGTCAACCCATGTGGTGGAAGCAGAGAGCAATCTTCCTCCGGTTGTCCTCTTCCCACCACAGGTGGGCCTTACATTTATGGATGCCTCCACATACCCACATATGCACATACTAAAAATAATCAAGAAAACAAAAGTAAGACACTAAGCTGTTTGTCTTATTGTTCTTAGCGGAAACAACAACGGAAAGAAGAGGGCAGCATAGCCTTCGGACTGTATAGGGTGTTCCTGTCCCAGTTTCCTTCTTGGTCAGAGACCTGCATGTCTGGATACCCTTAAAAATGCACACACCCTGGACATTTCAAAACATGTACTGTCCTCCTTTTGTTTTTAGTATTTAATTAATTAATTAATTAATTAATTAATTCTTGATTGATTGATTGAGTTTTGCTTCCTCTCTGCTTCTTTGGTCCAAAGACTCAAGGGGAGGCTCAACAAATGGAACTTGTTTGAATTCTCATGGAAAAAAAAAAGAGAGAGAGAGAATCTATTCCAAATTCCTGCTTCACTTCATCCTTTCCTAAAGAAAAGGATGCTGGTCTTCTATGTTATAAAATGTTTCTTTTCCTCCATTGTATTTCCTCCATGTTGTAATCTTTTTGGCCCAGTGTAAGACCTAGAAAGCATGGGAGTAGTAGGAAGTTTACACACTGGAAGAAACATTCTTAGATGAGCTCAAGTTTGCTTTGGAGACTGTGACTCTGCCTGGAGACAGCAGTGGAAGGCAGTTCCTTTATGGCATGGCAGGAATATTGTGGCATTTCCGAAACAAAATAGTTTCATGGCTTCATGGATAGACTGTGTCTGGAGAAAAACCTGCAAAGGGCTGTTTTGTAAATGTCACAGGAACTTGAGATAAAGAATGTCATTTTTGGCTTCAACTGCAGCCCATTACTTAGTACCATGTGTGTATTTAAAAAGATTTCAGAAGGAAACACTTGATCCTCTGTATACTGAACTCTATGTGTAAATCTTTAGTAAGAGACATTCAGTTTGAGCAGATTTTTGCCTTTGTAGGTAATTATAGTCCCCTCTCTTTTGTGGGATAATTTATATGCATTGCTAGGAACAAAGATACAAAGAACACATGGATGGTCCCACCAGAGGCCTCCAAAAGTCCAGCGCATCTTTTGTGAAGAGGCCTCCTTGTTTATCTGCAGAATGAATAGGTATAATATGTGATGCATAGAAATATTTTATGACCTTTTTTCCTAAACTTTGGGTTATGCCTCAGTTAGATCTTATGATGTACTTTTATTAAATTTTATTCATTTGCTTTTTGTTTTATGTGTTTATTTTGTGTAAATATATGTAAGTACAGTTTGTACACGTGTATTGGTAGAGGCCAGAAGAGGGTGTCAGAAACTCTAGAACTGGAGATACAGTCAAGTAAGAGCCATATGTTTGGGTCTGGGAACTGCACTTGGACCCTCTGCCAGATTAGTAAGTAATTGTAACTCTGAGCCATCTCTTCAAGCTCCTAAAAGACACTTCAATACATAGCACTGAAACATCTTGGAAATTAATTGATAAGTTTCAGTTACTCTCCACAAGTTTCTTTACTTGAAAGTCATTGGGCCTGTTGGTTTTCCATGTGGCTGTTAAATAAATTCACCTGTGTGCTTGCAGAAACGTTGTATTCTCCAGGGACTACAAGAGGAAGCTTAAATCTTTTCTACAGTTTTCTTAGACATTGTTCTATAAAGCACCAATATGACTCAAGATGTTAAGGAGGTTTGCCAAGAAGTTTGAATAATCAAGTACATTGAGGAAATGCATCATTTTGAGGTCATACATTGGGGAGTGCCTTACAAAGAGAGTTTATTAAAGGCTTTGTGAGAAATCCACCAATAAAAGAAATGTGTTCAATTTAGTTTTTTGAGTACTCCCTATGAGCATTTTGATCATGGGATCTCTTTCTGGTGGTATTAAGTGTTCTACACAAAAGTCTTAGGAAATGCCTGCCTGCATTGGTGATAACTCTTAATATATTGTACGTCAGATTGAACAATTATGAAAACAGAAATGTAATAAGAAATTTGGATGTCACTTCCTTTCTGATGAATGAAAGCCTTAAGTCTGTTTCTCTAAAATATGCAATCATCTTTAAAGTATGTGAGACACATGAGAGTTAGTTGACTGATCTACCCGGACTCTTCCCCATGTTTAATTTTGTGAGCCAAAACAGACACTGTGCACTTTGGAAAGTGGGGGAATAAATACAACCGCCCCTTTATTGGCCATTTCCATGCTTTCTGTGCCAAATGAAAAGTTGCTAACGATACACTGCTTTGTCTTCATACAGAATGGGTTTGCGCTTAAAAAAAAGTACAGACCTCAAGTATTGGCAGAAAATTGTGTCTTAGCAGGCTTATACAGACCACAGAATATGAAACATTTATGACATTGCAAAACTGGATATGTTCTGTGCCAACATGATATGGTCTGAAGAACAACAACAAAATAAGAGCTTCAAATTTTTCTTTCTATTGGCTTCACATGCAGTGTTTTCCCACAGAGAAGTGAAATATGTATAGGAAACATATGAGCAAATCTGTTGAGTACTGGCAGGTATACACTGTGCCTTAAAAGTAATAATATGTTCTCAAAATGTAAAAGTTGAGCAGTTAAACCACAACCAGACTAACATGCACAACCAGGAAATCAGTATTAAATTTAGATTTTTAAAAATTGCTTTAAAATCTATCCTATCCTATTCTGTGTATGTGGATTTTGTCTTCATGTATGACTGCACCACAGGCATGAAGTGCCTAAAGAGGCCAGAAGACAGCTTTTAATCCCCAAGAAGTGGAGTTGCAGATGGTTGTGATCTGTGGGTTTTAGGAAGTGAACGTGTGTTCTCTAGAAAAGCAACCAATTCTAATTACTGATCTATCTCTCCAGCACTGTAAGTCACTTTAGCTGTGTTCTCAACATGGTAGAATTGCTCTGAGGTTCAGTTTCTCATTATACAAGGGGGAATAACAAAGGGATGGGCATAGATATCTATGGGTATCCCTGCCTTCTGCAAGCAACAATTAAAACAAAAAAATTTTTTTTTGGTTGCTTACATCCTGAAAATGACAAGGGCAGCTTGAGTTTTTGGATTTTGAAAAAGAAAAGAATCTTCTAAAGCCATGCTTTTAATGTCTGTGAAGTAGTCAATATGCAAACTCTAAAAAGGCACCGCAGAAATGGGCCCCACGGAGCTGCAGAAATGGCTAAGTTCATAAAGCTCTTCCCTGAACAGCTGAGGACCTGAGTTGGACCCACAGAATCCAGATAAAAAGTCACGTCCCAGGGATGGACAGATAGCTCAGTGATTAAGAGCGCTTTGTGTTCCTCCAAAGGACCAGGGTTTGAGTCCCAGCACATACATGGTAGCTCACAACTCTCTAACTGTGGTTTCAGTGGTTCTAGTGTTGTCTTCTAGTATTTGCAGATATGAAACCCAAACATAAAAGGGAAAAAAACCTTCAAATTTTAAATATGTAGGCACAGGAGTCACTTTAGCCCCAATGTTGGGGAAATTGAGAGAGGTAGATTCTGGAGCTTGTTAGCCATTCAATCTAACCAAATCTGAGAGCCCCACTGTCTTCGTCAGGGTTTGTACTCCTGCCCAAAACATTTTGAACAAGAAGCAAGTTGGGGAGGATAGGGTTTATTCAGCTCACACTTCCACGTTGCTGTTCATCACCAAAGGAAGTCAGGATGGGAACTCACACAGGGCAGGATCTTGGAGCAGGAGCTGATGCAAAGACCATGGAAGGGGGTGATGCTTACTGGTTTGCTTCCCTGGGCTTGCCCAGCCTACTTTCTTATAGAACCCAGAACTACCAGTCTAGGGCTGGCACCATCCACAGTGGGCCCTCCCACTCTTGATCTCTAATTGAGAAAATGCTTTACATCTCAAATCTCATGGAAGAATTTTCTCAATGGGGGTGCCTTTCTCTGTGATAACTCCAGCTTGTGCCAAGTTGACACAAAACCAGCCAGTACATTCACGTTTGGTAAAAGGTCTTGTCTCAAAGTCTATTGTGGAGATAAAGAGGTCACCAGGCAACTTATAGCCTCTACATTCACATATATGTATATATATACCCATACACAGAGCAGGGGGAGGGAGAAGTGGGGAGGGAGGGAGGGAGAGAGAGAGAGAGAGAGAGAGAGAGAGAGAGAGAGAGAGAGAGAGAGAGAGAGAGAGAGAGAGAGAGAGAGAGAGAGAATAATCTTAAGAAATGGACCATGGGTTAAGAAAAATCAGGCTGTATCATGTTACAGTCTCCCTCCCTCTCTTTCTCTCTCTCTCTCTCTCTCTCTCTCTCTCTCTCTCTCTCTCTCTCTCTCTCTCTCTTCTTTTTTGGGCCGACTCTGAGATGAGCTGTTAAAGAAAAGTAACTGCCTAGGAAAAACTGCATGAACCCACTCTTCCTGTTTTACATCCGTACACATAGACTGGAGGGGGCACTGGGGAGAGGGAAGACAGAATGGATAACATTTGAAGGGAGAGAGTTTCTTCGCTTATTTTTGGACATAATTTAATAGGTCCTTGTGGGAAACCTGAGTTTCCCATGTAATCATGATTCCAAGATGTGCTCAGTTCATCAAAGATATTTCAATGCTGGGGTTTGAAGGCATGCAACACCATGACCAGCTTTAAAATTTTGCTTCATTTCATGTGCTCCATTATTGGAATTTGAGTGTATCAGGTACTTTGGAAATATTGCATCAATATATTTAAGGTTATTGGAAGAAAACCATTTATTGAACTATGATGCTGATACTGTAAGTCTGCAGAGAACAGCTTCCCCTGCCTCTATTTGTCTGGTCTAACAGCCTGTCCACTAGTCTCTCCCTTCTTATCCTTTATGAGTGGAGGCCTCAGACTCTCACATGACTCTTCAGTGGAGAAAGCTGTTGGAGTTTAGTAAACCTCTTTGTTAACAGGGTTATAAATTCCTTTCCTTACCCTGCTATCTCTGTTGAGCAGAGTCTCTGGTGCTTCTGAAATGACCTGTTTCGAGAGAAAACTTGAATGGTCAGAACAGTATAAGTTTCTCCCTCACTCTCGTATCTTTTCACGAACATGCAGCAAGATCTACATTTCTTGATCCTTAGTGTGTCTGGGACTCTGTAATTGCCTGGGGTCACATGTGTGTAAGTGATATGTGCCATTTCACAGCTTAGCAGTTAATGATCGCTAACAGGAGTGGTTCAGGTCACTAGAACACACATCACAAATCTCTCTCGCTTCCCTTGGTCACCGATTCATGTGTTTATCTGTTGCAAAGCAGGCATCCATTATCTGGAATGTTAAATTCCCAAACAATAAAATCAACTGGCAGTCGAGTGCTTCCATAGAATTTGGTCCTGTTAAATGATTTTTATGTTTGTTGGTTTCATTCATAATGGAACACAAGTGTTCACATCCCCTTGCACACTTACCAATAGTCTGGGAATGTGGTGTCACATGGAAGTGAGCGCTAGTACTCAGAACAACTGTGCCAGTGGGTGTGGATTGTCACTGTTTACCTTAATGAAAATCTTAACTCACAGCCCAATTCTTTTTTCCTTCCTATTTTTGGGATTTGGCCTGAGGGATTTTGCAAATGTACACTGTGGATTGATTCCTGGCACCTGCACACTAGAACTGGAGAGATGAGCGTCTTGTACAACTTAGACAAAAATAGTGAAACTGTACAGCCCCCTAGCATTCGTTAACCATGTGCAATGGGCTTTGTCTTGAGTACAGTGAGCCAGTCTCACCTCGAGCCACTCCATTCACCAACACTTTTGGAGGATGGGAAACATTTGAGTCACATAAAGATACTTAAATACACCAGTAGGTTTCCCCGCAGAGTAAACACCTGCTCTTGGGTAAAGTGGCCCATGTGGATGTGGGAAGAGACTGATTTGTGCATCTCACTAGAGATCTCACAGGAGGGCGTTGCCTGAGAGGAAGAAGCAGTGGTTGTCGGGCTGTTATGTCTGATGCCAAGTTTTACCTAAAAGCTGATAGATGTGTGACCAGGCAAACCTCAGGAATCAGGTGTTGAGGGTCCTCATACATGAGGCAGGGAGAAGAATTTCTGTTTTCCTCCTTCATGTGGCTGTGTTAAGTCATAAATAGAAAACATTCCTGAGCATGCGGATGATGTGTTATGCCAGTGTGTTATTATGGTTAATTTAGGATTATTAGCGAAGTGTCGTGAAACAAACTTGAAAAAGCACAAAGGCACAGATGCTTAATTTCTTGAGATAGAGACACTGTAGCAAAGTTATAGTTATGGTTCTCACTCTGCACCCCCTCACTGGGGGCCATCCTCCGTGACACTTTCCAGCTCCTATGGGGATTTTCACCTTGTGTCCAGAGCACAGGTTTGGGTCTGGATAACTTGGCTCTTTTAGATTAAAAAAAAAGAAGATTTTTTTTCTAGAGAAACATTCAAAGGGGGAAATAAGCATCCCTTAAACAGACAGAAGTCACATGATATAGATCATACAGTTTCGCCTGAGCTGGGTTTAATTAGAAGTTGCTGGAAGTATTTGGCATGCAGGCAGCTGCTGTCAGGACTGCACAGCCTTTCCCAGGCCCAGAACAGCTGTATGTAGTTTTCTTTCTCTTTCCAAGTAGACCTAAGGAGAAACCTGTTCTGTTCTGGCAAGGCTTCGCAGTTACTCTCTCGAACTAATCAGATCAGCTTAGAGAATACATGAGAAAGATTTGAGTGTTTCCTATCTAAATAGTCCTTTACCCTTGTTTGGGTGACGCTTTCTCGGTGTGCTTTCAGTGCCAGCTTGTGAAAAGTTTTGGAGGAGAAATGTTCCAAGGGATGGGGAGATGGCTGAGTCCATAAAGTACTAACTGCATGAGCAAAGCGGATCTGAGTTTCCACCCAGTAGCGGAGTAAAAAGCTGACTATGGTTTCGTGCATCAGTAGTCTTAGACCTGGGGAGGGGAGCTAGGAGCTTCACTGGGGTTTACTGGTAAATGCCCGGTAGATAAACTTTTCAGTGAGAGATGATGTTTGAAAAACGAGGGTGAATAGTGATAGAAGGAAACATCTGGAATTGAGCCTTGGTCTCCACTTACGTGTTACCTACGTACATTCCTATCACTGTCTCCATGTGCACACACATGAACTTGTGGGGATGCAATCATCATACATCTGTACACATCTACACACGCTTAAAAACAGGTAACTAGATACATCAGCACACTCTGGAAGTGGTTGAAGAGGGTCACACAACTTTCAGTGGTAAACCTTGAAAACCCTTTAACTCATGTGGGCTGGTGCATTCTTATCTAGGTAGTTAGAGAGTGATATTAAATATTAAATAGCAGAGGAGGAAGGGTGTGGGCAGGTTCTGCTATCCAGGTGGGTGGGTTCTACAGAACCCTGCTTGATGGTAAATTTTAGGAAAAAATATTCTTCTCTGGGTTCTCAGTGAAACACCTTTTCTTTATTTGGGTAATAAGGCCTATATAAACCTTGGGGAGAAGGCAGGGGTTTTAGGGGTGAAAGTACATTTTTGGATGAGGTTGAGGTGCTGGAAATGCTTTATTTGCATGAGGAGGAATACTAGGTGTTGGCTGGACAAGTCCTTATAGGGAGAGAGGAAAGTCAATCTGTAATTTGGCCATCAGACTACATGTCTACCTTAATGGTGGCAGAGATGGGGGTCATACAGTGAGCTGGAATATGCAGATCCAGAGCAAGGAGGAAGACAGTTCTACTCCTGCCTGTCTCAGGATTAGATTTTTGGGGTTTGGACACTTTTCAACCTTACTCTTGCTCCTGACTGGCTCCCTAAGTCAGCAGAATTCTACCCCCCCAGAAGTGGTTCTTTGATGTGTACCTACTGAAAAGTCAGATGCCCAGTGACATGGTAGTTCTTTCCTTAGATCTCCACCAGGCAAACCAATGGGCCATCATGGTTGCATGAAGAGAATGGATATTTCCGCATGTTGTATAGTCACTAAAGGGGGAGACAAACTCTAAGCACTTGCTTTACTGATGATCAACACAAGTCACACAAGTGGACACATGTGTGTGAGAGTAAGATATTCTCTGAAGGGTATGGGCACTATGATCTGCTGTTATAGGAGAGGTACCAATTCTGACCATCTAAATCTTCTCCTTAGGGACAATTCCAAATGTGGACAAAACTACTTTTAGCACTCTTGCATTTGGTCAAAGGTAATCTTCCGAGAAGGGGTTGTTAAGGAAAACAAAGAACCTTTGTTTAGACCTGTGAATCTATGATCCTATTATCAGGCCAATTTATTCTCTCTATTTGTCTATTTTTATTGTCTCCCTTTGAGCACCGTCTTCTGTGGTCCAGGCTGGCATCAAAATTGCTTTGTGTCCAAAGGTTTCCTTTTAAATCTGCCTTTTAAGTGATGGGATCACAGGTGTGCACTATGTCTGGTAATATTTTTTGTGTCAGTTTGGGGGGAGATTATTAAGAAATGAATCCAGATGCTCATAGATGCTAGGTAGGCACTCTACCTCTGAGTGAGCACCCTACCATGCCCAGGTGCTCTTTCTATCTCCCACTCTCAATGAGGTAGTCCAACAAGCACAGGGTGACTCTCATAAAGTTCACCAGTTCAACTACCCCTGAGGACAGAGAGTATTAGTTCATTCCAGCTGCTGTCATAGAATATTATAGATGATATGGCTTACAAACCATACATTTACTTCTCACATTACCAAAGTTTATGAAGTTTAAGACCAGGAAGATTCAGTATCCAGTGAAGTACTACTTCCTTTCTTAGAGTCCTGCAGGTTCACTGAAGAGAGGGTGTGGGGAACAACAATCAAAATTAATAATGCATAAAATTGTCATATGGAAACCTACAAAGTTGTAAACTAGTTAAAGAGCATAATTTAAAAAGAATGTTTGAACAGAGATTCCATGGCATGGATGGATAATGCTGCTCACAGGAACCATCAGTTACTAAGGAGTCACACCAATCCCAGGTGTAACCTGCCTCCCTATGAATTGTTGGTTATGGAGGTCCCAAGGACCAATGAAAGAATACAAGTTACTGGCATTGCTATGGTGTCTTTCCATAGCTAGTCAGTAAGACTTTATGGCTGAAGACACTTTGTTTGCAAGATATAGAGGAATCAAAATGCAACTGAGCTGGAAGCTTCATCCTTGTTAGATACCTTTCAGCACCAGAAGGTACAGTGTAAGCTGGTGGGAGAGTACGATATCAAATAGCCTTACTCAAGTATGATCTGAGGTATCAACCCACCAGGCAAGGTATGCCTACTGGTGTAATGGTAATGGTTTCTTGTTGGATTTGAAGCCTAGTCCACAGAAGGCAGTTCATGCCAGTTACTGCAAGCTTTCCAAAAGCCATGGCTAGGGTGATTGTGGGCTCTAAATGAGAACCTATTTTATTGTTTGTCCAGATGGACATGGTGTCAAATATCTTCTAAATAGTAATAGTTATACTTGTAGTCTAGTGTCACTCTCAGCCATGGTAAGAGAAGCTTCTCTTGGTACTGTACAAAGAGCCAGAAGACTGGGGACAAATGACTACTGAGTGCTTGGCTCTAGTTAGGACATCTATAATCTCCCCCCCCCCCATTAAGGCTCAGAGACAACCCCAGGAGAAGTTATGGACAGAATATGAAATCTGGAGGAAAAAGGAGGGATGCTATAATACTCTGAAGGACATGGTGTGGCCATTACACTCAGAAACTCAAAACAGCTGTGGACCAACCAGATCGGGACAAGATGGGACCCATCCACATCATCATGGAGGGGAGAGGAGCTCATCAGAATTTTCCCTTTCTCATTCCAGAGGAGTTATTTGCAGATTATGGTTGCTGGAGGAGAAGAGGGGGTTAGCTGCTGTTAAGTTGCTTAGACTCTGGTGAATAACCCTTCACTGAAGCTCAGGAAAGCAATGGTAATTTAACAACTACAATGAAAATGCAACAAAGAAGACACAGAAATAGGAGAGAGACTTGCTGTGAGGAAGATGGGGTTCAGTGGGAGTGGGAGGGGTGGAGTGACTGAGACTAATAGGAGAGAAAATGGAAGATAACAGTAACTATCACAAGTGGTACCATAACTGGGAAAATAGGAAGTGTAAGGTCCTACAAATAAGGAGTGACCAAAAAGGACCAGATGGCCAGCAGCGCCACCAGCAACAAAGCAACTGTAGGCTCAGAGGAAGGGGAACTGAGGTATGCACAGTGGGTGGAAATATAAGTTAGTTCTGTTCCGTAATGAGGTAAACATAGTTAACTACAGCATATAGTAGAGCTACAAGAAAGGATGTTGAATGTTCCTGACCCAAAGAGAAGGTAGCTTGATTCAATGATAGGATAATATGTTAATTATTTTAATCATCACACTATTCGTGAATATATGCAAATGTCACCCATTAGCATGTATGCCTCGCACAGATTAGAGCAAATGGATATGTCTATTGGATGCTGGCACAATAGTAGTAACACATGACCAGGCAAATCCTGGACCTATAATCAATCACCTGGCATTAGAGGCAGCTTCGTTCTCTTTACAGTTGGAAATGAAGCCCAAGGCAGTAGTGAGAGGACAGAGAGGGAAGAAGTCCAAGCAAATTACCATGTCTCATTAGAAGAGCTTGTGAGGTTGGCCTTGTAGCCAGTGCCTGAGTTGTGGCAGAATCCAGATGTTCCATTGAAAGATGTTTTTGAATGTAGACAAAATGAATTTTCATGAATAGACACGTTAATAGTGCCCATCCATTCTCTTTGCAATACAGGGTGCCTTTTAAACCATTTGAAACGAGAGACGGGATTCCCTGCTCCCTCTTATATTTTCTAAGTAGAACTGTGATTACAATGAGAGCATCAGGGTATGATAGGTGACTTCTACAACTCTGGATATACTCTAGCTTCAGCCTAGTACTCTTGCCTTCTCCCCTTTGAGGCCATGAGTAATTAAATGCTGCTTAATATGGAGGAGCTGGAAGCCAACACCCATTACTAGCCATGAGCATGAACCGTCTGAGCTGTATTGGGCTGCAGCCAATGGAGACTCATGAATGATGTCAGGTACATAGTTGAGAAAAGATATGATCATTTCAAACCTCTATATGTTGGGAAGTATTTATCACAGAGTTATATGGTAGTGCTATTTTGTGAAACCTTTACAATGCTTAGCCAAGGGAAGCAGGGCGCTGTTGGGAGGCTCCATTTCTGGGCTTGTCTCTCTGCATCTGTTATGTTGAGTTTGGGGAGTTAAGGCTTCCTAGTTACATATTCCAGACACCATGAACATGAGTAGTTTGTGCGATACCTTCCTCATCAAGAATGATTGTGTCCCTCTAAGAGACAGTATCTCTCCTGCTGAGCTAAAAGGATGAAAGCCTTCTTTTGTAACATTGCTTCTTGTCTGGCATTTGGTCACAGCTACAAGGGACATCAACAATGTAGAAAACTGGTGCTAAGAAGTAGGGTCTGTGAGAACCCAGCCGTGTGGTTCTGGGGCCCCCGAGAAAGGGGGGAAGAGTTTGTAGCTACAGGCCAGGGAGTTTCTGGAATGTTGTATGTGGAGCATGAATGGGAGCTCAGAAGAGCAGAAGATTTCTGAAAATGGTACAGTGTAGGCTCATGAGGTTTCATAGGAAAACAATGGCTCTTCTGAGAGCTGGGCTAGAGGCCATTCAGGTTATAGGCTGGCAAGGAATCCAGCTGTGTTTTCATGATCTGAAAGTTTAAATGGGGCTGAATTCAAAAGTGATCGTTATTAGGACTGCCTTCCAAAACTCAGTGATCCTCTTCTGGATCCATAAATGTTCAGTTTCCAGCTGTGCCTATGCAGTGGTGCAGCCTGAGGACCAGCAGTGGCCAATGAAGCGAGAACTGCACTATTTAATTCCAAGATCAATAGCTTTCAGAATGCCTCTTCTCTCCAAAATGTGCAAAGTCTGAAACATAGCTGTGTCATCAGCCTGACTTAGTGACCCATTATTCAGGACCCAAGGCTATTGCCAACTTCTGTGAAGGAGAAATGTCCCTCCCTCTCTCTGTTTTTCCCTCCTTCACCCCCTTTTTCTGTCCTCCTCGCCTGCTTTGTCTTTTTGTTTGTTTGTTTTGGGGCTAGCAGACTTTGGAATTGCTTGTTCCTAAAACATTTCTCACTGCAAACTGACTGACACAGTCTTTCTGCAGAGGGTGAACAAGCTGGGTTCCTCCCTTTCTGAAACCCATCATGCTCAGGAGTCTATGGGAAACAAGGGCAGAGAGATGATTTGGTCCATGCCTCATGAATTAAAGCAACATGCCTTTGCTTCAAGTCAGAGAAGTAAATATTTTATGTAAAATTAAATGGCGGAATTTGGATCCTGGCTGCTTTCTCTTAAGGTTAAATGGAGATGGTGCCAAGTTCACACTCATGGAATTAATTGCCTGCACAACTTTCACCACCAGGCATCAAAGATGTCCACATCAGCAACCTGTGCCGGACAAAGCTTAAAGCATGATTGTGGTTTTCACCAAGTCTTCTATGGAATGAACTTCTCAGGATTTTCCTGTGTCGGGGAATAGAGGTAGAAAATACCCAAATTAGAAAAGCTCTTTGTGTTTATTTCTTCGAATTCTGTATCTAGAAATACAGACAGACAGGGTTTTGCTTTTCATAGTCCCACATTAGAGGGAGAATTTACTTCTTGTTTTCAATTTCGTTTGTTTGTTTTTTTCCTCCATGATCTTGGTAGGTAACATGGGGATTTCCTCAACCTCCTTACTCTTGAATTTCGTCCTGCTGTGTTCTTGGGTTGCAGGTGAGCACCACCAGCCTCACTCCAGGATTTGCTTCTAATCTTGCTCCTATCACCCATTCCATCCCCCATCAGGCTGCCTCCCATGTAGATGAAGTTTGGGTCCTGGTGCTGAATCGGGGATATAGACTGTGGAAGGCTCTCCGTGTCCTTGGACAGTTGTCACTCCTAGACAAATAATTGACATTTCAGAGGAAGCCTAAGTGACTCAGTGTCACATATTTCCCCCTCTCTCCTCACCAAAGCTACTTGGCTTTGAATGGCCCTGGGACATAGGGGACAGATGCACCACAGTGAGAAACATAGACAGAGACTACATTTAGATACCCCATCTCTGTCTGTCTGTCTCTATCTCTCTTGTTCTCTTCCCATCTCCCCTCTTTCCCCCCCTTTCTTCTTTTTATCATTTATAATTATTTACAACTCAACGGAAACATCTAGGACACATGGTTTCTACATGATTCATCTTTAAGGGAGATGAATCTTTGTCTTACCATTCTGCCAAATCGAGGATCAAGGCAGAAACAAGTTGAGAGATGAAAATAGTTGTCATGTCCGGTCTCCTTCATGCAAGGCTTTTATAGTTTGCCTTTCCAGCTCAATACTCATTAGGAGACACTTCGAGCGTCAATAAGCACACATGATCATCCAGCTGTGGTCTGCACGCCCACTCTATTGCCAAGTTACCTTCCCATCCAACATGCCTCAGTATGGGAGCCTCAGGAAGGCTAGGGCTTATGACTGTATGTGAAGGTAAAATCAGACCAAAAATGTCACTCAGGCCTCCCAGACATAGCTCGAGACATGAAGCTTTATATCTATCTTCTTGCTGATCAGCACGGGCTGGCACCTGGACTGCAGTCCAAAGTACTTAAGTCCTCTTCCTTCAAGAGAGCAATCTTAGCACCAGATGCAAACACCGGGTTTATCATTTTGCCAGCGATTGCATTATGTCTTTCCTTTGCATGTGTGCTGTGTCATAAGACTTTGAAGGTAACCAGGCCGCAAGAACCAGCAGATGGCAGACTGGGGGAAATACAGGTGTCTCCTCATCATGGAAATGCTGCTGTCAAATTTGCATGAGGAACCACCTCTGCTGTCTCCTTTACTTTGTCTCTCTGATTAAGAAGCAAATCACATTTGATTAGTGGTTGTTTGGTGTGACTGCTGCATCTATATCCTTCATGTCTAAGAAGGCATGATATAAAATAAACATTTAGCTGATAATTCAAAAGACTTTTTAAGGCCTAAATTTTGTTCTCTTGTTTTCTAAAGCCAGGAGTGATTAGAACTTCTGTCAGTGTGTTTCCAACTACCTTTTCTAAATGTGCAGTTGCACTTGCAAAGTTGCTTAAATCTTTCTGATTTTGTTTGTTGGTTTATAATGGCAGTATATTATTGACCTTTATAGGAGACAGGTGACTCCTTCTATTACTAACGGTAACACTTCCATCCTTTTAAGTATTTACACCCCTTTATAGTTCTTTATGGATACACTTTTTACATAGAACCAAATCTACAGACTTTGTATAATATTAGCCTTGTGTTTTAAACTCTACAGTTTTAGGAATTGTTAATATTTATTTAAATAGACTGGAGACGCAAATAATGCCAAACATTTTTACTCATTGTTTTTCTTATGAGATTCACTGTAAGCTCAAATGCATCCACTAACTCCTACTCAGGGGTATGGAATCCATGTTCCATTTCTATTGACTTTGAACTTGACCATATGGCTTACTGTGGCCAGATGGAGCAAGGACATGCTTTTAGACCACTGTTAGAAGAGTTTGTCCCTACTATCTATAGATTCTTTAGCCTGCTCTTCAGGACATGTTATTTATACAAAACTAAATTCAAGCTACTTTCAGTCTAAAGTAAAGCCCCATCAACCAACCAACAGACCCGTAAGTAGAGAAAGAAATTTTATATCACAAGCTGTTCATTTGAGGACCATAGATTCTATGGTTTAAGTTGATAAATGGCTTACCTCACTTTTTACAGCACCGTGTGTAACATTCACTTAAAAACATATGCATAAAGTCCTGAGTCATAGCTTTTGATTAAGAACCAGACTCTGTATAGGTACAGGGAATCCCTCTTCAGATCTTCTTGGAAGTGGATGCTTGACTTCTAATCATTGAAACTCAAATCATTGAAATCCAAAGGTAGAGAAATTGGGAGGTAAGAAGCTCAGTAACTTCTACACCCCCAAGATTCAGCTCTTATAAATAACACCAGTGATCATAAAAACCTGACTTTGGAGGATAAAAAAGTGTAAATCAGTGTAACCATTATTAGAATCAATAGGGAGGATCCCCAAAACAAACAAAGAAAAAAATAGAGGTACCACATGATTCAGCTCTACAAAAACCTGAGCATACAACAGAAGAAATCACGTTGGCATGTGTTTTAGTTAGAGTTTTACTTCTGTGAACAGACACCATGAACAAGGCAAGTCTTATAAGGATGTTTAATTGGGGATCTGGCTTACAGGTCCAGAGGTTCAGTCCATTATCATCAACACAGAAAGCATGGCAGCATCCAAGCAGGCATGGTGCAGGCAGAGCTGAGAGTTTTACATCTTCATCTGAAGGCTGCTTAGCAGAATACTGACTTCCAGGCAGCTAGGATGAGGATCTTAAGTCCCACACCCACAGTGACACACGAACTCCGACAATGACACACCTACTCCAACAAGCCACACCCACTCCAACAGGCCACACCCCCTAATAGTGCCACTCTCTGGGCCAAGCATATATAAAGCAGCACAGCATGCAACAGAGATAGCTTCACTCTAAATATTTACTGTATTTACAACAGTCAGGTTTTCTTTTGTCTTTTCTTAACTAGGCAAAGAATTTTATTAACCTTTTCCAAAGGTTATTCCCAGGCTTCTTCAGCTTAATTTTCCGCAAAGAATGAATTAGGTATAAGCAACAACTGAAAAGAGCTGCAGTGTCTGGGGGGTGGGGTGGGCTTAAACATATTAGAGATCTAGATTTTATCAGATCCATAATAAACAAAAAATTTTAAAAAGCAGTTGGGATATAGAATAGTGGCTCCTGTGACTTCTGCAAATGTCACCTTCTTCAGAAATTGCTTCAATTAAGTTCACCTCATTCTTAGAAGCCTCAGCAAAATTCTCCACCAGATCTGAAACTTCATCATCATCCTCTGAAGTAGCAAGTGGTGCTTTTCCATCCACAGATAGTTCGGGCAGAGCTTCAGCCAGTCTTCTTAAACTAGTCAGACTGTCTGCATGCACCGAGCTGGTTTAGGATGCGGGGATGCATTTCTGTCAGCTGTTTTGTCTCAAAATGGCCTGGAATGGTGAAGGTGTTTGCTGCCAGAGATACCTGAACTTTATGGTTGTTAAAATGGATCACTGTTCCTTGGTTTGTAAACACATTCACCTCTTCAGTACCAGAGATATTGTTTACCCCTAACTTCTTTAAGGAGAATGGAAGGTTTTTGTCGTCTGCTGTGGCTGTTCGGTAATCTACCTTCTTTCTACGAGCAGTTCCTTTCCCACCAATGCTCACTGTGCCTGTAGTTTGGCGAGATTTTCCAGGTTCATGATGGTTTCTTTCATTTTGTTGGAGTGGAAATGGGGCCATGTAGGGAATTAAGGTTCACGCTCAGGGGGTTTCAGGAAGACCAGCTGAGATAAGACATACACGTGGGGATGTAAGATGGCAGCTAAAGCAATAGTCAGGTTTTCAAATGAGCCTAGTGCCACTAACAGATGAATTTATAAGGAAAAAACATATGGCACATATACATAATGGAGGATTCTCCCGTGAACAAGAACAAAACTGTACCATTTAGAGGAATACAGATGGCATGGGAGATCCCTTTTTTAGAGGACATAAGCCAAATCCAGAAACACAACTGTCATGTTTTGTCTCACATGTGGATTCTAGAAACATTTAAAGACAAAAAAGCAGAAAGAAATTATAGATAGTATAATGGGACCTGTGGGACAGAGGGAAAGCTAAGGAAGAGGCATTTGATCAAGAACCCATTTGGAAATGTGTTAATGAAATCTCTCATCTTGTGAAACCCACATAAGCTAATGCAGACAGAGATGTCCCAGAGAGTTCACCTGCCTCTCTATCACATCCCACAGTGGGAAGTTGGCAGCAGAAAGGGTCACTTGCCCACTCCTGACTATGTAGTACTTTCACTTCATCCAGTCTTCAGAGCTGAGTAACTTCACTTTTATTGTTTATAAACTACCTAGTATATTTTGTCATAGCAGCCACCAGATAACTAAAATAGGGCAGGGTTATGAGTAACCCAGAGACACAGATCCAATTAAAGTCTTAAAAACCATTATAGTTAGGACTTTTCCTATCACACTGACAAAACACTAACATGACAGAAACAACTCAAGGAAGGAAGAGCAGTGCATCCTGTGTAGTCACAGTGTGTAGTGCATCCTGGGTAGTTACAGTGTGCAGTGTATCCTGGGTAGTTACAGTGTGCAGTGCATCCTGGGTAGTTACAGGGTGCAGTGCATCCTGGGTAGTTACAGGGTACATTAAATCCTGTATAGTTATAGGGTATAGTAGTCCTGTGTAGTTACAGGGCTCAGTGCATCCTGTAAGAAAGTCAAGAAGGGAGGAGCATGAAGCACCTAGACACACTGCACTACAATTCTGAAGAAAAGAGAAATGCAGTTACTTTGTTCCCTCTCTCCTTTTTATGCGTACCAGCGCCAGACCAGAGGGAAGGGTGACCCCCACTTTTAGGGTGAGTTCTCTCCCTTCAGTTATCCAAATCTGGCAGTCTCTGACAGGTGTCCCTAGAAGTTTATCTCCTGGGCAATTCTAGATCCTGGACATTTGATAACATAAGTGATGACAATTCCTCCTACTGTGACATGGAACTCACATGAAAGGCAGTCAGATGCACATGAAGAACAAAGCACTTTAATCCTGGGACCTTAACTGTCTGCAGCATCTCTCCACCTCTTATTCATAGCCCAGAAGCTCTTACCTAGTCTACTCTATGCTTTCCAGGCCTTCATCACCACAGTCTTCCTCAGGATTAAATTTCCCAGAATTATCCCATTTCTCTTTCTTTGTCATTGGGACTTCGGTTAAATGTGACTGACCGTGGATACTGAGCTCCTATTACCTGCAGTCAATGATCATTTCAGAGACCCTCTGATGCCCCTGAAAGTCTTAACTGGGAGCCTTTTAACTAGAGAGATGTGTCATGACTTATGTGTGAGCTCTCAATTTTACCAGTAGTAATTTATAGGTGCTCAAATATTCTGTGTTAAATTTCTGTCCCTAAGTAAACATCTGACTTTTTGTTTGTTTTTTTAATGTGTATCTAGAGAAAGCAAATAAATAGTTCTGTTACTTTAAAGTGTGTGGGGGGTTACAATTTTAAGAAAGTTCAATATATGTTATAAAACACCCTAGTTTGTTTGTAGGCTGGCCCTTTGGTGCCTTTGTACTTCACCTGAAACATTACAAATAAATACAGCATCTTCATTGCTCTGAGTATGTTGGGGTTGTGGGAAGGATTGTCCCTCATACTTCCCTTTACTACCCTTCTGTCTTCACTGTTGAAATATGGATTATTCAGTCTCACAAGGACAAGACTTTGGAGGCTCAGCTCAAGAGCTTTCAGAGAGAAATATTAGTAACTATCGTAGAGACTATTATGGTAATTTGGCGGGGGGAGTGCCTGCTTTCTGCCTGTGTTCTAAGATTTGCCTGAAGCTAAACTAAAAAGAAATGGGCTAATTTCCTTGGTAGAGACAATTTCAAGATAACCTAATGTTGACTCTGTGTATGGTCATTAGCAGTCACTCTTGTGCGGGTTTACAATGGAAAAGAGCAACTAGAGCAAACAAAACAAAATACACACACTAAAGAGAAAGTGCCAGGAAATTTACTGTTGGAGCCAGGACTAATGCTGAGAGAGATGAGAAGATAAAAGGCCCAATCCAAAATTGAATCAAGGGAGGGGTACACTCAGGGAAAATCCCCACCCAGCTACATTTCCAACTTGCAAGAAGAAAAGGGACAAGGATTTTTCTTTGTTATTGCAAAGGAACAGCAAATTAAAGCTACTAAAAATATGATTCACAGATGTCAGAGAACACCCCAAGTCAGTTGTCAAACTTGGCAATGTCATCTATATGGATCTGGATTTAGAGTCATGAAAGACACATGAATCAATGATTTTAGAAGTGTGTATAAGCTGCTAGAGGTGGTCTGATATGGAAGAAACCAGTAAAGATGGGATAGGAATAGTCAAGCTCAAGACAAGCCAGAGCCCTGGAGCTGCAGAAGGGGCATCCAAGAGATATTTAGGTGTGTTAAGCAGTTGGTGCTCAACCTCTGGCCTGAATGGTCTTTCAATATTCACCAAGATTATTTATGTGCACGGGATTCATTAATGGGGGTTTAGCTTAGGAGAAAATTATGCATATTAAAAACAAACTCACATTTCCTGTAACTGGTATGCTTGCCCATTGACACGCTTTATTTGCCCTCTTTTTCCCTCACTATACATGAAACCTTTGATTGCACATATATAAGTTGCCATTGACTTAGAGCTTGATAGTTAATCTTATATAAGAAAGACCAGTTGGCTTTGCAGAAGAGCAAAGCATGCTTCCTTGTTAAAGTCAAAGCACACAAAACACAATTTCTTTTTTAACCAACGAATAGCAAAACACCTAGGAGAGAATCTCCCAATTTAAACATTAAATGTAATACACCATGAAAATAATGGAATAGTCATAATTCACTTCAGTTACATTGTTTATCTAACACACGATCAGCAGTGTGGAAATTGCTGTGGTCCATAAATAGTCTCCATATGCTGTCAGACTATTTACCCTGTCTAGCAATCTGCAAGTGATTTGCTCATATGATGCCCAGTTTTAAACATACTGAGGATGAGAAATTTACTCTAATATATGAATTTATACACTTTTTGATATAATATACACAGTTTGTATAGTATTGTGAAAATTCACATATAGATTTGTCTAAAATTACATTTTGTTAGAAAAGACTTGCAGGTTTTCTTTTCTTAAGCAAGTGACTACAGGTCTTATTTTCACTTTTTAGTGACTTCAATGATGCTCCCATGGTGGAAATGAAGGATTTACATATCCCAAAGTTGAAGCAAGACATTTAGCTGTAGGCAGATTATCCAAACAGGTCCTACTCAGCATTGATAATTTTCTTTCTGCTGATGAGAATTTTGTGGGAAGCTGAGAGAAAATGAAGTTCAATTTGCATTAGTAAAACTTCCATATGGCTTCAAGAAGTGTGTGCATATGTGTGTTTTTTAAAGTAGCTCGCTCTTTCCCACGATCATAGGAAGAAGATCATGCTTGAAGAATTTTAGTTCCTGACAGCCATGCAGCTGCAGTTTTAACAACACACACAAAGAATCAATAGGATTGTGTGTGTGTGTTTGAAGTGAATATTGAAATAAGTCAAGGAAAAGATAAAATCATGTATAATAAAGTCAAAAAGATATGCCATTTTAATGGCAGAATTTCAGTGACTTATCTCCAACTTCAAGGAACGTGTGAAGGTTTTCCATGTTGGATTTTGTTACCCTCTTGTCAGACACTGCTCATGTGAGTAGGATCAGGGTTTGGAACATCCATCCTCATTTTGTGTGTTGTTTACTGTTGTTCATTTTTCCTTCCACTTATTTTCACACCAGCTATGAGAACCAGTTGTGACTCCAGCAGTGCAATGGAACCCAAGAGGGGCATGTACTAAGGCTTAGAGTAAGCAAGTGAGGCACTTGTCTTGGGGCCATAGTGGGAATGTATGCCCAAATGAAACACTGGCATCCACGAGTGTGATCTGTTTGGTAAAAGTTACTTGCAAATGTTAACAAGAATCACAAGATGAGATTATTATGAACTATGGCAACAGGTATTTTCATTAAAGCAGAAAACCTGAAGGGAACATGGGGACAGAAGGCGTAGAGATTGTAGTATGAATCATGAACGAAGAAATAACAAGATCCAGAGTGTGTACAGGCATATTTACTAGTAGAGGTTCTCAAGGGACAGGACTCTGCTGACGTCATTTAAACCTCTGGGTTCAGAACTGTGAAGGACTATTTGTGTTGTTTTTAACCCAACTTGTTTGTTCTAATTTGTTATAGAAGTCCTAATAATTTGATCTGGTGCAGAAATTGAGAAGCCATCAAAACCTCAGAGATGAAAAAGAAACATAATAGTCTAGTGCAGTACTTTATTGTTTAGTATTGAGGATCAAAGGTGGGGCCTCACACATTCTGTTGTCACCCAGTTACACTCCCAGGATTGATGCAATGTTTTATAAAAATAAATTTCCTCAAGTCCAATTTGTGATAAACAACATGTTAACATTTTAAATGACAATAATATCACTGAAGTTTCAGTGTGCATAGCTGTGTTGGTGCCCTGGGCTAGTGAATGTCTCTTGAATAACTAGAATCTAGATAAACTAGTAGAGTCAGTCTAACTGGGGGAGAAGAAAAACTCAGAGTTTCATTTCCAGGATCCAGCCAGTCACCTACCTATGACCCCAAGTTTGTATAAGCTTTACCAAAAGACAAAAACTCTGATGTGGGGGAAAACTACAGCGGAGTGCAGCTCACCTGTCCTTTCTTTCTCAAGCTCTGAAAGGGTTTAATAAGAGCCATTTTCTCAACCTGTCTACATTTTTCTTGGTTTTATAGCCTTTTCAACTGCCTTCCTGGTTTTCTCTGACTCTGGTTTACAGGTCCTTCAAGGACATAATATATCCACCTGCTTAGAGTTGGGAGCCTCCGAAGCAATTTGCATGCAAACTGAGGAGAAGGGAGTTAGAGCCTGGTAAGGTGTTGGTATTGGATAGGAAGTCTGCTGTCCTTATGCAAATCTGTTACTCCTATATGGGGATGTTTCTCCCATCTCCCTGACATGCAACCCTGATTGGCTTTAAACTTACTATGTAGTCAAGAAGGTCCTTGTACTTCTGATCCTCCCATATCTGCCTCTTTAGTGGTGATATTAGAGGTACTGGTTTATGAAGAAATTTGGATTGAACCTAGGTTTTATGCATGCTATGCAAGTACTCTACCAACTGAACTACATCTCCAGGCACTGGTCTTTGTCAAGAAAGAGAGTTTATGCTCTGTGTGAAGCACCTTTATACTTCATGAAAACATCTGTCTATTCACTCTGATATAAGAAGGAAACAGATGAAACTGGGAGATCTTTCTCTAAACCAGTTGCAATAAAAAACACTGAATTCTTCCTATGTATCAGGCACTGTGCAATTTAGAACAACAAGGAGGCAGAGGAAAGGGACAGTGTCTACATGAAGTAAAAATATCTAGTGATGACCACCAAATCCCCATGGTCAACAGACATACAAGAAATAAGGAAAGGTCTTCAAGAATAGTTCTGGGCCAACGATTAGGTATGCACAGTTTCTCCAGGATTCTTCCCACAACTACAGACCTTGTATCCTAGATTATTCAAACCACACCAGGCTTTTCCATGGATCTCTTTTAACTTTTGGAAATAAAATTAAACTCAGAAATACCTCTCTTACTTAACATGGGCTTATGGTGAAGTCCAGGATGTAATTAGGAATGTTGATGCTCACGTCTCCCAAATAATCATCAAAGTAACCCTTCTGCCATCTCCAAATATATCTCTAGGAAATGCCTCTCAAGGGATAGTGGAACAGTCATTCTTTAATGCATAATGTAGACTTTTCAATTATTGAGGGTGGCTTAGTTAGAACTTATGCAGAAAACCATGGGATTGCAGTGATCTGCCTGAACACTGAAGAATATGAAGTTGATTAACCAAGTATTTATTTGCAAATAGCCTTCCCTTAAGCTAGTGTGGCATCAGCTGAGGTAGGTGCAGTTCATGGAGTCCAGTCAGGAAGCCCCGTGGCAGCCAGTACTGTTCTGAGATGCTATGTTAGGGCAAGCTGTGTAGAAAGCATCAGGGTGTCTGTGCTTCTGCACAGTGTGGGGTTCACTTTCATCTTTCTCTTGGAGCAGGAAGCAACGTTTTTTTCTGCCAAGGGTTTAAAAGTCCACCCTATCACCACAGCCTCCAGAAGAATGATGATCCTTCAGAAGCAACACAGCTGCCAGAGAGCCAGAGTGAGCACAGGTTCCCACAAAGACTTAGAGAAGCTGTTGGAGATGCAGAGCACGGGGATCAGATGGAAATGCAGAGAGCAAGCACAGCAGCTCCAGGACTTTCCATCCAGTGCGGGATGAAAGCAAAGCCTTCCCCTAAAACTACTGGCAAAGGTTCAGTCCTGGAGAGATGTGATTGCAGTATATGTGGGGAATGTAGTGACTGGGATGTTAGATGTGTTCCAAGAGATTATGTTCAGCCCAAATTGCTTAATAAGAGAACACCTTGGGATGCTAACATGATCCACGCCTATCCAATACTACATATCTATTCCCAGTAAAAGTTGCACTCTTTTCTTTCATTATTTGAGTTATTTCTGAAGACTGACAAACATTAGCTTATGTAGGCAACTATGAACCTCAAATCTATAACTCCCATTATGTAAAAAGTGATTTCATTCTGATTTCACCAGCATAACCCCATTATTCTATGGAAGAGTGGGAATTTAAGCTTGGATAATTTATTTCTCTTTCCAATTCCAACTTTTTTTCCTTAGACCTGTGTACTGACTGGTTTTGTGTCAGCTTGACACAAGTTAGAGTTAGCACAGAGAAAGGAGCCTCAGTTGAGAAAATGCCTCTATAAGACTCAGCTTTTCTCAACTAGTGATCAAGGTGGGAGGAGGGCTCAGCCCATTGTGGGTGGTGCCATCCCTGAGCCGGTAGACCTGAGTTCTATAAGTAAGCAGGTTGAGCAAGCCAGGGGAAGCAAGCCAGTAAGTAACATCCCTCCATGGCCTCTGCATCAGCTCCTGCTTCCTGACCTGCTTGAGTTCCAGTCCTGACTTCCTTTGGTGATGAGCAGCAATGTGGAAATGTAAGCTGAATAAACCCTTTCCTCCCCAACTTGCTTCTTGGTCATGATGTCTGTGCAGGAATAGAAACACTGACTAAGACAACCTGTATTTCAAAGATCTTAGTGTTGTTCATGTTCTTCACTAGATTTGGGGAAGAACCTAGCTTGTGAACAATCCTTGTTTGTCCTCCTATATCTGGACCTTGGCTCTGCTCTTCTATCCAGATCTCAGAAAGCCACATAAGGCTGCTCATTTACACCGTCCTCAGCTTCACCACAAAGCCTTCTCCATTACTGATTGGCCATTCCTGGGTCTATTCCATGGAATATTCTCTGAAACTACTAGGAACTCTCTCTTCATTGGTCCATGCTTCATCTTAGGTTAATGCTATCTTGTGTTTTTCTACAACAGAGTCTTATATTCTTAGAAGCTCCAACAGCAACTATTACTACAGGGTGCTTCTGTCTCCTTGGATCTCTCTGTGAAGGGCAAGAGAGTGGAAACTCATTAGAATGGTAGAGTTCCCCACTCTGAGTTTTGTAGACCCCAAAGCATCTCATGTTGTCCAATGGATCTGTCCTCTCTCCCAAGAAGATGAAGCTTTCTTTGTGGTAAGGCAAGAGGAGAGAAACACAACAGAAAAGTTTCTTTTCTTATTTTCTCAACAAACATTTTCCTCGTACCTTCAGTCTGAGTTTTGAATCTTTGAGCAAATAGCAGGTTCTCTTGCCTTTCCTTAGATTTTGCTATAGCCCCTTCTGTAGGATTCTCATGCAGAACACCAGCTTTGTGAGTAAAGGGACAGAGGATCTTGAGCCAGAAATCAACAATAGATTTGATAACATTCCAGAAAGTTAGAATGCCTTGAAACTATGCAATCAACTGATTACCGTCTCCACAGACTATAAGGTGAGTTGCTCTCTATGAATGTTTTTATTTACCTATATGAAGCTCCAGGTTTAGGCAACTTATCTAGTATCATTATGTAAGCATTCCTCTCTGCACACGCTCTGTTAGAATTAAGACTTTTGTATGTTTACAGTAGGAAACAGAACAGTGTCTTTGGCAGAGTTTTCTTTTAGGAGGCCCTAGTTTATGTTCATAATATTCATGCAAGTGGAATGGAATTTCTCTAATTTCCTCAGATATTAGGTCTTACAAGCCAGTTGTAAAGTCAATTACTGGGAACAATATCAACCTCAAATCTTCAACTGTAAAAAAGTTTCTTTTCTGTATATGTGTCTAGATGTGTGTTAATATTTTAACTCAAAATTTAATACCAGGTCTGTGCAGGACTCATAGACTGGCTACATAGCAACTTTGCTGACTACTTTTCACTTTTTTTTTTAAAAGATTTTATTTATTTTATGTGTACAAGCACACTGTAGCTGCCTTCAGACACTAGAAGAGAGCATCTACTTTTCACTTCTTGACAAACAAAATTATAATGTGCTGACAAAAAACCTTTTAAAAATCACTTTTAGGAAGTTATAATTTTGAGCAAAATAACCTCTGTGTAATAAACAAAACTAACCTTCCAACAACAACAGACACCAACCTTCGAAGGAACTCTGTGAGCATTTAAATCATCCTCCTGCAGTATTTCCTCATGTTTACAAATTGACTAAATCAAACTAGAGCTGAACATAGCTTTCCAAGAAATGAACAGAAAATTCAGACAAATGAAAGAGCAATGTGTGTCAAGCAAATGTTACACTTACTACAACTCCTCCCTAAGTATGGGAAGGGTAGATAACAATGCCTGTTATCTTGAAATGTAATATCCATCTCTTATTTCCTCAAGAAGAAACTGCCAAGTAGCCCAGTAAGTGATGGGCTACTTATCAGGGGCCGATTAAGCATTTGCAGTGGTAAGTCAAAAACATTGCAGATAAAGGACAAGTGCTTTAATCCTTCCTGCAAGATAGTTCTCCAAATCAGGACATTGGACAATGACATTTGATCTGAATGTGTATTTTGCAAGAGGAATGTGCTATATTTGGAATAGAGCAGTTGGTTGCTATGCTTTGCTACATAGGGAAGGAATGGCTCTTTGTACAATGAGCATCAGAGTGTTGACTGTACATGGAAAACTACTAGCACATTCTTCTCTGAAGAGTGCCTACTATTTGTGTCTTCTACTTGCTGGACATTTTAAATACATTGTATCAAATGGTTTTGGAGGAACTTTGCCATAGTAGAAATGGAATCTTAAAGACAGCATCACTTGCTTAGGGTCAGGCCATAACTGATCCTCACACCACACTCTATATTTCCTGTCCATTTCCTTCACCCTTAGCTCAGGCTGAATAACAAATACCACAATTCAGATATCTTGAACAACAAACATTACTGTCCATGGAGGCTGGAAGTTGAAGATCAAGTCACTGGCAGATTGAGTTTCTGGTGAGGGCTCTTTTCCTACTTGGAACAAACCTACTTAACAGTTATGTCTTCCACTGGAAGAGACAGGGCCTTTATCTCACCCTAAACTTGTGGTCCTTTGTAGAATAGTGGGATTAGAGAGGCACACGTGACCTTGACTATCTTTATTTTCTTCTTAGAGACTCTAACCACACCTTGAAGCTTTACCCATTGGCTTCAACTGACCAGGATTATCTCTCAAACCTCATCTAAAAATAAACATCACACTGGGCTTTAGGGCATTGATATTTGAATTCTAAGCATTTAATTAAGTGTTGTTTTCCCTCCAAAGCCAGGAACTGGAATCAGCTTAGATATTTCTCAAATGATGAATGGATAATGAAAATGTGGTTCATATACACAACAGAATACCATTCAGCTATAAAGTTAAATGGAATTATGACATTTCATAAAAAGGATAGAACAAAAACAAATTATACCGAACAAGGTAGTCTAGGACCAAACAGAAAGATGCCCTAATGTTCTCTCTCATGTATTGATTCAGCTTCAAGTTCTTTAACTAGTGTTTCTGAAGTGCTTATAAAGGCTGGGAAGATAGAAAGGGGACATTAGAGGGGAGAAAAGCCCAAGAGGAAAGAGAACTAGGAGAGCCCTTGTGATATGTTAGCAGAATTTGGACTCTGGGGAGGCAGTGTGACTTTTCAGGAAGATTAGGATTGGAAGGGGTAGGGGGACATGAGAGGGTGGAGGGAAGGGATAACTAGAATCAAGGATATATAGAGTCTTAAGGAAGCACTGTGTACTGTAAGTCTATTAGAAATAGTTTCATACTGCTAGGTGAGTGCTGCCCTCCAATTTCAAAACTTCTTTTCATAGCTGGTACTGGTTAATGCAGACACAAATGGGCCAACTTTGGGATATAAGTGATAATGGAATGCTATGACCTGCAAGGGACATTTATATTATCCCTCCAAAGACTCAGAAAACATCCTGAGGTCAGCAAGAATAAGGAAGTCATAGTTTGGGGACAAGAAACTAAAATGACAAATCATGGTCCAGTCATTTGCCTTTATGAATTCACTGCAGCTGTAGTCACTGACCCCATTACCATTTCAGCACATGTGTATAAGGGAGCTAATGAGGCCCTGCCCCTCACTAGGATAGTTAATTGTGGTTTGCAATAGCCATTGAAAAGTCACCTATTCTTTAGCAAATATTCCAGGAGTTCTGTAGTTCTAGAATTGATATTATTATATTTATATTAATATCTTCCTTTCCCTAGAATCTAGAGTCAATAACAAAATACTCAATTAACATTCCCATAAATTCAACCATAAAATAATTTTTACTGAGCAGCTGATAAACCATGAAGAATTATGTGATTTTAAATGGCAGCACATATTCTGAATTTGGCACACAGCCAGTCTTCTTCGATGACTTCTTTCTCTTGGGGCACTGCCAACTTTTGCTGCCTTGGTGTTTTATGTATCATAAATTTGCAATATGCTGGGTATTTTATGTGAATTCAACACGGCTTCTTAAATACTTGTCAGTTATTATCTGTGGATAGAGTGTTCCTGGGAGGCTCATGTGCTGAAAGCTTTGTATTCAGAGATGACAGTCCTGGAAAGTGACACTCCTTTCTGGGCTCTGATGTTATCAAATGGATTAATCTATTAATAAATTTATAGTTGATTAACTTATGAGGCACAATGGAAACTATAGGATGTGGAGCCTACTTAAGGAAAGAAGGTCACTGACTCAATGCCTTTGAAAGGTAAATCTTCATCTTAGTCCTTAGCTTGAATTCTGAGCTTACAGAATGTCCTGACACAAGCAACTCTGTCTTACAAGGTTCTTTCTTAAAAATTTTTTATTGGATATTCTCTGTATTTATATTTCAGATGTTATTCCCTTTCCCCAAACCTATTCCTACTCCCATTACCATAACCTCCATGAAGGTGCTCCCTCTCCCCCACCTTCTCCCCACTCAATGCCTTGGCATTCCCCTACACTTCAAAAATGAGCCTTCGCTGGACCAAAGACTTTTCCTTCCATTGATGTCAGAGAATGCTATCCTCTGCTGCATATGCACCTGGAGCCATGAGGCTCTCCATGTGAACTCATTAGTTGGTGTTTTAGTACCTGGGAGCTGTGGTGGGTTTGGTTAGTTGATAGTTTTCTTCTTCCCATAGGGATGAAGACCCTTTCAGCTCCTTCAGTCCTTTCTCTAGCTCCTTTATTGGGGTCCCCATGTTCAATTCGATGGTTAGCTACAAGCATACTCCTCTATATCAGTGTGGCTTTGGAAGGCCCTCTGAGGAGGCATCAATATCAGATTCCTGCCAGTAAGCACTACTTGGCATCAGCAATAGTGGTTGGGTTTGGTGGCTGCATGTGGGGTGGATCCCCAGGTAAGGCAGTCTCTGGATGATCTTTTCTCCAATCCCAGCTCCTCTATTTGTCTCATTATTTCCTCCCACGAGTGTGTTGTTCTGGCCTTCCTTCTTTTTGAGCTTAATAATTTCTGTGCATTGTTTCATGGGTATTCCAAGCCTTTTAGGCTAGTATCTGCTTATCAGGGAGTACAGAACCAGAGTGTTCTTTTGTGACTCGGTTACCTTACTCAGATGATAGCTTCAAGTTCTATTCATTTGCCTAGGAATTTCATGAAGTCATTGTTTTAAATATCTGAGTAGTGCTCCATTATGTAAATGTATCACAATTTCTGTATCCATTCCTCTGTTGAAGAACATCTGGGTTCTTTTCAGCTTCTGACTATTATAAATAAGACTACTATGAACATGGTGTAACATGTGTCCTTGTTAGATGTTGGATAGTCTTTTGGGTATATGCCCAGGAGTGATATAGCTGTTTCCCCAGGAAGTACTATGTCCAATTTTCTGAGGAACCTCCAGAATGATTTCCAGAGTTACAACCTCACCAACAGTGGAGGAGTGTTCCTCTTTCTCCACATCCTCACCAGCATCTGCTGTCACCTGAGTTTGTGATCTAAACTATTCTGACTGGTGTGAGGTGGAATCTCAGGTTGCTTTGATTTGCATTTCCCTGATGACTAGGGATTTTGAGCATTTCTTTAGGTACATCTCAGCCATTCAATATTCCTCAGCTGAGAGTTCTTTGTTTAGCTCTGTACTCCATTTTTAATAGAGTACAGATTATTTTATTCTCTAGAGTCTAACTTCTTGAGTTATTTGTGTATAATGGATATTAGCCCTCTATCAGATGTGGGATTAGTTAAGAACTTTCCCCAATTTGTTGGTTGCAATTTTGTACTTTTGAGAGAGTCCTTTGCCTTACAGAAGCTTTGCAATTTTATGAGGTCCCATTTGATGATTCTTGATTTTAGAGGATAAGCCATTGATATTCTGTTCAGAAAGTTGTCCCCTCTCCCTGTGTTCTATGCTCTCCCCCACTTTCTGTTATACTAGTTTCAGTGTATCTGGTTTTATGTGGAGGTCTTTGACCCAAATGGACTTGAGCTTTGTACAAGGAGTTAAGAAAAGATCAATTTGTATTGTTCTGCATGCTGACTGCCAGTTGAACCAGCACCATTTGTTGGAGAAACTGTCCTTTTTCCATTGAATGTTTTTAGTTCCTTTGTCAAAAATCAAGTGACCATATGTATGTGGGTTCATTTCTGGGTCTCCAATTCTGTTCTATTGACTACCTGCCTGTCTCTGTATTACAGCTTATTTTAAATCACAATTGATCTCTAATACAGCATGAGGTTAGGGATGGTGATTCCCCTGCGACTTTTTTATTGTTGAAAATAGTTTGCTATCCTGGTTTTTCTATTATTCCAGATAAATTTGCAAATTGCTCTTTCTAAGTCAATGAAGATTTGAGTTGTAAGTTTGATGGAGATTGCTTTGAATCTGTAGATTGCTTTAGGCAAGATGGCCATTTTCACTATGTTGATTCTTCCAATCCATGAGCATGAGAGATCTTTCCACCTTCTGAGGTCTTCTTCAGTTTCCTTCTTCAGGAACTTGAAGTTCTTGTCATATCTTTTACTTGGTTGGTTGGGGTTACCTCAAGATATTTTATATTCTTTCTGACTATTGAGAAGGGTGTCGATTCTCTATTTTTTTCTCAACCCTTTTATCCTTTGAGTAAAGGAAAGCTAGTGATTTGTTTGAGTTAATTTTATATCCAGGTACTTTGCTGAAGTTTATCAGCTGTAAAATTTTTCTGGTGGATTTTTAGGGCCCACTTAAGTATATACTATTATATCAACTGCCAATAGTGATATTTTGACTTCTTCCTTTCCAATTTGTATCCCTTTGACCTCTATTTGCTGTCTGATTTCTCTGGCTAGTACTTCCAGTACTATATTAAATAGGTATGGAGATAGTGGGCAGCCTTGTCTCATCCCTGATTTTAGTTGGATTGCCTCAAGTTTTTTGCCATTTGGTTAGATGTTGGCTACTGGTTTGCTACATATTGCTTTTACTGTGTTTAAGTATGGGCCTCGAATTCCTGATGTTTCTAAGACTTTTAACATGAAGGGGCATTGAATTTTGTCAAATTCTTTTTCAGCATCTAAAGAGATGATCATGTAATTTTTTTTCTTTGAGTTTGTTTATATGGTGGATTACATCGATAGATTTCCATATATTGAACCATCCTTGCATCCCAGGGTTGAAGCCTACTTGATCATGGTGAATGATTCTTTTGCTGTGTTCTTGGATTCTTTTTGCAAGAATTTTATTTTTATTTTTTGCATCAATGTTATTAAGAGAAACTGGCCTGAAGTCCTCTTTTTTTTTTTTTTTTTTTTTTTTTTTTTTTTTTTTTTTTTTTTTTTGCAGTGTTTTTGTGTGGTTTAGCAATGCACATAATTGTGGCTTCAAAGAATGAGTTGGGTAGTGTTCCCTCTGTTTCTATTTTGTGGAATAGTTTGAAGAGAATTGAGATTAGGTCTTCTATGAAGGTCTGATAGAATTCAGTACTAAACCCATCTAGTCCTGGTCCTTTTTAGGTTGTGAGGTTTTTGATGCCTGCTTCTATTTCTTTAGGAGTTATGGGGATATTTATATGGTTTATCTGATCCTGATATAACTTTGGTACCTGGTATTTGTTTAGAAAACTATCTATTTCCTCTAGATTTTTTAGTTTTGTTGAGTATAGGCTTTTGTAGTAGGATCTGAAGAATTCTTGAATTTCTTCAGTTTTTGTTGTTATCTCTCCCCTTTTCATTGTTGATTTTGTTAATTTGGATACTCTCTCTGTGCCCTCTAGTTAGTCTGGCTACGGGTTTATTGATCTTGTTGGTTTTTTCAAAGAACCAGCTCCTGGTTTTGTTGATTCTTTGTATAGTTTGTTTGTTTGTTTTTACTTGGTTGATTCCTGCTCTGAGTTTAATTATTTCCTGCCATCTAATCCTCTTGGGTGTATCTGCTTCTTTTTGTTCTAGAGCTTTCAGCTGTGCAGTCAAGTTGCTAGTTGCTCTCTCCAATTTCTTTTTGGAGGCACTCAGGGCTATGAGTTTTCCTCTTAGCACTGCTTTCATTGTGTCCCATAAGTTTGGGTATATTGTACCTTTAGTTTCATTTAATCCTAAATTTTAAAAATTTCTTTCTTTATTTCTTGCTTACCCTAGCTATTGTTGAGTAAAGCATTGCTCATCTTCCATGTGTATGTGGATTTTTTTTTTTTTTTTTGTTTTTTTTTTTTTGTTTGTTATTGAAGACCAGTCTTAGTCCATGGTGATCTAATGGGATGCATGGGATTATTTTGATGTTCTTGTATCTGTTGAGGCCTGTTTTGTGACTAACTGTATGGTCAGTTTTGGAGAAGGTGCCATGAGGTGCTGAGAAGAAGGTATATTCTTTTATTTTAGAATGAAATATTCTATAGATGTCTATTAAATCAGTTTGGCTCATAACTTCTGTTAGTTTCACTGTGCCTTTATTCAGTTGCTGCTTTCGTGTTCTGTCCATTGATGAGAGTAGGGTGTTGAAGTCTCCCACTACTATTGTGCGTGGTGAAATATATGCTTTGAGCTTTAGTAGTGTTTCTTTTATTTAAGTGGGTGCCCTTGTATTTGGAGTATAGAGTTTTCAAGATTGAGAGTTCATCTTGATAGATTTTACCTTTGATGAGTAAAATGTGTCCTTCCTGATTTTTTTATGACTTTTGGTTGAAAGTCTATTTTAATCGATATTATGATGGCTATTTCAGCTCATTTCTTGGGATCATTTGCTTAGAAAGCTTTTTCTGAACCTTTTACTCTGATGCAGTGCCTGTCTTTGTTGCTGAGATGAGTTTCCTGTATGCAGCAAAATCCTGGGTTCTGTTTATATATCCAGTCTGATAGTCTATATCTTTTTATTGGGGGAATTGAGTCCATTGATGTTAAGAGATATTCATAAATAATGATTATTGTTTCCAGTTATTTTGTTGTTAGAGGTATAATTATGTCTCTGTGACTTTATTCTTTTGGTTCTGTTGCAAGAGGATTATTTTCTTGCTTTTCCTAGGGTGTAGTTTCTGTCCTTGTGTTGGAGTTTTCCATCCATTATCCTTTGCAGGGCTGGATTTGTGGACAAATATTGTGTAAATTTGCTTTTGTCCTGGAATACCTTAGTTTTTCCATCTATAGTAACTGAGAGTTTTGCTGGATACAGTAACCTGGGCTGGCATTTGTGTTCTCTTAGGGTCTGTATGACATCTCTCCCGGATCTTCTAGCTTTCATAGTTTCTGTTGAGAAGTCTGGTGTAATTCTGATCAGTCTGCCTTAATATGTTACTTGTCCTTTTTCCCTTACTGATTTTAGTATACTTCTTTTTGTTTTGAACATTTGGTGTCTTGACTATTATGTGTCAGTAGGAATTTCTTTTCTGTTCTGTGGGGCAGGTGTGCCATGTTAGGAAACATGATTCTAGACTGAGGCAGGTAGAAGCCCCAGGAGTGGTAAGGAAGATGATAAGAAGCTTCCCAAACTCTCAAGAATCAGGAGTCTTCATGCAGTCATAAACAATGCAGGGCCCTTCAAGGCATTGGCCACACCCAAAGTTCTGCCTCCTCAGGAACTGTGCCATGAACCCCAGCCAGATCAGCCATGTCCCAAGTCCCTCCCCTGCCCATAGATGTGATTATAGAAGGAGAAGCAGGACGGTCCCCAAATACGTAGACAAGGTTTTCTCAAGCCCTCGGGCCAAGCCAATAGGAAGTGTTGGTTGTCAGACTCTAAACTGTTTCAAAACTGTATTTATACAGGAGCTTGGGGTAAAAGAAAAGGAGAAGCATGTAGAAACCATTCTGCTGCCTGAGTTTCTTTGTCCTAAAAAGCTGGTAACACCTCTGATTTGGAACAAATTTTCCCTCTGGATGTTTCTTGCATCCTGCACCGGAGCTTCTCCCCTCCTTGGTTCAACTTGGCCTGGTGCCTCCTAGCATCAGCGGAAGCCTGTGTCCAGCCAAGACCAGCAGCAGAGCACTGGTCTCAATGGCTCAAGCCTGGGTTCACGTTCCCTGCTGAGCAGTGATCTCACTCGCTCAAACTGAGTTCCTATATGCTGGCCTGATTCAGTGGTGGAGGTGGCAGAGGCAGCGGCTGTGTTGGATTCCTGGCACCAGGTTCCACACTGGTCCAATCTATTTGGAGTTCTGTAGGCTTCCTGTATTTTCGTGGTTATCTCTCTCTCTTTAGGTTAGGGAAGTTTTCTTCTATAATTTTATTGAAGGTATTTACTGGACCTTTTAGTTGGGAGTCTTCACTTTATTCTATACCTATTATCCTTAGGTTTGGTATCCTCATTGTGTCTTGGATTTCCTAGATGTTGTGGGGTAGGAGGTTTTTAATTCTTACATTTTCTTTGACTGTTGTGTCAATGCTTTCTATGTTATCGTCTACCCCTGAGATTCTCTATTCTATCTCTTGTATTCTGTTGCTGATGTTGTGTCCATGACTCCTGAGCTCTTTTCTAGGTTTTCTACCTAGGGTTGTCTCTCTTTGTATCTTCTTTATTGTTTTCATTTCCATTTTTTGATCCTGGATTCTTTTTTCAGTTCCTTCATCTGTTTGCTTGTGTTTTCCTGTGTTTCTCTGAGGACTTGTACTTGGTTTTCTGTGTTCTCCTATATTTCTTTAAGGGGTTATTCATGCCCTTCTCTGGGCCCTCTATCATCAACATGAGGCCTGATTTTAAGTCCAAATCTTGTTTTTCTGGTGTGTTGTTATATACAGCACTTGCTTTTGTGGGAGAGCTGGGTTCTGATGTTGCCAGGTTGTCTTGGTTTCTGTTGCTTAGAGTCTTGTGCTTGCCTCTTGCCAGCTTTTTATCTTTGATTTTAGTTTATCTTGTTGTCTCTGAATGAAGCTTGTCTCTCCTGTGCATCTGTGGGCCATGGGCTCTGGAGGAAGGTTGGTCCTGGGTATTCAGCCCTGTATGGGCAGGCTGTGAGTTCTGATGGCAATGGGCCGGCTCTAGCTCTGGGTGCAGATGGAGGCCTAAAGGGTACAAAACCAAGCTGAATCATTGGAGAGATACACTCAACCACGGGCTCAGTAGGGAGAGTGCTCCTGCTTTTCCTCTACGTGTTCAGCTCTCTGAGGCCGGACCACAAGTCCTGATGGCTTGTGCAGGCTCTGCCTGTAAAAGGTTCTTTTTACATTACTTTTTGCCTTGTCACAGGCCTAAAGCAACAGAGACAGTCAATCATGGGCTAAAACATCTGAAGCTATGAGCTAAACCCATCCTTGTCTCTTTGTACTTTGATGCAGTGATGGCACCTTGATCAATATACTCTCATTATCTCCCATCCCCCACACACCCCAAATACTCAATAGAATGCATTTACTTGAATGTATACAGACTGCAAATCTATTAGATTACCTACTTTCATCATTTCTCTGACAAAATACCTGACAGAGGCAACTCAAAGGAGAAACATTCTGGTCCATAGTTCTAGGAGCTACCAATCTGTTGTGGCAGTCACAGCATCATGAAGACCATTGTGGAGGGCTGTGTGTCTTATTATTTTCATATTGGTAAGTCAAGGGCAGCAAGAACTTAGCCTGAAAGCAGAGCTGGGCTATAATTCTCAAAGGCTCACATTCAGTGACCATCTCAACAGCTCTTGCCTCAAAGGTTCCATCCCTAAACATCACTACCATCTGTGAGTTAAGTATTCAAACACAAGAGTCTATAGGATACGCTTCAAATTTACACTGCCATTCTGTGCCTGGTTCTATAGACTCACAGCCATCTCATTATACAAAGTGGATTTAGTCCAAGTTCAAAGCTCCCCGAAGTCTTGATAGTCTCCCAAACTTTCAAAGTATGTTCCAAGGCATAAATCAGTCTTTTAGCTTTCATCCCCTGTAAAAACAAAACCAAATTACATACTTCTAATGTACAATACCACAGAATAAACATTCTCACTCCACAGAAGAAAAACACGAGGATAGCAAGGACACAGTGGACAAAAGTAATGCTGAAATGCAGCAAGAAAACTTTAACTCTTGTATCTCTATGTTCTGCCTGTGGGGCACTCTGTGGTGTCATCTGTCTCCAGTGGGCTTGGGTAGTCCTATCCATATGGCTTGCTATTTGCAGCACACAAGGTCTTTGTTTTTTGTTGGCTTCACTCACAGCCTGAATCTTTCCTAGTTGGACTCTTCATTCCAGTGCAACATAGCCTTTGCCTTCATTGTTTTACAAATTGGTCTCTCAGAGTTTCCTTTATAGGGAATCTTACAGTCATACCATAGCTGATCTCAAATATTTTTTTTTTTTCTGAGAGCAAGACTTAATGACCCCATACCTGCATGTCACCAAAATAGTACTTCATGCTGAGTTCTGTTGCCAAATTGAAATATAAGCTGGTCCTTTGAATAACAACTATAGCAGCGTCCAGGTGTCCTTCTTGGCCTTGTATCTCTCTTACAAGAAACAAACGCTTGCTGTTTAAGTTGCACAGCCTACGTTAGTCTTTCATGGTAGCCAGAGCTAAGATGGTTGTCTAATGACTTTACTTTAAAACATAATGTATAAATGTAAAAATATGCAAAGAGATTATCAAGAGACAGTTTGACTCAAGATGTCAGAGAGATCCAGACACTTAAATCCAACTCAAAATTTCCAGCAAGGTCTCTTGAGTTGTTGGCTGTATTTCTAGTACTGAGCATGATTTTTACTCTTGTTGTGCAGGTCTTCCAATGAGAGTTGCTGGTTACTGCATAGGTTTGCACCTCATTGCAGCACCTTTAGGTTTATCCTGTCTTGCTTTGTGGTTTATAGTCATCATAGCAGGGTAAGACATGGCTGTTCTCCTCCATTGGAAGCCTGCATGAAACCTCTTGGAACAACGAAAGCTAGTTCACAGGAAGAAGTGACAAGACAGTTCAAGATTTAGGAGCACTTACATATTTACATATATGTATAAAACATGAGGCCATGAATTTGAAAAGAGAGCAAGGAGGGGTATTTGTGGTAGGGTTTGGAGAGATGAAAGGCAAAAAATATTAATGATTAAAATTTTCAGCAAGCATTCCCTAAGACATTAATAAAAATAACAATCATTAGTATAGTATTATTTGGTGAAATACAAGTAATAAAATGAAGATTAGATAGAGCTAGAAAAAAGATGATTTTCAAATATGTATTGATTTCTTGCTTTGTACAGATTAAGAATTACCAGCTGTGAAGAAATTTCACCATGCACTTTCAGTTAAGCCATGAAAACATATTCTAGCAGCAATAATGTTGAAATGAAATATAGTTATTCCATACCCGCTTTTCCTGAAATTTCTAGAGTCATAGTAAAACACTACTCCCCATACATGGCTTGTGTGTGCTTAACAGGGCAAAATGCTTTGAGTTTCAAACAGTAATGTGCATGGTGTCTGGCGTCACAGAACATTGAGAGGATTCAATGAGAGACCTGGTATGACTTATTGTCATTGTAGATAAATATTATCCCTTGGATAGTTTCAAAGAGGGGAGCCTGCATGAGTCAGAAATGAAGATAGACTCAGGAAGAGGACTAAGAGAGCCGTGTGGGTGTTCTTAAGCTCCCAGATGATGGGATGGGCTTAAGAAACTTTGCTGAGTGGGGTTGGAAAAACTTGAAAAATAGACAAGGGAAAGGAAGAGAGTAAGAACTTCTCGGTCTATACACACACTCGTTTTATAAATTAATCATGAAGGTTAAGTTGGATTTTGGCTGGTTGATAGGGTCAAAAGAAAAAAAAATTAAGCACTGTTTCACCTTCTTAAAAAGCCAAGACATTTTAATTTCACTTGGGACCAATTCTGTTGTTCATTGTATTGTGAAAAATTATACTTTTAAAAAACTACAAATGATGAAGGATTTGTTTACTCAGTCTCCATTTCATTTAAAACACACACACACACACACACACACACACACACACACACACACACATATGATACTAATAGATATTTATCGATGGACATAGGAAACTTTGTTTCTTCCCTGTAGTATACAAGATAGAGGAAGGAAAGCAAAGAAGTGACTGTGAATCACAATAATACACATCTTGATCTGTATGGTGATACAATGTTGGTAAAGATCAGTTCATTGAAAAGGAAAGAACTTTCATTAGGGTTCTGTAGTCTCAGAAGTAAAAAAAAAAAAAAAAAAAAAACCCACATACTCACCAGGTGGAGGATTAGTTCTGACAGCATAGTGAAGACCTCAAGATTTTGCTTTGGAATTCGGAGTGGATATGTCTGGAGCACTAAGGTAGATAATGCTCCACATAGTGGTGGTCCTTTTTTTTTTTTAAATATATTTTGAAACATGGGACCTAGCACTTTGGAAGTGACAGTAACTGGATTTATCAGACAATAGGGGTTTTATTTAACCTCTGCCAGTGAATGCATTCTGTGAATTTTGGATGTGGGTGTATAGGAAAGCCATCATCTTCCAGGGGCAGCTGACATCTGCAGATGGCAAATGTGGAACTGTGCCAGTGGCTTTGGGGGTCCCCTTGTTGTGCCAAAGGCAGCATGGATCACTGGTACATGTTTGTTAGCATGCCTCTCTTTCTGTGTTTTGTTTTTTGTCATCTTTTTCTGCAATAATTAGGCAAGATTTCATTTCCTGTGTTATAACTTTACCACTTGAAATAGGCATTTCAATACCTATTTCAATAATACCTGTTTTTGATGAAACCCTGATTCAATGATTACATTCGGACTTCTCAGTTTGGTTTTGAGCAGGAAAATTTAAGACCCTGTGATATAAACCCTGGTGATATGTTCTCATAAAATATTGTGAAATAGGTGTTTAAAGAAGATTTGTTTGTATCATTGTGTTAAAATGAAGTAAGACATCATTGAGCACATGTAAGCCTACAATATATTGTAAAAAATAGCTCCACTGGTTCAGCTATTATCAAAACAGAGCACATTTAATTGGAGCATTCAAATATTCAGCCAACACATATTTATTGTGCCGGTACTCCAAGATGTCATGCTGTTGAATTTTCTGCCAGTTTAACTTCTTGTGAGCCTGCCAACATAAATGGGTAGAGAAGAACAGGTTTCATTCCTTAAAAAAAGTCATTCCAGAGCCAGGCATATGTTTATGCCCTTTGGAAAACGTTATTGTAAGTTTATTTCTGTCTCACCTGAACTCAATGTCTTCTGTGTTTCAAAAGAGGAAGGAAACGAAAGTGACAGCTCTTTTCAGCAGAGAGACTGAATGTATTTTTTTCTTCTAGTTACATAAACCAAGTTCCTTAACAATTTTTAGTCAAACTGCCTGGGGAAGTGTTGCATTTCTGACAGAGTATCAGTGTAGTTTGAATTATGTTGTACAGAATAATGTTTAAAAGAATAGAAAGACACTGTTTTCCAGATAGAAACCAAATGTATTCATCCTTAACTGATGTAGGGGATTAGGTCCAGACTTGGTGCACACCACAATCCAAGGATACTCATTATCCTCTGTAATCTATATATTTCCCCTTTATACTCTGACTCAACTATAGCTTACTTGTGACACTGAATGACACTAAATGCAATATGAGATGTAGATAGACTGTATTATTGAGAGAATAATCGCAAGACAAAAATGTCAGTGTGTTTGCACATTTTGCAGATATCAAGTGTGTGTGTGTGTGTGTGTGTGTGTGTGTGTGTGTGTGTATACATACATGTACATATATATGTTCAGTTAGTTGAACCACAGCTGTAGAATTCATAGGCAAGCAGAAAAATTGTTTCTCAGAATGAGACAGACTCATTATGAGATTGAAAAGATGCTTAAAATAAAAGCAGTTTAAAACTAACACAGATATTTCTAGTTGAGTTTTTCTAAAACAATTGTGTTTGAAAAGACACAAAGAGAGAACGGGCACTCAGACCATGTGCCACGAGGAACAGCGGAGATCCAGGGACACAGGCCTGGTGAGAAGGCATTTGGACTAGCCAGGGTGCAGAGAGATCTCTGCAGAGAGACTTCTGCCAAGTGCGAGGAAAGTGCACACACCCCTCCCACTTGGTTCAGGGAACCAGTAACCCAGCATCGGGCTATTCCCAGCCAGAGGACTTTGAGTGCAGAACTGGTGCTCAGACGATCCGCCACCAGAAAGTACAGAGATCCAGGGACACAGGCCTGGTGAGAAGGCATTCCCAGTAGCCAGGGAGCAGGAGATTCAGGGACACAGGCCAGGTACAAGGGAGAGGCAAGAACCAATCACTGACAACAAGACCACATATAATCACAGACAACAAGATGGCAAGAGGAAAGCAAAAGAACGTACCCCAGGGAAATCAAGAAAACCTGGCAACACCAGAACCCAGCTTTCCCATCACAGCAAACAGCAGAATGCCAAACACTCCAGATAAAGAAGACTCAGACATGAAATCATACCTCAAGATGATGATAGAGATCCTTAAATAAGAATTAGAGAAAAAGCGTAAAGAATTAGAAGCTTTTAAAGAGGAAACAAGAAAAACACTCGAAGAACTCAAAGAACTAGAGGAAAACAGAACCAAAGAGATGAAGGAATAGAAGAAGGAATTTTTTTTAACAACTTTATTTTAAAAAACAAAGATAAATGTACAGATTTTAAGCATTCTTTGCAAAAAAGTATACAATACATTTTTGTCAGTACTTGGTTTTTTATTTTTAAAGGTTTCATAGTGTGATTAAGGTCTTACTAGTTACAATGAGCATAAAGTACATATAAAACAAGATGTAACCTGGAAATAGTCAAAGTTTTCTTGGTGTGTAAAGATTTTTTTTTTAAAAATGAGCAAACAGTACATGTTATACAGGGTGTAACCTGGAATGTGTCAATGTGTTCGTGGTGGGTAAGGATTGAGCATGACTGTTTTTGTTTTTTTTTTGTTTTGTTTTGTTTTCTTTTTTTTCTTGGACTTCATACAGTCTGTGAGTTGTTTCTGGGGCAGTGTGAGCCTCTGGGGTTAGCATCCCACTATCATTGACTGCATATTATGTCTGTTTTATTGTGACTGGGTTATCTCACTCAGGATGATATTCTCTAGATGCAGCCATTTTCTTAAGAATTTGGTTAAGTCATTGTTTCTGGTGGCTGAGTAGTATTCCATTGTGTATATGTACCACAATTTTTGTATCCATTCATCTTCTGAAAGACATCTGGGTTCTTTCCAGCTTCTGGCTATTATAAATAGAGCTGCTATGAACATTGTGGTGCATGTATCTTTGTTGTGTATTAAAGTGTCTCTGGGGTATATGCCCAGAAGTGGAATAGCTGGGTCTTCAGGTAGTACTATGTCCAATTTCCTAAGGTATTGCCAGACTGATTTCCAGAGTGGTTGTATTAGTTTACAACCCCACCAACAGTGGAGAAGTGTTCCACTTTCTCCGCAACCTCGCCAGCATCTGCTGTCATCTGAGTTTTGAATCTTGGCCAATCTGACTGGTGTGAGGTGGAATCTCAGGGTTGTTTTGATTTGCATTTTCCTGATGGCTAAGGATGTCAAGCAATTCCTCAGATGTTTCTCGGCCATTCGGTGTTCCTCAACTGAGAACATTTTGTTTAGCTCTGTACCCCATTTTTTAATAGGGTTGTTTGATTCTCTGGTGTCTAGCTTTTTGAGTTCATTGTATACCTTGGATATTAGGCCTTTATCTGATGTGGAGTTGGTAAAGATCTTTTCCCGTTCTGTTGGCTGCTGTTTCTTTTATTGACAATGTCCTTAGCCTTACAGAAACTTTGCAATCTCATTAAGTCTCATTTGTTAATCTTTGACCTTAGAGCTTGAGCCATTGGTGTTTTGTTCAGAAAATTTTCTCCTGTGCCTATGTGTTCTAAGGTTTTCCCTACTTTTTCATCTAATAGTTTCAGTGTATCTGGTTTAATGTGGAGATCTTTGATCCACTTACCCTTGAGCTTTGTACAAGGAGATAAGAAAGGGTCTATTTTCATTCTTTTGCATGCTGAGTGCCAGTTGGACCAGCACCATTTGTTGAATAAGCTGTCCTTTTTCCATTGAATGTTTACAGCTCCTTTGTCAAAAATCAGGTGACCATATACGTGAAGGCTTATTTCTGGATCTTCTATTCTATTCCATTGATCCACATGCCTATTTCTGTACCAGTACCATGCAGTTTTCAGCACAATTGCCTTATAATATAGCTTGAGGTCAGGGATACTGATTCCCGCAGATATTTTCTTGTTGTTGAGGATGGATTTCGCTATTCTAGGTATTTTGTTGTTCCATATGAAATTGCACATTGATCTTTCCAACTCGATGAAGAACTGGGTTAGAATTTTGATGGGGATTGCATTGAATCTGTAGATTGCTTTTGGTAGGATGGCCACTTTTAAAATGCTGATCCTTTCAATCCATGAGCATGGGAGATCTTTTTATTTTCTGAGAGGAAGAAGGAATTTAAAATGGAAATGGACACAATAAAGAAAACATTAAAAGAGACAACCCTAGAGGTAGAAAACCTAAAAAAAAATCTGGAGTCACAGATGCAAGCATTTCCAACAGACTACAAGGGATGGAAGAGAGAATCTCGGGGGCTGAAGACAACATTGAAAACATAGACAAAACAGTCAGAGAAGATGCAAAAACCAAAAAATCTCCTAACCCAAAATGTCCAGGAGATCCAGGACACAATGAGAAGACCAAACCTAAGGATAACAGGAATAGAAGAGGGCAAAGAATATCAACTAAGAGGCACAGTAAATATCTTCAACCAAATTGTAGAAGAAAGCTTTCCTACCCTTAAGAATGAGATAACTATGACCATAAATCAAGCCCGTGCTCTAAGGACAAAGATTGACAAATGGGACTTAATGAGATTGCAAAGTTTCTGTAAGGCTAAAGACACTGTCAAGAAAACAAAACGGCAGTCAACAGATTGGGAAATGATCTTTACCAACCCTCCATCAGATAGAGACCTAATATCCAAGGTATACAAAGAACTCAAAAAACTAGACACCAGAGAATCAAACAACCCTATTAAAAATGGGGTACAGAGCTAAACAAAACGTTCTCAATTGAGGAATATCGAATGGCTGAGAAACATCTAAGGAAGTGCTTGACATTATTATCCATCAGGGAAATGCAAATCAAAACAACCTGAGATTCCACCTCACATCAGTCAGATTGGCCAAGATCAAAAATTCAGATGACAGCAGATGCTGGTGAGGATGTGGAGAAAGAGGAACACTTCTCCACTGTTGGTGGGGTTGTAAACTGGTACAACCACTCTGGAAATCAGTCTGGTGATTCCTCAGAAAATTGGACATAGTACTACCTGAAGACCCAGTTATTCCACTTCTGGGCATTTACCCCAGAGACACTCTAATGCACAACAAAGATACATGCACCACAATGTTCATAGCAGCTCTATTTATAATAGCCAGAAGCTGGAAAGAACCCAGATGTCCTTCAGTAGATGAATGGATACAAAAATTGTGGTACATTTACTCAATGGAGTACTACTCAGCTATCAGAAAAAAATGACCTTATGAAATTCTTAAGAAAATGGCTGCATCTAGAGAATATCATCCTGAGTGAGATAATCCAGTCATAAAAGAACAGGCATTATATGCAGTCACTGATAATTGGATACTAACTCCAGAAAGCTCAGAACACCCCAGAAACAACTCACAGACCATATGAAGTTCAAGAAAAAAAAGAAAGGAAAATGAAAAACCATTATGCTTAATCTTTACACACCAAGAAAACTAATTCCGGGTTACATCTTGTTTTACATGTACTTTATGCTCATTGTAACTAGTAAGATCTTAATGCACACTATCAAACCTTTAAAAAAACCAAGTACTGACAAAAATGTATTTGTTTACTTTCATGCAAAAATGCTTAAAATCTGTACATTTATCTTTGTTTTTTAAAATAAAGTTGTTCAATTAAAAACAAACAAACAAACAAACAAACAAACAAAACAAAACAAAACAAAACAAAATAAGTACCATGTGGCAATTACTTAAAACACTGTGGAGCCCATGCTAGGTCCAGGCTCTACACTGATCTTTTATTAATGAAGTAGAGGATTTTCTTGTAAATAATTCTGGAGATAAGTCACTTGTCATAGAAATAGATGATAGATTGGTAAATGGTAGATAGATAGATAGATAGATAGATAGATAGATAGATAGATAGATAGACAGATAGATAAGTAGATAGGTAGGTATTAAGTCAATATTGATATATAGATGATTGAAAGATTTTCCTCTCAGGATACGTTGTACCTTTTTATTATCTCCCTAGTGTTTCTGAAGAGTAGAATTACTAAATTTGGATGAAATCCAAATTAGTTTTTGATTATAAAAAAGTAAAATATAAATGTAAGTAATGACTTACTTTTTTTTTTCTTTTTGGTTCACCCTTTCTCTTCTCACTAAACCTTTCTGTTATCCAATCCTCCTGAAGACATGGGATTCATGTTAAGTTAGTTTTTTGAACACCACAAGCCAGGGCATGGGCTTCACTCTGTACATTTATTATGCCATGGACATCAATATTGCTTGTCTATCTTCTCTCAGGAAGATGTGACATCTTTCTTTCAAATTCATCTTATACATGGATTTACTTCTGGACTTCCTGCTCTATTATCATTTTTCCAAGGCCATTCTTTCTTTATTGTTTTGGATTTTCCATAGAACATATCAGAGTCTTACATTATGTTCCTTTTTTTAAAGAATTTGTCACTGATGCAAATCTTTTCATTTCTATAAGCATTTTAGAATTGGTCTATAAATTATATCATGGAATTCATGGAGCCCCTAGATCAAATCCAGGCATCTAAGAAGCATTATTTTCTATTGGAGAATCCTGGGTTTTTCCTCTCTATTTCAGTTACCTTCATTTCTCTCAGCGATGCTTGGATGTCCTCTTTAGGGACCTCATGCATTTTGTTACACCTTTTTCCTATTATGTTTTTGATATAATTATTTTTTTTCATTGAAAAGACAAAACTCTACTGTTTTGTGCCAAGATTGCCAAGTTCTGATTGCTGTTTAATCATAAACTACAGATGACGTTTATTAGTGTCCAAATATTGGTATGCTTTCTGTCCTCTTAGACCACCAAAACCAAACATGATGTAAGTAAAACAAATTAGACACATAAAGGAATAAGCATGACTGTTTGAAAAGCCACCAATCCCGTGTTAAATTTAGGATGAGCCATGTTACTCAACTCTTACATAGCGTTATGACCTACATACATACTGCTTAACTAGGCTCAACATATGATATATACCCGTCAAATGGTGTTATTATAGACAATAGAGTCTGCAATTAGGTAGTCACATCTGCATTTGATATAACAGGGCTACGACACCTGCAGGAGGAACCAGGGGAGACATGAGGAGCAAAAGGCACCAGGAACTTTTATTGTGGCAGCTAGAACACAGGCTTGAACTTCATTAAGGTGGGGGCAAATCTCTAGTCTTCCTGCATTTATGCAAACCAGAAATGCAATTTCTGTTCTAAAAATCTTACCCGTGGAACTCTATAGGTTCCATGCTCTCGTCCTCGAGGCTGCTTTGCTGTGTTTGCCTTGTGCTATTTCCCACCGGGATCAGTGTCTCTCAGGACCTCAGAACCATGAGATAAATGGCTCCTCCCAAGAGCTGTTTGGGGCAGAGTGTTAAAGGCATGAGTTGGGGGGAAACCTTCCGATAACGTACTGGGTTCCGAAGTGGACAAAGGCTTCATGTTCTAAGGAAAGCAGTTGGAAAACAATGGCTCAGTCATTTCAAAACAAGAAGAAACAAAGTCATCTTAAGGACTGAAGAGACTGATGCTTGGTCTTCAGAGAAAACCCGTAGAAAGAGGTGAAGCAGGAAGGGAAGACATGGAGGGAAGCAGTTTGCACATGCCTCCAAAGAACCCCAAGATTGTTTTTGATGAAGACGAGCATTAGACGAGAATTGAACGATTTAAAGAAGACGTGGAAAACCAAAAGGAGCCGATCACTTTTTCATCCCACTATCTGTGAATCTTGGGCAGCATTTTTCCATGTTTTTTTCTTTTTTTTTTTTTTTAAAGCAGTTGCTTTAGGGAGAAAAAAAAATGCCTTTCAAAATTCAAAACAGACTTGCCTGTTTTTCACTCTGTCATAGTTAAGAAAACCATTTTCCAGGAACTGTATTTGAATGGCCCTAAAACTTTTTTTTTTCTGCACATATACAACATCTCCTAAAAGGCAGTTTTTAAGAATGTCAGTCAACTTGACATGAGAATTTTACATTATTTCTGGCTGTTAAGTTTTGCATTTTTCATTTCAGTTTGAAGTTCTGCCTTAGCCTGTGCTTCTACATTATGAGTTTCTATGAGGGATGTGATCACTGCAGACAAAGATTGGGGCACACAGGCAAAGTATGTCTTATTTTCAAGACATTTCATGTTTAATAACACTCTTTTAAAAATGCTCTTTTTAAAATACCCATGCTAAATCTGTCTTTGCGTAGTTCATATTATTATGCAGACATTTTATAGTATTAGTATTTGGCACAAGGAAACATCCTAGAATTAATATATATATATATATATATATATATATATATATATATATATAATTTATTAATATATTAAAAGTATATATTAGTTATTAATATACCTGGTAGTTTGAGTCAGCAGTACTGTCCCAAGTAATATTGGATTAATTTGTGTTTGAATATATACTGACCTAGTAATATTTATATCATCTTTGTTATAAATATGTTCCTGTACTTGAATATTTAATAACCAATGCTTGGCTTTGCAATCTTCTTTATACTCATTAAGAGGAAAGGGCATTTTCCTGGAGGAAGCTAATATATTAAAGATCAGAGAAGTACTAAAGTATATTTGTAGGGAATACTGAGTGTGGAGTAAAATTTTTGAAAAAGAAATAGGAAAAATGGTCACATTTTCTTATGTGTCAAAAATTAAAACAACCGTGACATGTGACATGTTATTATATCTACTGTGATGATGTAATCTAAGTATATATCAACACATGTTGATAAATTTTTATTCAATCTTGGTTCTTTTAAATTGACAGGTAGTTTGAGTTTCTATTCATGTCTTACAACATATGTTTTGAAATTTAGTGTGAGGATAGCTTAGTGCCTGTTGCATTAGCATGATGTCCCAAGTTTGGTTCCTAAGTACTCACATTCAAAAGCTGGATGTGGCTGTATACACTTTTAACATTGGTGTAGGGTTGGTGTGAGGATACAGAGATAAGAGATTTAGGAAGATCTTCAGATCTCTGCTGCTAATACAGATTAGCCAATCAGTGTGCACCAAATTAGTGAGAGACCTTGCCTCAAGGTACTAAGGTGGAAAGTGATCAAGAAAGACATCCAATGTTGACCTCTGACTCTCATGTGGAAAAACAGGGAGAATCTGTATGGAATGCTGTTTCCTTCACACACAGTAGGAGTGAGAGCAAGGCTGGGCAGGGGTTCCAATGCCACACATACTCACCATTCTACAGTGTTTTAGTGGATTTTTATTAAGTTTGTTTTGTTTGTTGAATGCCCGTTGATCAATTTTCCAAGACATCAAATGATTTTATTGTCTAGCAATGTTCATCTGTTTTATTTGCGTCTTTGAAGAATGGTTCTACAGTGTTCTCTGGGACATAAAAGCTGGGGCATAGAACCCTACAATCTACTCTTGATCCCATCAACTATGTTGGTAATTTATAGATGTTTTTCTTTTTCATTATGAGTTTCTACTGTGTTTTAATTCATTGCTGCAGTGACATCCCCCTTGTTCTCCCATTGTGTTCATATTTCAAGGCTTCAAATTCAGTGATCACTGTTAGCATTTTATCTGCTAATTCCAGCATCATTATCTTGTTTTGTATCTTCTCTTCTTCTTGCCATTTTATTCTAGTTTTCATTGACATACCTAGTGTTTGTGTGTGCTCAGAATACAACAATGTCTTGTAGATTATCTGTTGACAGCCCTATTCCTTTAGAAAATGGTAAGTGTTGTTGGGACAGAAAATGCATGATTACAGCACCCTCCTGGTCAGATATGTCTGGCTTACTTTTGTATTTTAATCAGATATATATTTTATTGTCCTTTCCTTTAAACCTCATTTCTTTCTTTAGGGCATGATTTTTATTCCCACAACACTATGTCTTGGTCCACACTGAATGTCTGAGTTACTTAGTAGTATCTCTGAGTCTATCTCTAGACTGGAATTCTCAGAGATTTGAGCAATGTGTGGTCTTTATATCCCTGTGTAGTGCATTGCCCAAGGCACCTACTCTCAGTTGGACATCATGTGTCTTCCTGTAGGCATGAATGGTTCATTGGTGAAGGCTCTCCATGTTCAGGACTCACCATGCTCTTCTGCCTAGACATCACACTAGATTTCATCTGACTTAGCAACAAAAGATGTCCAACAGAGAAGTTGAAAAGTTTACAATAAAAAGACATTAAAATTATCTAAATAATTTCTGCAGCCAAAGTTGAAGTCTGTGCATGCATGTTTATGTGTGTGTATCTGTGTGTGTGTGGTGAGTGTATTCACATCTATAGTATAATAAGTTTAATATAATATAAACAAAGAATGGTCAAAATATTTAGTATAACATCACAGTAGGGTAAGCCCTAGGTATTATTTCACTTGACAAATTATGTTAGAACTGATACTCTCCAGACATTCTAAATGTTGGAAAAATGTAAGGAGTAGTATATCTTATATAAATTAACTTTAAAATTTGCTCACTTGTATATATGTCAGATATATTGCTGAGAAAAAAAGCAAACCATTTATGATCACACTTTGTGTTTAGAGAACATTTGGGTACAAGTAATAATTGCCTCCAAAGATACAAGACTGTTAACATCAATTCACCTTTTTAAAGAGGATTTCTATTCCTGCAGTATCTCTGTAACTGGAATATACTCAAGGAAATGTCCTTTACTTTGTAACAGAAACTGAAAGTGTCTACAATAATTTTGTAATCTCACCACCAGATCTCTCATGTAAAGAAAATGTAATTTTGCCATGAGACAATAGGCTCAGTATTCTCCCATGATTCTACATTTCTCCTGGTTTATGAATTATACCAGGTGCTCATAGGGCACACATATAAATGATGAAAAAAAATCCTTCTCCACATTGATAATTTCATAGATGTAAAAATCACCCCTTACTACTTCTGATGTCTACAACATAAAATCTTTCATTTTAAGATAACAGACAGGACAATGAAATAGTAGGAAATCCTTCTAGCATACGACAAAACAACATCTATAAATTGCTCATATAATATACTCAATATTTGTGGAGTCATATTTACAGATTGTTCAAGTGCTTTTCCAAGATATGATGTAGGCTACATTGTCTTGGACATATAATACATATTTTTACTGAGTAGAAGTAAATTAATTATGGGTTCATCCTATGAAATCTCTGTCAGATAATAAATTATACATTTGCTGAATTTTATGCATGTTTTACAGATATTTAGTTTTTTTCTAATATGTCCTTCGGCATTCCTTAAAAAGAAATCCATATTTGGGTCCTGAAAAAATAAGAATCTTTGCCAAGGGTTTAATTCTTTTCCCTTTTAAAGACAATGAGTAGCATGGGTTTGATGTGCTTATTCATGTATCAGATAAACCAAAGGCCAAAGGCTGACACAACTCATTTCTTGTGGACATTTACAAATGTCAGGAAAGCAATGTAGCTAGTAAACAAACAAACAAAAACCAAACCAAACCACCACCAACAAAAAAACAAAGCTGGATTTAAGTGTGCTACTCCCAATTTAAAGTTTTGAATAAATCACCTGTTCTTCTGAGCCTAAAATTTCCTTTTTTAAAGAAAAATAAAATTTTCTTTTACTTTTAAGATCAGAATTTAGTTAGATTTCTCTGTTTTCCAGCTTCCCTCAGATTCCTTCTTGTTCTTCAAGTTTGTGTGTCTCTTTTCACTTATTATCATTGTATGCATACATGCATGTAGATTATCCTGAAGCTGTTTGTATTTAATGTTAATTCCACTTCCCCAAGAAGGGCTGCCTAGTTAAGTATTCTTGAGATGACTTCATCTGAACCTACCCATTTTAATTAGTAAAATAAAGGAAAGCCAGTGACTGGCAGGGGGTGGGGGTGGAGAGAGAAGAGGAAGGAAGAGAGGTCAGAGGAGGAGACTGGAGGTCGAAATATGGATGTCCTCAAAGACGAGCTAGACCCAGGTGGGATTGATTGGCATTGAATAGCTATGAACATGAAGGATTTTATTGGTCTAATATCTCATATAGAAGGGCAGTATGTATCTTTGTCTATTTGATGTAATCTTGTTGTGGATTGAAAATTGAACACATAAACCTGTATAAAAAGCTATGGAGCTGTAGAGTTGTGTTTGTATGGGTTTTGGGGTGAACAAACACCCTGGGACAGAGGAGGGAAACAGGTGGTGGAAAATCGCCAAGGGAAGGGAGTGGCACAGACCAGGCGACAGAGGTGCATGCGGCTCCTTACTAAAATTGGGTGTGAGGGGCTGATAAAGAGATAAACCCTTTTTATTTTTTATTTTCCGCAACATATGCATATACATATGTATTCTTAAGTATGACTTGTTCGGTCTGAATTTTCTTGTTAGTACAGTGTAAATCATAATGTTAGCCCACAAGTCATTGAAACATTTTTTTATATAGATGAATACAGCATATAATGATAATAAGTATGCTGTTTTGTGTTGGAAAAATGTGTGATGCACATTGGGTAATGTCAGCTACTGATAAATATTGAATGTTGTTATTCTTCTCTTCCTCTGACCCATGTGTCTGTTCTACTTCACAGAGTGCAGACTTTTAGGATTAACAAAACAAAACAACAACAACAAAACAAACCCAAGATTCATCTATATCTATGACCCAATATAGTAGATATTTCAAATTAGAATCTATGAAGAGTGACATGAAACAGGGCTTTTAAAGAACTTTATATAAAACTGTTTTGTCCTCCCTCTTACTTCTGTATTACTGTTAGACACTCTTTCTAATTAACTCCCTTTAATATATCATCGTTCCTCCTCATGAAAACCAGAACTTACTACTGACCATATCTAGACATAGATATTTCAAGACACTAGTCAAAGCTGTGAATCCTGCCATACAGTCAAGGAACTCTAACAGAAATAAAGAAATAAAAGAGAAGAGTGTAGAAGCACCCACTGCTGTTCTCCTTTGATACACTGAAAAATTTTCTTACACATATTTATGTTTAATTTTTCATGGGTATGCACATGTATATATGGAATGTGCACATGTGGAGGTCAGTATTGGAGAGTCCATTTTCTTCTTCCATTATGTGGGTTCTAAGGATTGAGCTCAGATGGTCAGACTTGATGGCACTGACTCCTACTTGCTGACTCTCCTACACATAACATAGCCTTGGACACTGGATGCTCCTTAAAGATTTGCTAAATTTTCAAAATTAAATTGCTCCTAAAAGATAATAGGGAATTTGTAAAAGAGTCAACTTTTTGAGAAGATACATCTAGGCTTAAGAATATTTATGTTAATTAAATCCTCTGCTTTTGTTCCCTTTAGAACACTAATATGTTATCAAATGGAGAAACAATGGATAATTTTTTAAACGACTTTATTTTACAAAACAAAGATAAATGTACAGATTTTAAACATTTTTTTTGCTTAAAATTATACATTTTTGTCAGTACTGTTTTTTTAGACATTGAAATAATTTTTACATAAAACCATGTGAATATATTTTTTTAGTCAGTACTTGATTTTTTTCAAGGGCTTGACAGTATGCATAGAAAACCTAATAGTTACAATAAGCGTAAAGTACATGCAAAACAAAACGCAACATGGAAATAGTCAAAGTCTTCTTGTTTTGTAAATATATGTATATTTTTTTGTTTTCTTTATTTCTTGGACTTCATACAGTCTGTGAGTTGTTTCTGGGGGAGTGCAAGCCTCTGGGGTTAGCATCCCACTATCAGTGACTGCATATTATGTCTGTTCTTTTGTGACTGGGTTATATCACTCAGGATGATATTCTCTAGATGCAACCATTTTCTTAAGAATTTGGTTAAGTCATTGTTTCTGGTGGCTGAGTAGTATTGCATTCTGTATATGTACCACAATTTTAGTATCCATTCATCTTCTGAAGGACATCTGGGTTCCTTCCAGCTTCTGGCTATTATAAATAGAGCAGCTATGAACATTGTGATGCATATATCTTTGTTGTGTACTAAAGTGTCTCTGGGGTATATGCCCAGAAGTGGAATAGCTGGGTCTTCAGGTAGTACTATATCCAATTTTCTGAGGTATCGCCAGACCGATTTCCAGAGTGGTTGTATTAGCTTGCAACCCCACCAAAAGTGGAGAAGTGTTCTCTTTCTCCGCAGCCTCGCCAGCATCTGCTGTCATCTGAGTTTTGGATCTTGGCCAATCTGACTGGTGTGAGGTGGTATCTCAGGGTTGTTTTGATTTGCATTTCCCTGATGGCTAAGGATGTCAAGCAATTCCTCAGGTGTTTCTCGGCCATTTGGTGTTCCTCAACTGAAAACATTTTGTTTAGCTCTGTACCCCATTTTTTAATAGGGTTATTTGATTCTCTGGTGTCTAGCTTTTTGAGTTCCTTGTACACCTTGGATATTAGGCCTCTATCTGATGTGGTGTTGGTAAAGATCTTTTCCCATTCTATTGGTTGCCGTTTTGTTTTCTTGACGATGTCTTTAGCCTTACAGAAACTTTGCAATCTCATTAAGTCCCATTTGTTAATCTTTGACCTTAGAGCTTGAGCCATTGGTGTTTTGTTCAGGAAATTTTCTCCTGTACCTATATGTTCTAAGGTTTTCCCTACTTTCTCATCTAATAGTTTCAGTGTATCTGGTTTAATGTGGAGATCTTTGATCCACTTACACTTGAGCTTTGTACAAGGAGATAAGAAAGGGTCTATTTTCATTCTCTTGCATGCTGAGTGCCAGTTGGACCAGCACCATTTGTTGAATAGGCTGTCCTTTTTCCATTGAATGTTTACGGCTCCTTTGTCAAAAATCAGGTGACCATATACATGAGGGCTCATTTCTAGATCTTCTATTCTATTCCATTGATCCACATGCCTATTTCTGTACCAGTACCATGCAGTTTTCAGCACAATTGCCTTGTAATATAGCTTCAGGTCAGGGATAGTGATTCCCGCAGATGTTTTTTTGTTGTTGAGGATGGATTTCCCTATTCTAGGTCTTTTGTTATTCCATATGAAATTGCACATTGATCTTTCCAATTCCATGAAGAACTGGGTTGGAATTTTGATGGGGATTGCATTGAATCTGTAGATTGCTTTTGGTAGGATGGCCATTTTTAAGATGTTGATTTTTCCAATCCATGAGCATGGGAGATCTTTCCATTTTCTGAGATCCTCCTCAATTTCTTTCTTTAGAGGTTTGAAGTTCTTGTCATACAGGTCCTTCACTTGCTTAGTTAGAGTCACACCAAGGTATTTCATAGTTTTTGTAATGATTGTGAAGGGTACATTTTCCCTAAGTTCTTTCTCCACATGTTTGTCCTTTGAGTATAGAAAGGCTACTGATTTGTTTGAGTTAATTTTGTAACCAGCCACTTTGCTGAATTTGTTTATCAGCTGTAGGAGTTCTCTGGTGGAATTTTTGGGGTCACTCAAGTACACTATCATGTCATCGGCAAAGAGTGATGTTTTTATCTCTTCCTTTCCGATTTGTATCCCCTTGATCTCCTTTTGATGTCTAATTGCTCCAGCCAGGACTTCCAGTACTTTGTTGAATGGGTAGGGGGAGAGTGGGCAGCCTTGTTTAGTCCCTGATTTTAGTGGGATTGCTTCAAGTTTCTCGCCATTAAGTTTGATGTTGGCTGTTGGTTTGCTGTATATTGCTTTTATTATGTTTAAGTATGGGCCTTGGATTCCTGTTCTTTCCAGGACTTTTAACATGAAGGGGTGTTGGATTTTGTCGAATGCTTTCTCAGCAGCTAGTGAGATGACCATGTGATTTTGGTCTTTGAGTTTGTTTATATGGTGGATTACGTTGATGGATTTCCTTATGTTAAACCATCCCTGCATCCCAGGGATGAAGCCTACTTGGTCATGATGAATGATCGTTTTGATGTGTTCTTGGATTCGGTTTGCAAGGATTTTGTTGAGTATTTTTGCATCAATGTTCATAAGTGAGATTGGTCTGAAGTTCTCTTTCCTTGTAGGGTCTTTGTGTGGTTTAGGTACGAGGGTTATTGTAGCCTCAAAAAATGAGTTGGGTAATATTCCATCTGATTCTATCTTTTGGAATAGTTTGGCGAGTATTGGCGTTATATCCTCAATAAAAGTCTGATAAAATTCTGCACTGAACCCCTCTGGACCTGGGCTTTTTTTGGTTGGGAGGCGTTTGATGACTTCTTCTATTTCTTTAGGTGTTATAGGGTTATTTAGATGGTTTACTTGGTCTTGGTTTAACTTTGGGACCTTGTATCTGTCTAGGAATTCACCCATTTCCTCCAGATTTTCCAATTTTGTGGAGTATAAGTTTTTGTAGTAGGATCTGATGATTTCTTGAATTTCCTCAGTTTCAGTTGTTATGTCCCCACTTTCCTTTCTGATTTTGTTAATTTGGATACTCTCTCTTTGCCCTCTAGTTAGTCTGGCTAGGGGTTTATCAATCTTGTTGATTTGCTCATAGAACCAACTCTTGGTTTTGTTGATTTTTTCAATGGTTCTTTTTGTTTCTATTTGGTCTATTTCTGCCCTAATTTTGATTATTTCTTGCCATCTACTCTTTTGGGGTATATCTGCTTCCTTTTGTTGTAGGGCTTTTAGCTGTGCTGTCAGGTTGCTGATGTGAGCTCTCTCCAGTTTCTTTTTGGAAGCACTTAGGGCTATGAGTTTTCCTCTCAATACTGCTTTCATTGCATCCCATAGGTTTGGGTATGTTGTGTTTTCGTTTTCGTTGAATTCTAGAAAATCCTTAATTTCTTTCTTTCTTTCTTCTTTGACCCTGCTATCCTTTAACACAGCATTGTTTAGTTTCCATGTGTATGTGGGCTTTTTGTTGTCTTTGTTGTTGTTAAAGACCAGCCGCAGACTATGGTGATCTGAGAGGATGCATGGGAGTATTTCAATCTTCTTATATCGATGGAGGCTCGTTCTGTGTCCAATTATGTGGTCAATTTTTGAGAAGGTTCCATGGGGTGGTGAGAAGAAGGTGTATTCTTTTACTTTGGGATAGTATGTTCTGTATATATCTATTAATTCTAGTTGGTTCAAAGTCTCTGCTAGTTTTGCAGTGTCCTTGTTCAGTTTCTGTTTCCCTGATCTGTCCATTGGTGAGAGTGGGGTATTAAAGTCTCCCACTATTATTGTGTGGGGTGAAATGTATTTTTTGAGCTTTAGTAGGGTTTCTTTTATGAATGTGGGTGATTTTTTATTTGGAGCATATATGTTAAGTATTGAGAGTTCCTCCTGACAGATTTCCCCGGTAATGAGTAAAAAGTGTCCTTCCTTATCTTTTTTGATAACTTTTGGTTGGAAATTTACTTTATTCGATATTAGAATAGCCACTCCAGCTTGCTTCTTGGAGCTGTTTGCTTGGAAGTTTTTTTCCCACCCTTTTACTCTGAGATAGTGTCTGTCTTTGTCTCTGAGATGAGTTTCCTGTATGCAGCAAAAGGCTGGATTTTGTTTATGTATCCAGTCTGATATCTTATGACTCTTTATTGGATAGTTGAGTACATTTATGTTAATAGATATCAAGGAATAGTGGTGTCTGTTTCCTGCCATTATTGCTTTTTTGGGTTGAGTTGTGTCTGTGTTTTTTTCTTCTTTTAGTTTTCTTGTTTAGGAGTTTTCTTGTTCTTACTAGGCTGTATTTTCCCTCATTGTATTGGGTTTTCCACCTATAATTCGTTGTAGTGCTGGGTTTGTGGTCAGATATTGTGTGAGTTTTGATTTGTCTTGAAATATCTTCGTCTCTCCATCGATGGTGATTGATAGTTTTACTGGGTATAGCAGCTTGGACTGGCACTTGTGCTCTCTTAAGGAGTGCATGATGTCTGTCCAGACTCTTCTAGCTTTCATAGTCTCTGTTGAGAAATCGGGTGTGAGTCTGATTGGTCTGCCTTTATATGTTACCTGACCTTTTTCCCTTACTGCTTTTAGTATTCTTTCTTTACTTTGGGTGCTTGATGTTTTTAATATTATGTGTCGGGAGGTATTTCTTTTCTGGTCTAACCTATTTGGAGTTCTGAAGGCTTCTTTTATGCTTGTGGTCATCTCATTCTTGAGGGTAGGGAAGTTTTCTTCTATGATTTTGTTGAAGATATTTACTGTGCCCCTTAGTTGATACTCTTCTCCCTCTTCTATTCCTATTATCCTTAGGTTCGGTCTTCTCATTGTGTCTTGGATTTCCTGGACATTTTGGGTTAGGAGCTTTTTGTTTTTTGCATCTTCTCTGGCTGTTTTGTCTATGTTTGCAATGTTGTCTTCTGCCCCCGAGATTCTCTCCTCGATCTCTTGTAATCTATTGGAAATGCTTGCTTCTGTGACTCCTTATTTCTTTTTTTGGTGTTCTGACTCTAGGGTTATCTCTTTTAGTGTTTTCTTTATTGTGTCAATCTCTGTTTTAATTTCCCTCTTCCATTCCTTTATTTCTTTGGTTCTGTTTTCCTCTATTTCTTTGAGTTCTTTGAGTGTTTTTTTTTTGTTTCTTCTTTAAAAGCTTCTGGATCTTTTTGCTTTTCCTCCCTTTCTTGTTTAAGTAACTCTATCAGCGTCTTGAGGCATGATTTCAGGTCTGTGTCTTCTTTTTCTGGAGTGTTTGGAGTTCCGATGTTTGCTGTTATGGGAGAGCTGGGCTCTGGTGTTGCTGGATTGTCTTGGTTCCCTTGGGATATACTCTTTCTCTTTCTTCTTTCCATTTTGTTGTCAGTGATATGTTCTTACCTTTCCCTTGTATCTGGTCTGTGTTCCTGGTTCTTCACTGGTTGAGGTGTCAGATGGGTCGAGCCCTGTTTTATGCCTCAGAGTCGTTGGGTGTGAGCAGAATTTCCAACGTTCTGTTTCTGTTTGCTGGATCAGGCACGGCAGGGCAGGGCAAGCAGGGGGTGCACTTTCCTTGTGTACTCCACAGAGATCTTTCTGCTCCCCTTCAGTCTTGGTCTCCTACCCACCAGTTGCTCAGCCTCTATGAGCCGCCGATCTGGGTGGCAGGTAGGCCAGGCTCCGCTCTGCGTCCGGAAGTCGCCTCCGGGTGGAAACAGAAGTTATAATTTTCTGTTCCCAATCGCTGGATCGGGCAAGGCGGGGCAGGGCAAGTTAAGGTGTGCACTTTCCGTGTGCACTCCGAAGAGATCTCTCTGCTCCTCTGCAGTCTTGGTCTCCCACTCACCAGTTGCTCAGCCTCTATGAGCCACGGTTCCGCCTGGCAGGTAGGCCAGGCTCCGCTCTGCATCCGGAAGTCACCAGTTGCTCAACCTCTATGGGCCGCCGTTCCGCCTGGCAGGTAGGCCAGGCTCCGCTCTGTCACAATGGATAATTTTTGTCTCTTTTAATAAATTTGAATAACACGAAAAACAATTGTCTAAAGGAAAAACAAGTATAAAAACTAATTTAGCCTTTGGTTCAGTCTAATATACTCTAGTGTAAGGTAAAACTATATGTCACAATTTTATAAATTTTTACTTCATGTAGTAGGACTTTATATTTGCCTGAAATAAAATATCTCAATGCCTTGAGAAGATATATTTACATCTAGAAAACAAACACATACTACTCTCTCTAGTCACAATTTTGGAGCTTTTGTTTCTTTGAAAAACTCAGAAGTATTATAGGAGTATATTTTTATTTTAGTACCAGATATGAGATATGGGGCTGCCTCAGATTATCTACAGCAGCTGATTATGATTTGCCGCGTGCTCTAGTACTGGTGTGATTTTTGCCAACTGCAGATAGTTTCGGCAATTATGTACCATTTGGAGTTCTGGGAACTTTTCAGAGGGTAGATAAATGCTAGGGCCAGGAGTGTCAGGATATATTATTGTTGGTTGCAGGTTGTTAAGAAACTGTGCACAAAGAAGAAATAACAAGAAGAAATTAAATATCCTGACAGTAAAGATCAAACTTCTCCCCAAGGAACTCAGTGTCCCTAACCATCAGAAAGTAGTCTAACTATAATGTTGCCCCCTTCTCCCTCTATCCTTTTTTCTCTCATATCTAGTGTTAGGGGGCTGAAAGGCAGGAAAAAATAGTGGATAAGAGTGGAAAAATAAGAACACGCAAAGAAGCCAAAAACTTGCTACAATTTTCCTCAATGAGAACATGAAAGAATAGAAACAAGTTACTAGAATCACAATATTAAAGAAGAGAAATACACAGACATTACCAGGAACTTTCCCCACACATGAAAACAAATGGCAGAGATGATGTAAAAACCTTACTAATAAAACAAATGCTTGATTTCTTTTTGGGACCATGTGGTGATCTTATTTATACCAACTTCCTTCTGTGTCTGTCAAAACTGTCATTGAAATAAAAAGAATCTTGTGAGCACCCAGTTACTCTAATATGCCTCACTGATTTGTAAGGAGCAAGCAGTATGTGGTAATTCAGAATATTGGGGAGGATAAACCATCATCCACAGAGAAAAAAGAAACTCAAGAAATTTATTCACCACTCTATTCTTCAGAAAAAATATTTGACATGTAGATACCCAATATCACCTGTCTTCGATTCCTCTTGTTACTCCAATGAATACCCTTGCAAAACTACCTTCAAGGACAATGAGTTTGTTTGGCTCACAATTCTAAGTTATAGTCAATTGTTATGGGAAGTGAAGGAGTAGGAACTTGAAGTAACTGGTCTGATCACATCGGGTGCCAAGAGCATCAAGGAATAAGAAAAAGCAGAAGCTAAGCTAGAAGCTTTCTCCCAGCTGACTAGCATTCCTAAATACCAGATGTATTACATATGACAAGAGGAAAGTCATCAGTAGTCTAAATTAACTGTTCAACCTATGTGCTTCAGAGAAAATATGTCTTATGGTACAATAGTGACATATGACTATTACAGGAATATCCAACTGCCTTCCAATTGGAATTGAGGTCCAGTCTATGGGAGGAAATAAAATGTTTGGCCAAGTGAACCTGATCAAGGGCCTTTGGCTAGGGAAGTCACAGTCACCATAAGAATCCTATTATTCATATTTTTGCTAAATCATCTTTAAGTTTACCTTCTAAATATTTACCCTTATACCCTTGGACTGACATAGCTCTAAGCCTCAATCAGAGAAGCAAGCTTCTTTTGGTAGAGGACAGTAGTCAAAGTTGAGACCTACAGTGCTTCAAAGTACTGAGAACAATGGATCAATGAGTGCTCATCCCTTAGGCAGATATCCAGATCATCCAGTGTGAGGACCAGGAAATATCTATACATGCTTTGTGGGAAAACAACTTGAACGATCTGTAAATGGGTTTCCTCAGATCTGTAAAAGGGTATCATAGAAAGATGAAGAGTACTTTAAAATGTTGTATTCTGTGTGTGATAGGCATTGCCATTGTGAATACACAGAAGCTGTGGTTACTGCAGAAGACCTACAAGCATATACCCATAGAAGTATTAGAAGCATGGAGTAGGGGTCTGGGACACAAACTGGGAAAGCAGATGTGGCATCGAGAGTAGGAAGGAATGAGAGGATAGTGAGAGCGAATGCAACCACAGTGTATTGTCTACAAACATGCTATTTGCAAAAACTGATTCGAATAAAAATTAGAAATGTTTTTGCATACTTTATACATATTACATTACACACATATGAGAAAACTTTAAGTGAAAAAAGTAAATACTAACAAAAGAAGTACTAGGAATTTTCTATGGGCAGGATTGTAAATTAGCACTGTAATTTTGTATCTTATATTTTATATCTTATATTTAAACTTTATGTCTTATATTCTTAAGTTTTGATCAAATAATTTGTACGTGTGTGTTTGTGTGTGTGTGTGTGTGTGTGTGTGTGTGTGTGTGTGTGTGTGCTTTTATGGGACAGAGGCAAATTTAGTTATCCTACCAAAAGGAAGTACTTAAGTGAGTTTCATGACCATGTATAAAGAAATACCATATTTTACATATAAGTACTACTTTCTAAAAGTTTTTGATGACATAACATATTTAATTTTAAAGGAAATTTCAGATAATTTTTTAAAATGAAAGAGTAAATGTCTGTAAGAAAATGAACTGTTCTAGAATGTTAGCACATTTCTTCCTTTATGTGCTGGGCCTTTCCCCTTGTGCAGTGTAATTTTTCTTGTGTTTTTCACTCCAATTTGCCTACATTCCAAATACTGAGGATATTATTTTCTGCTACTACTCTTTGTGAGCTTTTCAAAGACCTTCATACTTCAACAAGTGCTTTAAATGACTGAAAAGTTGTTCCCCACCTTCTAATAGCTCCTTTTTTTTTAGGCTTTAAATCCCCCATTATTGTTTCTTTTTCTTCTTGGCTTGAAGTTTCTTTACCTCTGCTTAGATGTAGTGGTCCTTCAAGGTTTTACTCTTGGCTTCTCAAATTCTAACTCAGTGTCTCCAGTCTCTCAATAGATCTCATCAGTTGCCACACTATCACTCTTGGTTCAACCTCCCCACTAGGGACTTTTGATTGAGTGCTAAAGGCCAAGGCAGTAGTTATCAATTAGATCCAACTGCATGGTAGCTTCAAGAAGGGTGTCTCAAATCTCAGGATTATTTTTAGTTTTTAATAAACTCCTGTCTGTTTAATGATAAAAATGAAGTATATTTTTGTTTAAACTAATCATTCTCCTTCTAAGGTTCTCTGGAGGGTATAGTTAATGTGATCGTTTGAGCCTAGCTTTGATTTTACTGGCTTAAATGTGTGATTCTGAAGTGCGACTTTAGGGTCATCCATGTGTCTTTCTTTTGCCAAAAAGGAAATTAATTTTGCTGGCAGCAAAGTTTGGGATATACTGCATGTTTACACTTTTCTTTTTCTCTTTGCACCCTAACACTGAGAGCCTGTGTAGCTACTGCTTTGTTACAAAGCCTATAATGAACAGGCCTGGAACAGATCTGACTCAGATCTACTGAGAAGAACTAAAATACTGCACACAGAGATGCACACAAATCTGTGCTCTTGACCTCAATCTGTTTCACAGTTATCCCTATGTTGTGCCAAACATGGATGTACCCACCATCTGCTAAACTCCTCCCTTGAAGGTCTAGGTATTCCCCAGAGTATTTTGCAGAGATCCTTTTGAGCAGTTAGTAAATGTTTGTTGAAATGTTGCATTGCAGAAGTTGGAATTAGTACAGAGCTCAGTTCTCAGCATGTAATCTCATTAGACTCCTACAGGTGGCCATTTTCTGACAAACTGCTAGGCAGAAAGGTGAGTTAAAGTACATTTTTAAGAAAAGATATGGTTTAGTTTATATGACAGAATAAAGTAATCAGGCAGAAACTTCATACAGACTAAAAAGAGTCCCAGGGTCTGCTACAGGGCTTACTTAAGGTACTTTGAAGATATCTGTTAGTATTGGAGGAGTATGTTTTATACTAAAGAAAGAGGCCCCAGGTTTAGGACTATACCATAAGTGACAGCTGCAGTAGGTTTCGACTTTGCAATTGTGACTCACTCAAAATATTCATACAGTCCTAGGAGTACCCGAGGTGTACTAGAGAGAAGAATGTTGGTGACCAGAAATCTTTATGTTAAATTGCACTCAAAATGTTTTCTTTCCATTATGTTAATAAAGCAGGCTCACCAAAAGGAGTTTAGGCAAGTAAAGGGTTTGTTTGGCTTATACTTCCACATGATAGTCAATAATTAAGGGAATCCAGGTCAATAACTCAAGAAGGATCTTGCAGCAGAAACCACAGATGAACACTACTTGGTTCACACACCGGCTCAAATTCCACTATTTTCTACACAACACTGGATCATATGACTAGGGATGACACTGTCTTCTGTAGCCTCAACCAACCCTATCCGTCAACAATCAGGAGAGTTCATAAATATATCTATAGGCCAATATGATGTAGATAATCTTGTTGAATTAAATAATAAATGTATAAAGGCACCACACCATGCTATGGCTGGCTACCCTTTGTCTTCTGGTAGTCTTGCTTTCTTTATGGCTAGCCTCATATAGAGACCACCTATCTCACAGTTAGCTGTCACAAATCCCTATAACCTGGTAAAATCAAAACACCTGAGGCTTGTAATTTATCAGTCATATTTATATCAGTAAATTCTTACTCCACAAAACATCCACACAATAAACTCAGAGCCAATTGATATGATATAATCTGCCCACCTATATAAGACAAATTGTCATGTAATTGTCCATCCTTTATAAGATATTCATAGCTACCTGTGGCTAATGAAAGCCTCATGGGTCTGGATCATCCTTCTCTTCCTCCATCTTCTTTCCTTCTCCTTCTCTCCTATCTTTCCCAACTCTCAAAAACTCTGTTCCTGCCCTCCTTTTCTACTGTCCAATCATAGGTTCTAGTCTTATGTTTACCTGCCCTCACCTGCCTACAGATAGCAATCTATACAATCTCTCAGTGGAAACTCTACCCAATGACTCTAGGCTATGTCATCTAGGCCCTGAGGAGGATATTAGGATATCCATCTCTTGTCAACTCAACACACAAACACATCACTTTAAGCCATAACCTTTCAGTCCTTGTATGCAGCAGCTCATGTTGATATCATAACACAAAACACAGTCCAACTTTAAAATCCTACAGTCTTTTAAAATTTTAAAACTTTAGAAGTCAAGGCCACTTGACTTCAAAGTCTCTTAACTGAGCTCATATACAGTTAGAAAAACAACTGGAATGATTCTTAGTTCAAAAGAAAAATAGAAGAACCTAGGTAATCAGATCACAGCAATACTCAAAACCTAACCGTGTAAGTCATATCCTGTAGCTCAATGTCCAGCATTTGGGGCTCACTCATGACTTTTGGACTCCAAAGGTTTTAGGAAGTTCCACTTCTCCAACTCTGTCATCAGCAACTCACCTAGCTTGTTTCAGACTTCAAATGACTCCACCAACATGTGCAGCTACCTTGGCTGGCTGTCTCATTGTTCTGACACCGTCATATTTTGGGGTCTCTCCTGCAGGTGAGGGTACACAGTCACTAGCAGCCTCTCCTGGATTCTTCAGGAACTCCGCTTCAGCTAGAGCGTCTTTCTAAAAGTCAGCACTCTCCTGCAGATTTTTACTTCCCTAGCACTGGGGTTATTGATGATGTCTGTATGCTCTCATTCCCAGCCTTTTCTGTTTGCTCTGGGCATCTAAACACAGGCATGCACACTTGTGTAGTTAAGACATTAAAAACTGATCCTTTTCCCTATCTTTGCAGTATTGCTTTTGTGGTGCTACATAGAAGAGGAAACCGAAGGTCATGATAAATATATGTAGTTTCAGTAGTAGGCCTAACTCATCCTGTGCCTCAAATGTATTTCTCAAATGCTGTGAGCCCCAGAAATCAATCTGAGGCTTTAAATAATAGTTAAAATGATTTTAAATATGTCACCAATGTTTGAGATCACAGAGTTTTGCATTTGATGTTGCAAACTATATAAACAAAAAGCCAGAAAGGAGTTAGGTGAAATTGATAACAAAAAGTCAACAGTAACTATAATGTCTTTAAGTATGTTTTTGCTCGGTAGGTCGAGTTTTCTATTATCTTATGAAAGGCAACCAAAATTATGTTTGAAATCCTGGCTTTTAAAAATAAAACTCGTTGTTTTTCTAGAGAAATAACCTTAGGCCTCAAAGCATAAGTCACTGAAGTGATAGTGGCAAGAGGGAAGTTTTATTTGACCAGGGCATAAGTGTGTGAGAGATGACAAAAGTTTCAATGTATAGTCTATGGAGAGTGATGTCATTTATTGAAATAAATGTAATGTTTGTGAAAGAGAATAGTTAAGAATGATATGTATAAGCAGATGTTTAACTGTATTATAAATAAATAAAAATGCTATGATTCTTCATTGTTTATGTTTAACATATACCCCATTTGAGCATGGGTTCTGATGGAGGAAGCAAAAAGGTACAAAGTTTAAGTGAATCTAGAATAGTAGCATCTCAAATATCTTCGTTTTCCTGAGTAATTTTTGCTATTATTTCTGTGATTTGCAGACTATTACAGGCAACATTTTCTAAAAAGTTGGTTGGGATAAAGGCTTTCAGTATCTCTATGGTGTCTAATGTGCATATAAAGGGGACAGAATTGTCCTAACACTGTCCAATACATAAAAGGTAGCATCAATTTCTAAGGCAAAGATAGCTAAGTTATTTTGAAGCCAATTATTAAAATATTAGAGTCTCTAGATGTGGAATTCTTATCTGTTAGATGAATTAATTGCATGTAGAATATTTGTCTGGGATGCTTTAAAAATTCCCCACTAAGGCCCAGAGCCAAAGGAAATTAACACAAACGTGGAGTAGTACTTTCTGTGCTCTGTGCAATAATCATGCTTACCTATGGCCCAGAAGACTTGTGTCTTCTGCTAAATTCCAGGAGTCTATGATACCATATATATTTTTTGCAAACATGCTATGATCTCAGGTCCTTTATAGCTGCTGAAGTGACAAAGAACGTGATAGTTGTGCTGGTGGGGGGGGGGATGGAGACTTGAACAGAAAGAAGGCTCTATAAATCTGGTTTGAGAATCTTCAAAGACCCAGTTAAAAGGGATCTTTATCAAAGGGTCAGGAATGGTCCTTCACTCTCCTGTTGATGACTGTCAAGAAGTTGATCTCAAGAAGTAGGAGTAAAATAGTCATCTTGGATGGTGCTTTTTTTTTTTTAATTTCTACATGTTCAATAAGTGGAGAATGTTTATCATGATAAGGGGCAATTAGTCATAAGACCCACACCTGTCTGTTGCTGCTCTATCAAATCTTGATGAGAAAAGAATTCTCCAAATCACAAAACACATGGGCAGTGAAAGCAAAGATTTTTGGGGTAGATCTGAAACATTAAGCTAGTCATGAGCATCCTCTAAGCCACACAATAGAAAATGATCTAGAGTTTAGTCTCTTTCTGTGACAATTGACTCTTTCTATTTCTACCCATTTCTATTTCACATTTTGTAAGTGTCTTGACCAAGATAGGCTGAAGATGCTTTGTTTTGAAGAGAATCTAAAGACCACATGTCGTTATCTAAGTGTTAAGGAAAATTTTGGAAAGAGATGGGATGCTTTGTATGGAAGAGCATCTTTAGTTATTGGGTCTATATAAATATATACAATGATTGTTATTACATTTGTATGCTCAAAAAAAATTAAACCAAACTATTCCAATCAGAAAGTGACACCATTGTGTGATGTCTTCCCAGGAGACCTGAACAAGCACACATTCATGCCCAGATACAGCAGTGATAACATATCAAAGGAATGATTACACACAAGCTCAGCTGAGTCAAATACTGGAACTGTTATATGGTTATTTATAGGACTAAGTAGCTACTTATTGGAGCATGCAGCTGTGCTATGATAAAGCTCACCTTGGAAGGGTCAAATATTAATAAAAACTGCATTCTTGTAGCTCCCTGTACAACTTGTAGGCAACTTAGCCTCTCCCCACAAATTGTTGGAGCCTTGAGAATCTTGTTTCAGGAGCCCATGAGCTTTGTACATTTCATTTACTGTTTCACTTAAATAATTTGTACAATATGTTTTGATTATATTCTTTCCTATTTCCCTAGTACTCCCAGTTATTACCCATTTTTATCTACTAACTCCATGCTATCTCCTCTCTCTCTCTCTCTCTCTCTCTCTCTCTCTCTCTCTCTCTCTCTCTCTCTCTCTCTCTCTCTCTTCCTCCTTCCCTCCCTTTCTCTCTTTGTCTTGAAAAGCAATAATAAAAACCCATCAATAACAGCAAAGACAGCAAAAAGCACACAGAAATCAGGAACCAGGGAGTCTGCTCGGTGCTGGGCAACTGCACCTGACATGGGTCCTGCCTTGGTGTGTTGTTGAAATATCCAGACACACTCCATTAGAGAAAAATGATTTCCAATTCCCAGGAGGTCTCAATTTCAAATAGCTTCTTTGTTAGGGGTATGACTTTGTGCACAGTTTCCCCTCTCAGTGCTGGGCTTTTGTCTTGTGTGAACCTGTGCAGGTCTTGTTTGTGCTACCACAGTCTGTGAGTTTGGATGTTCATCAGTCCTGTTGTGTTTGGAAGACACTGTTTCCTCTGAAGTATCTCCTTTACTTTGGAGTGCTATGAGCCTGCCCTGTCAATTTCTTCTAGCAGGAGGGACTGTAAATTTGGAGGACATAGCTGTACAACATGCAGGTAGGGAAGTTTTAGTGAAAGAAAAGTCCAAGCCACCTGCTATTAGCATGAAGGTCAGGGGGTGGAGTTAAGGATTGAGAATGAAAGTTTCTTATTCTGGTGTCCACATATTTTGTTATGTATGTCTTGTTGGTTAGCAGAAGCTCACTCTGAGTTGCATAACTATAATGGGAAAGAGCAGACAATAATCTCGAGTTCTGATTGCTTTTTTTTTTTTTTTTTACAATGCTTTATGTTTTAGGGGATAGGGGTAGTCAAGAAAAATCTGCTGCAAAGTCAGTCGTCACAGCATCATGTTTGAATCTCTACACCTTAAAGGATTCTTTAGGTATTGAAACATGTGTGATTCACTTGACATTGTATTTTCTTATGCATACCAGCCAACCCATAAATCAGCCTGGCTGAGTGTCAGCCAAATCAACAGACGATGGGAGAAATTATCCAGAAGGTTTTGGCATGCTCTTGGTGCCTCTGGGACCCCATGACTCCAGTGACCTCTTTGAACTGTAAGTCTATGTAACTGATGATTGTACCATCTGGCGGAACGTAACCTCTACCCACTGGGACCTCTATAAAAAAAAAAAAACCAAACTCTATATCTTCTTGACATGGCTACCATATCTTTCTCTAAAAAATAGTGAGTCACTGCTGCCCTTTCTTAAGCATCAAACTACTGACTCATAAAGACCTTTAACCTTCTAGCATGATATTCCCATTTGGGCATAGTTAACTAGGACTTATTTACAAAGTCCTAGTTAAAATGATAAGACCCAGTTAAGTTCACTTGTCAAATAGATATAAAATGTTAACGAATTCAGTTGGCCTGATCCAGTGACTTCTGACTTTACATGAAATTTTTATTTAATCTATAAGTAGATTAAAGTCTTGTGTTCTTCATAGTCCTCAGCAGTTAAAACATGACTTCTACTTTAGATAGAAACAAAACCTCTGACATCCAAAGTTGTTTGGATGCAAATGTCATTTGAATATAGTGTAAAACACAGGTTATCAGTAATTATGTTCACCAGAAGCTCCAAAATGTCAGATCAAGCCAGCTATATGACATTGTCTTCTAATAGAATAGTGGCCTTGCATGGCTGACATGTCACTTGAAAAAGTAAGTAAAAGAAACCAGTTACAGAAAGTGGGATTGTGGGCAGTATCTCTTTATTTTTATTTATTCTAAAATAGTGGCTAACAATTTCCTTGCCTGCTTAGGAACTTAGAAAGATGATTAGGCAAATGGTGTAAAAGCCTGTAGGAAAGATTTCTTTTTTAAAGAATTTTCTAAATAGACACATGATAGCTCTATTAATATTCCATGTAATGGTTCAACAAAGATCAAGGTAAGATCTTGGGTAAGGTGTTTAAGATATTTTGTCCTGAACTCATTAAGTTCAAGGCGCAGAACTTAATGAGGGTCTGTATGCTTTACATATCAAGAGGGAATATATCACACGGTTTGGATAGCCAACTCATCATCATGAGGAAATTTCTTTTGGATAACAACATTAATTTATTTCCATGGGCAGAACATACGTGACCTACTTACCTTCTAAAGAACTCATCACTTGGCAAAGAAGATTGAGTCTCTAGCACATGAACTCTAGGGCTCATACTAAAGCCACTGAGTTCTACCCTTAGCCTCCAAAATAAATATCCTTCTAATATTCAATTCCTAAAACCCTCCAATGTTTTAATGTATTTCATTTTCACCTCAAAAGTCACGTAACGTAAATCTGTGTGAAACTCAAGGCAAACTGCACCCGTCCAAGATGTGAGCCTGGGAAATGCAACTATTATGTACTTCCAAAATATACAGTGAAAAGAGGGGTACAGCATAGGTACTTCAAGGGTAGACAAAGTCCGTAGGAAACCAAGTCTTTCTTTGTTTTTAAACATTACTTTTTTAGTGTATCAGGGACTTAGAAGCTGGAAATAAAATTAAGAAATTGATGAGAAAGCCTATTCTCACTTATTTTATAACTTATCACAGCAAGAGGTGTAGTCAATTTGAGTCAGCCTTAATGTTGTTTATGATCAAAGGCAGCTGAGATCAGAATTGCTCTGGAGATACATGGAGTCTCAAGCACATAAAATCCTTATTATTAGGACAGAGCAGCTCATCAACACAGATTTCTTCCTTTCTGTATCTATCTATCTATCTATCTGTCTGTCTGTCTGTCTGTCTGTCTGTCTGTCTATCTATCTATCTATCTATCTATCTATCTATCTATCTATCATCTATCTAATCATCTATCTATCCATTTCTTTCTTTCTTTCTTTCTTTCTTTCTTTCTTTCTTTCTTTATTCATTCATTCATTTATTCATAAACAAACTTGTTAAATTGTTGAAGCCAAGACTCATATGTAGAATGCAGACACAACTATATTGTAGTCTTTGGGTAAAAATGTGTTAGCCATGCTCAATCTTCTAGGAATTCATTAAATATATTTTCCCCAGGTAGCCTATCTACTCTAGAAAATATTATGACTGACTTTTTAGTATTCATTTAAAGAAATATCAAACAATAAAAAGGCATACTATTAAACTGACAAAAATACAGTTCTTTATATCTGTTCAGGCAAAGGAAAAAATATTCCAACACTGTAAAAGCAATGGAATTTTCCTTTGGGCTGTCAAACGCCTATGCTTGACATTTTAATTTTATATAAACTTTTTTGTCAGAGGGATTATATTACCTAGAAGAACAAGAGTAATGCTAAAGAGTGAGCAATATTGGGGAAGGAATAAGACAATCAATATTTAAATTCTCCTGTAAAATGGTTAAAGTCTTAATCACTTAAGTGTTTTGGTGTTATTTTTACACTTGACAAAATTCATCTATGTATTGGATCAAGACTCAGAAAGGGTGATGACTTACTCAGGATATGTAGAGATTCACTTGGAATAAGCACTTAGAATTTTGTAATCACTTCATGTCCTGGCCACACTCACATGTATTCTTTGCCCTGTCTATTAGCTTCATGTGTCAGCTTATTACCTGTCACCTTGATGAGCATAAGACAAAATCCCCAAGTTGGAAGACTAAAAATAATAATTTTAACTAGAAATATAGTATAAGGGTGGACTGGCCAAGTCCTGTGATGATGATTGCAGCACTTGATGTTTTAGAAATAACACTGATATACATGAAGAGCTATTAAACACACCAGTCACATCCTTTATTATTTCTCTAATAACAAGACACACACAAATAGAACAAAACTCAAACAACTTAAGTATTTTTGTAACAAGAAGTGGCCCTATCTACCATGAAGTTCACTGCCATGGATACCAAGAGCCTGGAAGCTCCAGCCGACAGCTTGGCATCCATAGCTGTATTCCTAAGGCAGGTCGTGTAATGTTTAGTTGGCTTTGAATGTACAGAGTAAGTCTGTCCGTCCAGCTGTCAGTTCTGTGGTTGTTTCTCCAGCTCCAAAGCATTATGAAATGCTCACAGATGGGACATTAGCCGCCCCATGATGTAAAACCTGAGGAGTCCAGAAGGGTAAGGGAGCTTGCCCGACCCATGCCCTGCAAAAGGAACTTTGGCTACAGAGACACCAATATGAAGAAGCACAAAAGAGGGCAACTGTCATTTGTCCATCCCATTCACATAAATCATTAGAAAGACAGACGTGCAAGATGAGCTGACAGCACTCACCTACACACACTTCCAGAAGCCTCAGAATGCTGTCCTGGCCTTGTTTCCCACATTGTATTTTTCTGTACCTTTAGTAGCATTTTGACTTTCCCCTTCTCTTCCCCCCCCCCCCACCCAATGTTTTGTTGTCTCTGGTGTCTTCATCACATTCCTCCCAACTCGTCCTCTTACTTTTTCTCTTTTATCAAATCCTGATTCTTTCCTGTTCTCTGTCTTTGATTCCCCTCCTTACCTCGTTTATGGGCTCTTTCATCATTTACCCCAGATACTTGTAAATGTCATAGACATTGGTTTGGGCAGTCTCTGACCTGTGGGCATTGCTCACTTGTCATGGGGTTGTTGCAGTGACAACATTCTGTTTTGTCCCATTTCAGTTAGCCTGGAGATTGAGCTCTCAAAGTCAGGCTCACTAAGAACCTCTAGATGAAAATTGTATGGCTATCCAAACAAAAGGATGAACAGGTTGCCACACAGATAAAATATGAAATATTGAAAAATCGAGGAGGCGTCTTCCCTCTAGTGTTCTGACCCATTCAAAGATTTAAAAATACACAGTGCTCTTGCAAGAAGAGTGGACATATTGGGTGGCTCACAACCACCTGAAACAGTAGCTGAAGGGGAATCTAACATCCTCTTCTGCACTCTGAGGCCACACACGCACAAGCATGCGTGCACACACAGGGGGAGACAGAGAGAGAGAGAGAGAGAGAGAGAGAGAGAGAGAGAGAGAGAGAGAGAGAGAGAGAGAGAGAGAGCAGATGAAGGAAGGGAGGGGGAGGAGGGAGAGGGAGAAAATCTTTTTACAGTTATAAAAGTATATATTTAGTACAATTCATATAGGAGACCAACAAAAGAAGACAAGATTTTTAAAAATAGGTTCCAGTTTTATGTCAAGGTTCTTGATGCCCTTGGACTTGAGCTTTGTACAAGGTGACAAATATACATCTATTTTCATTTTTCTTATACAATGAGCCACCAACCAGGCAGCATACGCCAGCTGATCTGAGGCCTCTCAGCACACACACAGCAGTGAACCTCAGGGTAAATAGGGCTTGTCTACATCCAGCCTTCCTATTCTGCCTCCTGCTATTGTATCTCATCTTAGGACTGAGTGGTTTGGTTTCAGATTCCCTGTCTTGTAATTATTTCCCCATGTTTGGCTTTATAAGAAGTGTTTATCTCTGAGGTAACTGCCCTTTATTTCCCGTGACATTAAAGTGCCCTTGGTGAACAAAAACTTTCATCCCTTTTTAACTCTAGAAGTTTTTCTTTTATTTATTATTCTTTGGTGTCACCCCTCATTAAGTATGTATCAGTGTTTGATTAGAGTTGTACAAGAGAAAGTCAGTTTTCTTCAGGGCAGTCACACCATTGTATTAAGTACATTCAAGGGAAGGCCCCATGCCCTGGAGTAGTTGGTCAACACCAACTATGCTCTGGGGATTAGGTTTTTGAGAGAGGGAGTGGAAGAGGGGGAGGGAGAGAGAAACAGGAGGGAAGATGGAGGGAGGTAGGAAGGAAAATGAATAAAGTTATGGGAAGAAAGGTAGAGGAGGAGGATCAGAGATAAGTTGAAGGAGAAGAATGAATATGATCAAAATATATTGAACAAAGTTTCCAAAAACTGAATAAAAAGTATTCTTTTATAAAAATGTCCTTTCATGATCTCTCAGATTACTGTCTAGAAAGTTTACTAAATTAGGTGCTAGGATTTCACAACTGATACCCTTACAGTCCCCCGCCCCCATCTTAGTTTTAACTTTTCTCTCTTCTGCTAGGTATAGTAAAAACTGGAGAGCCTCTGTAGCCAAGTAGTGATTCCTCTAGTTAGTGTCCAGAAAGTTAGTTGTTGAACAGATAAAGGTGAGCTCTCTAGTTTTGTACACTGTGGTCATAGACCATGGACAGTTTTAGGTCACGTGAGAATACTTATTAATGTATTTGCACATGTATTGAGCACATGTTGTAACGATGTAGAAATGAAAACATTCATGGAATTTGTTTTCTAAAGAAATTCTAGCAGATATTTGTCTTGTAACTATCATTTAAAACTTTAGAATGTTATTTTCATCTGCACATTGACAAGCCTATAAGCATTTATCGTGTACAATACTTGTATATTTGTACACATATGCACACATTGTACACTTGACTAAATCTGGATTTCATCATGCATTATTGTCAGCTTTTGGTAATTTTGAAAATTACTCTTACATTTCCCAAGAACAAAATCTATAGTCATAGATCATTACACTCGATCGATGTAGAACTTATTCCTAAGTGAAACTTTGTGTCCTTTGACCAGCCTCGTCTCAGACTCACCCTTCCTGAAAACCCTTCGTTCATTCTTCACCTTTACAGAATCAATCTTTGTTTCACATGTGAGTGAGATCATACTGTATTTGGCTTTCTACATCTGACTTAATTCCTTAAAAAAAATCTGCCATGCTGTTAAACATGGCAGGCTTTCATTTTTGTGGCAGCATTCCACTTTGTCAATATGCCACATTTCCTTACATATTCATCTATCGCTAGACATTAGATTGGTTCCAGATCTTAGCCAGCATGTCAGGTTCTTGTAAACATGGGCATCAAAGATGGCTCTTTAGTGTACTGATTTCATTTTTATCAATCAAATTTGGTGTTCAACAGTTTCACAGATGTACTCATTACATTTTGCCCACCTCTACACCACCTCCGTCTACCTCCTTCCTTTCCAGAAATCTCTCCATATTTACGTATGCCACTTTTGCTCTGTGACCTACTGAGATTTACTATGGTTTGGATATATGTGTTGGAACCTGGTAGAGTCAGCAGTGAACATACAACTAGAGGTAGAAATTTTCCATCTCCCAGAACCTATCAGTAGCCAATAGCTCAGAGGCAAAGATGGGAGCCCATCCCACTTCCTTGACTTAGGTAGGGTGGGATTCTTTTGAGCTCAGTGTAGGCTCACTCTGGTTAGCTGGTGTAAATTATTGTAGTCATTGTACTGAGTCTAGACAACAGAATTTTTTTAGACCTTCACCCCATCCTTTAGCTCTTACATACGTCCTTTACTAAAACGTTCCCTAAACCATAGCAGGGGTGTTGTAAATTATTTTATGGGCACACAGTGTTGTTTATTGTTTTGGTCTGAGACAACCACAGTCTCTCTTCATTCTCCACCATTCATTGTAAGAAGAGACCTCTCTGATTAAGATTAGAAGCTGCTTTTGTCTATGCATAAATGTTTACATATTTATTTTAAAATCTATAATCACTATTAGATCACCAGATCATACATTAATTCTACTGATAATTTTAAAAGAAAACTTACATTAATTTTTATTTCCACCAAACTTAAACAAGACTTACCATTTCTCCACATTTTACCCCAAGTTCTCTTTTGAGATAAGGTTAATTCTAGTGTGTATGAAGTGACATTTCATTGTGTTTTAATCAGTATTTCCCTGATAATCAACCATCTTGAGCATCATTGGTACACCTGCTGCCCATGTGCATGTCTTCCTTTGGAGAATGTCTAGTCAGTTCCTTTTTGCATTTTCTAAATATGACGTTCTGTTTTTTTAAACTCTTGAGTTGTTTGAGTTACTTACATATTTCTGATGTTAACCCTTTTCCAGATGTATAGCTTGCAAATATTTTCTCTCATTTGGTAGATTGTCTCTTCTTTCTGAAAACCATTTGTTGAAAAGTATATCTTTTCCCTCAGTAGATAGTTTTGTGCCCTTAATTAAAAGTCAACTAAGCATTTGAGCTCACTAAAAAAACTATATTGTTTCTCAGAAGCAAAGGAAAACCTAAGTTTTATTTTCCTAAAAGATTAAACCCAAAGTTTTAGTCATATAGAATCAGCCTGAGTCCAGGCCAACCCTGGATCTAATAATATGTGAATCAAAAATATAAGCCTAGGGGTTGAGTTTTAATAGTTTCTAAAAACATAAGTAGATATTAATTGGCTCAGGCTGTCATAACAACATACACTAACTAGGTGACGTAAACAACAGAAGTCTGTTCTTAAAAATACTCCTAGAGACTGAACAGAGAAGATCAAAGGGCTGGCTGGGTCTGTCTGAGTCTGAAGAGAGAACTGCCCTTGATATTTATCTTCCGGGGTGTGGAGAGATGGAGAAAGACAGAGAGACAGAGACAGAGAGACAGTGTTATCATTTTCTCTTATGAAAGGTTACCTTATCAGGTCAGAGTCAGTCCTGTTAATTCTTAATAATGTCATTTGGCATTAATAATCTCAGGGGTTTATTCTCTAGGTAGAGTAATGATAGGAGTTATGGCTTTGAAATGAGAATTTGGAAGGTATAGACCTTGGTCCATAACAGAACAAGAGTAGTTTTCTTTCGTGTACGTCAGTGTGTCTTTATGTTAGCAATGAAAAAAATAAAGACTTTTCAAAGTCCTATAAAGTACACAGTGTGATGGTTGACTTTGACTGTTGAATGGATGGAACCCAAAAGTATCTGGAGACAAGCCTTGCAGATACTTGTGAGGGATTATCTGGATTGGTTAACTGAGTGAGAAACCCACCAGACAGCATGACTTCCTGCTCATGGGCCTCCACCACCTAGAAAAGCCAGGCCTAGAGAGACTTAACATTTAATGCTTTCTCCTTCCTGGCTGTGGCTACAATGTGACCAGCTGCTTCAATTCTTTGTCACGCAGACTCTTCCAGAAGGATGGCTTCACCCACAACTCAGTTTTAGTTTCATGTGTCGGGATATCCTATTTACAATAATAAGATGCAAACGGCACTGTCAGGATTCATCAAGTTAGTGCATTGACCATTGACGGAAAGATGATCCCAGGTCACCATCCTCCCTAATTATGTGGAGAGACTTTACTCTGGAGAAGCTAAGAGCTTTGCAGAGTGCTGAGCCTGTAGCTCAGACTCAACTTCAAACCAAAGTTGGTAACCCTAAATGTACTTTTCTTTCCAGACAGAAAGCATTAAAAATTCCACATGCCTTTCTTTCCCATTAGAAATCTTTTAAAATTCTCCCTGCTGTAGTAGCAAGCAGAAAATAAGGAACCTTTGCACTTCATCAAGTCATGGTATTTTTTTTTTTAATGGCTATTCTTCAGAGATAGTATGGCTGCATCCTGGCGCATTTATCTTCTTTCTTGTCAGCAGTGGGTTCAGAATCTTGGCTTCCAGCTGCCTGGGAGCACTCACCAGAACTACCACCCCATTCCAAGCACAAGAAACCAGCCAAATGCTGCCAGTGTACCGAACATTGGGGGTGGGGGCACCTCATTTCATAAACTCTTTTAAAATCACTCTTTAAAATGTGGAGATGCCATGACATTAACCTTTTCAATCAACCATGTGCTTTTGTATTCTCCACAAGCTTAAGGTCTGTGAAAATTTTGTGTTTGGAGAGGGTCCAGGAGAGGGTGTTTGGCTCTCGTCCTGTGTCCTGTGTGGTGCACACTTCTGGGATCACTGAGCAAATTCAGAAAGATGCAGAGATTATTACAGTGCTGCTCGGGAGTCAATTGACAATGACATGTTCCCCAGAACTTTATCTTCTTATCAGTTGAAATTAATTAATAAATTCTTGGGCTAAAATTGGAGATTAGTTTTTTTTTTTTTTTTGTAAGATTTTACTTGATTGGAGGCAAATGCACAAGTCATCTGCTAGCTGGAGTCTGTGAATTTGTCTATGTTTTCCTATGTATAACAAGCCCAGTCTTTTCATCTTTCAGGCACACTAATAATTTGGAACCTTTGTAGCATTGGGTTGGGGATGGCTGATGTCATTCCAACACGTGAGTGAAGCACACTCAACATACATTATGGAAAACAGCTTGTGTTAGTACTTATAGGCAACTTGTCTTCCTGCCAAAAAAAAAAAAAAAAAAAAAAAAAAATGCAGGCCTCTAATAAGGCCCATGTGTTAGGGAAACTTGTTTGGAAGTTTGGAATTTGCCAGTCTTTGTAAAGGAATGCCATATGAAAACAGTTCTGTGTGTGTCACCACACTACCACCTCGTCACGGCTCAGGAGCATCGAGGAGTTCAGCGGCCTTTCTGGAATGTCCGATTTTTCACATTCGTATAATGTTCCAGATCAGAAATTCAGCCCCCAGCTCCTTGATCCTGGTTCATGGTGATAATCCTGGCTTCAGGACCTCTCTGGGCATTAAGTTCTTTGCAGGTTCTTTGGCTCTGGTTGAGCTTCATGGTTAGTTGGCAGTCAAATGCTTTACTTTTAACCTTTCTTGTTCTTCTGTATATGTTCACCGACTGAATGGGTGGGCGTGTGACAGGTACAAGTGATACCAATCCCTTTGTTGTTGTGTTGTGGGATCTGAGCTGATGTCCACATGACTGAGAAGCAAACTCAACCTCCAATTCATCTCTAGCTCTACATTTCCAATTCCTTACTACGATATTCTCACAGCCTCACCCACCTTCATTTCCTGATAAAAGCCTGCCTTTTCTTTCCTCGATACTTGACTCCTTCCTTTTTCTGTTGATGGAGAAACTGAGTCCCTGGCTGCTAATTCCATTAAGAATTTTCGCTTTTTCTCTGATCTCCCTCTACTTTCTAGTATTTACTACTTCTTCATTCTGAGTAAGGTTTCTACTAATCACAAATGACCACATATTACCCAAAAGTTTTCCAGGGAGAAAACTTATCAAGTGTAGACCCACTTTTAACACCTCCACAGATAGGCTGACTCTATAGAATGGAGATAGGAAAATGAGGGGAACATGGCCCAGGAAAGATAAACAGTGTCTTACGGTTACTATAATTTGATGAAACACCACGGTCAGGAGGTAAAGATGGATTTGGTTGATGCTTCTTTATCACTGTTTCCATCAAAGGAAGTCAGTGCAGGAACTCACACAGGATGGGAACATGGATGAGGAGCTGGTGCAGAGGCCACAGAGGAGTGCTGCTTACTGACTTGTTCCCCACGAGGTGCATTTTTATAGAACCTACAACCACAAGCTCAGGGATGGGACCACAATGGGCTGGGCTCTCTCCCATCCATCACTAATTAGGAAAATGCCCTACAGGTTTGTCTACAGCCTGATCTTATGGAGGCTTTTCTCAAGTCATGTTCCGTCCTCTCAGATGACTGTAGTCTGTATCAAGTTGACTTAAAACTAGGTAGAACAGGTAGTAATGATTTCTAGACAAAGGAGAAATTTTGAAGAAAGCACTCAGTGGAAGAAGACATCCTTATTAGTGCAACGTTACTTTCCTAAAGAAAGAGAGCTTAATTAATCAGTATTATAATTATATATAATAAATATATAAGCATATATTTATGTAAACAAAGATATTTATTTACATAACACATGTATTTATTTACATATTTGTAACTATATGTGTGTATTGTTTACATAAACATACATATTATATTAATCAATATTAGGTTGCGTGTATTGTTTACAATTTGTTATAGGTATATTTAACACTGAACTGACAATCTATCATAATATATGCTTAGGTTTAGTCATTGTAAAATAATATTGTGCTCATTAATATTTTAAATTACAAGTCAATTATACATCAACTGTCAAAGTTTATTGTGCATTTACTGTGAACTACGCACTACACCAATACCTTGGCAGTGGATATGGTTGCACATCCCATGGGAAATATTGGACATGAGAGCATTTTTAGGAAGATTGTTAATTGCTTTATGAATATGTTGATTATTGAGACAAATGCATGGAGTAATAGGACAGACTGTTTTAATATGAGAAAGCTTGAAGAAGAGATTATAATCAGTTTTAAAGTAAGTAGGATATAAGCAGGAGTCAACTAAAAGTTGGGATCAGAAAAGATTATTCAGATAAGTCTGATAGCAAATAAAATCAAGGAAGCCTAAGGTAGAGCTCAGATACGAAAGGGATACCCATGGAAGAGACAAGAAAACTTAGTGACTTTGAAGGTACACACACATGTTCTGTCATTTATTCGAAAATTCAAGGAGAGCTCTTTTAATGTGTCTTAGAATGCCCACTGCCCAAGTCCAGTAGAATTGTGAATTAAGATAATATATTAATTAGTGAGAATATGTATAGCAGACACATAGACATCACATCATGATGGGCCAGGGATAAAGGACAGTGTTGTCCCTGTCTAAAGAAATGCAGGGACCAAAAATGGAGCAGAGACTGAAGGAAAGGCCATTCAGAGACCATCCCAGCATGGGATCAAACCCATGTGCAGACACCAACCCCCCACAGTATTGCTGATGCCAAGAAGTGCTTGCAGACAGGAGCTTAGTACGGCTGTCATCTGAGAGGCTCTGCCAGCACCTGACTAAGGCAGATGGAGATACAGTCAGACTGAGCCCAGGAACCCCAATGTAAGAGTTAGGTGAAGGATTGAAGGAGCTGAAGGGGATTGCAACTCCATAAGAAGAACAACAGTACCAACCAACCAGAACCCTCAAAACTCACAGGGACTAAACCACCAACCAAAGACTATACATGGGTGGGTCTATGGCTCCAGCTACACTTGAAGCAGAGGATAGCCTTGTCTGGCATTAATTGGTCCTTTGGAGACTCAATGTCCCAGCTTTGGGTAATGCCAGAGCAGTGCGGTGAGAGTGAGTGGGTGGGAAAACACCCTTTGAGAGGCAAAGAAAAGGGGGTGGGATGGGGGACTTTAAGAGTGGAGACCAAAAAAGGGGACAATATTTGAAATATAAATAAACAAAAAAAATGATCAATGATGATTTAAAAAGGACAGTGATAGAGGGACCACTGAAATCACAGAGCAACTTAAGAAGTGGGTTTGGATTAAGACAATGTCTGGCCAATAATTAAAAAATTAAGGGAGGTAGTTCATTCTTAAAAGGAGTAGATATTGGAGCAAATGTTTTTGGTTGATGATAACAATAGCCAGGCTGTGATAAGTAAGGTAATGTAGAGAGAAAGGTTATTAGAATTAAGAAGCTAAGGTGTTAAAGCAAGAGTTCTGAGTGCTTTTTGTATGTGGCATTGTCATTAAAGATTGGAAAGGGAAGCAGAAAGGATGCTGATGAAATAGTTCTCAAAGTCTGCAATGCATGGATAGTGTTGTTTAGACATCAGTAGGTAACAGTATCATGGGACCCTAGATTATGCTTCTAGCTAGATGTCCTGAGCCTTAAAGGAACAGAAGGGGGACTGCTATGCTTTCATGTGTTCCTGATTCTTACACTGGAAGTTTAATCCTAAGAGTCTTATGTTGACAGTGTTTGAACGATGGGCCTTTGGGGGCTGTCTTAGGGCTACTACTGCTGTGATGTACCAGAATAGCCAAAAGCAACTTTGGAGGAAATGTTTATTTGGCTTATGGATACACTAAATCACAGTTGACTGAGTGAAGCCAAGGCAGAATCTAAAGCTGGCAAGAATGTAGAAACAGGAGCTAATGCAAAGCCAAAGAGGAGTACTGCCTGCTAGCCTGCTCCCCATGGCTTGCTCAGTCTGTTATCTTCTAGTAGCCAGAACCACCAGAGCCAGGGTGACACCACCCATCATAGACTGGAGCCTACCACATCAATCAGTAATTAAGAAAACATCCTATAGGATGGCCTATAGCCCAAACTTATGGAGGCATTTTCTCAATTGAGGCTCCTCCCTCGAAGACGACAAGCTTTTATATCAGTTTGTCAAGATGATATAAAACTAGCTAACATACGATGTAAGCAAGACTGCATATTTTTCAGAGTGAGACCTCACATTGTGACATTCATGTTTTATTGGAAGAGAAAGAGACCTGAACTAACACACTCACTCTGTCCCTCCATGCGATGAACTCTGCCTTGATAGAACACAACAAGACTTTACCAGATGGTGTACCATAGTCTTTGCTTTTAAAAGTCATGAGACTAATATATATATATATATATATATATATATATATATATATATATATATATATATATATATATATATATATATATATATATATATATATAATTTATAAATTATCCAGCCTCAAGAAAGTTATCAGTGCAACCGAAAACCAACTGAGAAGGCCATTAATAATGAGGAGACGGTAGACTTCTAGAGATGCGGTAGACTTAATTTCTCTTTTCTCTGTCAACTGTGTCTCTTGCATAGAGAGATTTGTCCTTGTCCAGAAAGGAAGAATGGCTGAAGAGAAGACAGGAACATTTCATTTATCATTTCACATTTTAGAATTTATTTGTAAAACATTTCCAAGTTTATAGAACAGAATTACCACTAGATCATTGCATGGTTTGGGGATAGCTTAAACTGAATTGTTCTGCATTGTAGACTAGAGCAAATGTTTTTTGTTCTTCTTGTCCCTCTGATTAAGGAGAACATGAATGGCTTATACTTCTAATTAAGACACCAAGAGCTTCTGTTTTTCATTTCATTTCATTCTTCCTGAAGCCTTTCTGACAAAGGGAAGAAATGCTGTGATAATTGCCAATATAGGGTGAATCCGGCTTCACTTAAAGAAAGAATTATAAGACCAAAATTCAGTCGACCAAACTCTCAGAAAAGGTTTAAATCACGGAATAAAGGGCCAAACTAAAGTCTTCTTATTAATGCCCATGAACTCTGCTTGTTCATCTGTCTCAGACACCAGCCTAAGAAATCAATGAGACACTCCTACCATTAACTTTTGTGCTTGAGTATTTTACTTGAGAGGAAAAATAATAAAAGCCTTCTAGTTTTAGAAAAGTCAATACAGCAGGTATTTCTAAAGGGAGAATTGATGGTGGAATTGTGTGGTTATAGGGCCATTCTTGGAACTGACATGTCCCCAGGGGTACAAGACAAAAAAAGCTCAGGAGAGAGAATTCTCCCATGGTGATTTTGCATGAATTACACGGCACCTTAAATGTTCCTAGGGCATGAGAGAAAAAGCATTATTCATGCCTCCCTGACCATTTCAGCCAGACAGTATAAACCATTACAAAGGAGAGCTACAGTGCAATGCTGTTGGCCTGGAAAGCTTTGCAGAATGTTTTCTCCCCCCCAAGAGACTCTGTAAAGGGGACTGGGGGTGGGTTAGGTTGTATATTAATTGTGAAATGGTTCCAAGAATGAGAACTGGCGTGTGAGCAAAGGGTGTTAAGGAATTCAAAGAGTAGGTGGGGAGATGCTGGTCTGGAAGGGGGAAGAGGGAGAGGAAAGTATAAAAATGAGGGTGTGGCAAAGGGTTCAGTGAGCTGCCAGGAGTTATAGGACCTTGAAAGGGATGCATCCGAAGAAAAAAATAAAAAAGCAAAAAACAAAACAAAACAAACAAACAAACAAAAAACCCATTTACACACGGAGCACAAAGATTGTATGATGTGTACAAGACCAATGCAGCATGGATTGAGGTATGAAACCACCCTGATATCCATGCAAAGAGTGCTGGGGCATAAACAAGGAGTCTCTTTTTTCAACTGTTGGCTCTACAGATGCCTTTCAGACAGATCTATTTTAACATTCCACCTCAGTGCTTCTCTGCAGGCTGTTTTTACTAATACCTGATGCCCAGTAGACTTGTCTGTCAAGTAGTGTATTCAGAGATGATCTATTACTTGGAATGAAACACAACTTTTTATTTCTAAGAGAAATGCTTCTTGGATTACATTTGTATGGAATATATATGCAAAGCTATGGAGCCTAAAAATAAAGCATAGAATCAAATATGCTGATAATAAAATCAGAGAGTCTCTGGTTTAGAGATCACACTCTCTCTAAGCAGACTGAAGGAGGATGAAATATTCATGGCTGTTTATTAATATTCATAGAAAAATTAAAATATTTATGCATATTTTTACATCAAATAAGAGTGAAATGTGGCAACTTAAGCTTGCATTTAACTCTTGGGTAACATTTTAAAAAGGTGACATCTGTAAATTTCTTGTTTATGTTTTTTCCTAGGTATCTTAGTTTTTACCTTTTCTCCTCCTCTAAAAAATCTTTTGTTTATGACACGTCTCTGCAGCTACTCCTGACTACTATAGAATTCATTTTCTTTTGAGTCAGTTTAATATTTTAAAAATAAGAGCTCTGTCCTCATAGCTAGAAAAAGCTCTTTGTGGGAAAGGGGGCCATTCAAAGTAATGATCAGTTATAATTTGAGGTATAATCATTAATGGAATTTTAAAAATGCAGTCACTGGAATGTTGACAACATCACTTCAACAAAATATGTGAAACCAATGGCTTATTTTCTGCCAAGATATATGTTTTGAGCTATATGATTCATTTTTATGGCCAAGGTTACAAAGCCTCCCATCCCCAAGGGAAGTCACTTAATAGCAAGGATTTTTATAAAATCTCACAAGCATATGGCTTAATGCCTGTCTCTTCTGCTGTAAATATTGGAGACATTTCACTTGATCCTCTTGTTTGAGATTCATAGCTCTGTACGTGTTCCTATACAAAGAAGGAATGCACTGCTGACCAGAGGCAGTGACAGGACATTAGTAGTCTGTGACTATCCTTTGCCCATTCCTTCATGTGATATAGAACTGCATGTTCTTTACCAAAGGAGGAAGCAGAAAGACTACACATAGAGGTATCCTCAAATACCACAAATCCTGAATATGCAGAGAAAATGTATTTGGCACTACTCTGCTTTGATGTCACGTGACCTTCAATAACATCACCATTTGCTCTTCTTTTGTGTCAGGCACCTATGGTATAGAGATCAAAATAAAATATCAGCATTTTGGAAGCAATTCTTGTCAATGTTACAATTCCTCAAGTGACTCAGAAGAATTTAACTGAGTCTGTGAATGCTGCTAGAGTAAACATAATACAATAATTAATACCTTGCTTATAAAAAATCAGAAAAAAATCTGTACGTCTATATTCTAGTGAATAAGCAAGTGCACAGCAAGAAAGATCAAGACAGTTAGCCACACATCAAGTAGCATTGTGCAAGGAAGGAAAACAGAGAATAGTGACACAAAGAGATAAGTGGGAAGGTAGAAGAGGATTCAACAGGGAGGGGAGGCAAGAGCAGAGTAATAAAGGAATTCAGGGATTGACAACTAACACTGAAATCTACTACTCTAGAAACCCCCTGAAATGAAATTTATGAAATGAAATTATGAAATGAATCTTAATGGAGTCACCAAATATTGTAGATAATGTTCATCTAGACATCTTTACACCAAATATGACCTCCAGTACTAGGAACTTGTTATATATTGTTGAGTCATTGGCCAAATAAGTCCCTATGGACTTCTCCAGCATCACAAGACATTGCCAGGGTTATTTACTACTCAACATAACCTGACAGGGAGAGTGTTTTGCTGAAGACACAACTTACTTGAATCATTGAGCATGGAGAAATTGATCTGGTGTCTAACCAACATCCTCATCTTTACTGACCAGCATTCATGGTAGTGGAAGAGAAAAGTAGTCAATACCATCTACATATAAACACCAAAACCCTCCAATTGTGATCCGCCTGCTGCAAGATATACTTGTGAGATAGTGACATAAATGTTCTATGATATCCAACCACTTCTTGATTGGGTAAATCCACTATATGGGATGGAACCTATACCTGATATTGATCAAGTACCTGGGGCAAAATCTACTATTAATGCTATGCCAAAGAAGCATCCCAATAAAGTGACTTCTAATGACTTCCTGCTCTACCTATAAATTAGAGCACTGCCCAAACCTCATCAGAGAAGCATCTCCTTGAAGTATATGGTAAGGACTAAGAGATCCACAACTAGACAATGTTCAGAGAACGGGAGATACTTTTCAACACTGAGCCCTAAATGAGATATGTTCATCGAACTGTTCGCTTCAAGGCTCAAGGATCTATCAGAAGAGATGTAAAGACAGTAAGAGTCAGAGGAGGTGGATCCAAGGAGACAGTGTCTTCCAGACACAACAGAACTGCTACACATATGAACTCACAGACACTATGACAGCACACACAGGACTTGCTCGGGTTTAAGGAAGACAAAATTCCATAACTGAGAAAGAGAAGTAGACACAGTGTCTTACAGGGGACAGGAAGCTCTATGCAATGATAGCTGTTGGAAAAGGGAAAACACGTTTTCTCATGTGTATTACTGAGTATATCAGCCACACTACAGGGCAGGCTCCAACCCAAGAGGTCTGGCTCATACAGCATGAGCTCCAGTGATTTTTTTTGACACCCTTTGCTTGCTGGTTTTGTATTTATTGTCTTTGTTGTTGTTTCTTAGTTTATCCATCTTGATTCTTATTTGGGAGCATTTTTTGAGAGGAAGAGGGAGAAAACAAGAAGTTGAATGTGTAGGAAGGTGGGAAAGATCTGAGAAGGGTTAGGGGAGGGAGGAGAAATGATCAAAATATATTGTGTGAGAAAATCTAAAATAAGGAAAAATAAATTTAAACTAAGTTTAAATAAAGTAATGAATTAAAAAACTGTAGCACAGGGCAGCAGAGCAAGTTATTACAAGTTTTTTAATATGATTTTGGCTCCTTTAATCAATATCTATGTAGCGAATCTTCTCTATTTTCCTATAATATAGAAAGGAAGATTGCAGCAGATGGCCTACTATAGAAGAAATAACTTGAGGAAGAGAAACAGTCAATAGTGGTTAGACTTTGGCTTGGCCATTGCTTGGTCACCTCCCCCATACCGTTTCTGTGGGGACCATTTGTTAGTGATCTAGGGTTTAGATAAACAAGTAGAGGGAGAAGAAGCCAACGTTGAATGCTGGGAATCCAGAAGGCAGAGCCTGCTGACTGTGGATCAGGACACAGCTAGATTCTGAGATGATAGAAAGGACCTGGCTTTAGCAATTTTCAATCTCTATCCCTGACTAATTAAAATCCATGGAAAGTCTGAAGTAATGGCTCTGCACAGTAAAGTTTTTAAATTATCATCTAGTGGTGTTAAAAGTTAATAGCTCTAGAATTGAAGAGATGACTTGGTGGTTTTAAAGCACTACTACTCTTGTGAGAGACCTAGGTTTGGTTCCTAGTACCCACATGGCAGCTTACAAGCAGCTTTTACTCCAGTTCCAGGGATTCCAGCATCGTCTTCTGGTATCGGAAGTTACCAGACATGCTCACAGCATACAACATACTCATATACATGAAATAAAAATAATTTTTTAAAAAATTAATAACTGTTTTTTATAAAAATAAAAGCAGTTTGAGGGGAGATTATCTCAGTGTTTAAATACTGGCCTCTGTCTACCATGTCTCTGTGTAATAACAAAGGAGGAAGCTGGAGGGTTATTTTTGACACTCTTATCTCAGACTGTCACTCTGAGCCAGTAATGTCCATCAGACACATGGCTAACACAGAGACAGGAGATAGGTAAGGGCACATTATCTACACAGGAAGCAATGACGCACTACAAGCTGAAGGAATTTCCACAGAAGAGAACAGCTTCCCTCGGAGGGAAGATATTTGAACCTTGGCTGACCCATCTTGACAGCAATCTGCAAATTTGGTGCTGAGTGGAACAAGAGAATGCTTGTAGAGGAAGCTTGCACAGTTTACACACAAGGTCACCTGGCTTCCTGAGATCGTCAGCAGCTCTGGCCACATATTATGCAGGCTAACTGTATTAAGACTTATTAAAACTTATAAGACTTATTAAGGCAATTACCTCTCAAAGGCTTACCTGTATAATGTTTTAGGAAACTCTAAGTGAGCTAATGATCACTTGTTATTGATTAACCTCAGCAAATGGCTATGGAGCAAACACACACAACAAGTGATTTTCCAGAGCTTCTCACAGCTAAAAGAAAGTCTTAGATCAGGAGCACAAACTGAGCTACGATTCAGCAGTTTTGAGCGCAGCTCAGTTCTGACCTTGACAAGGTCCTTGATCATTGGCAGAGTCACTATCCTAACACAAGAAGTATTTATGATAAGTGCTGGGACCTGGGAAACTAAGAGAGTCCATTTTATTGCTGTCCCTCTGGGGAGGATGGAGTCCTTAAAATGTGCTCATGCGACAGTGTGACATCAATGGTGAAAAAGATAAAATGAGCCTAAAATTTCAGAAACTCAAGCAAATGTTTCTTGAGCAAATCACTTGGCTATGCAAGTAGACTCGGTCCCTGGTTTACAGTGGTTTGACTTAAGTTTTCCCTCAGCATTACTCAAGTTGAAAATCAATGCCCTTTCAGAATATGTTCAGAATTTTTATCTTTCCCTAGGATAGCCACATGTGGCATTTTATTGTGTCTCCATACTGGATTCTGGGTACATTTAAGTCATCCCCAGATCATCCTTAACTTATCAAAATCTTTCTCACTGTCATGAAAATCTGGGAAGGGGTTAGATTTATTGGAGATGAGAGAAGAGAAGGAAGAAGGAGAGGAAAAGGAAAGAACAGGAGGAAAGTGATGAAATGATGGGAAACGAGAAGGAAAGGAGTGAAAATGAAGGAAAAGAGAAAGAATGGAATGAGGAGGAGGGTGAAATGGGGGTTAGGAAAAAAAGAAAAGGAAGAAAGAGAGGGGAGACAGACACACACACACACACACACACACACACACAGAGAGAGAGAGAGAGAGAGAGAGAGAGAGAGAGAGAGAGAGAGAGAGAGAGAGAGGCAGAGCTGAGCTTGGGGAGGTTGCTACATTCACAGTTTCATGAAAAGTCCTCTCTCCATGCAAGAACATCCCTGGCACAGCTTTCTTTAGGCATTGGTTGGGATTCCACAACCCCTTTTTGCTATTCATGACTCTAAAGCCAGAACCACATGGCTGAAGGTACCCAGTTGTGCTGCCTGCTTGTTCCTTTCTCATTCAAAGTTCAAATGTGTTTTCACCAGCTTTCCCTGTTCAATGGTTTCCTTCACTGCTTAAACTTTTCTTTAGTTCCCTCTCACAAGTTGGAAGTCAGCTTGGAAGGGCCATGCTTTGAGGTTACCATTGCCCTTACTCCGTTTAGGATTACAGTTTTCTTTTTCTTTCTTTCTTTCTTTCTTTCTTTCTTTCTTTCTTTCTTTCTTTCTTTCTTTCTTTTTTTTTTTACTTTTTTTAAACTTTATTTTAAAAAACAAAGATAAATGTACAGATTTTTAAGCATTTTTTGCATAAAAGTATACAAAGACATTTTTATAAGGTTGTAATTAAGTATTTGTGGGTACATATACATACACATATGTATATATGTAACAATAATATAGGAAAAGAGGTTATTAATTTGAGGAGATAGGAGAGAAACTGGGAGGGGCTGTAGGAAGGAAAGGGGGATGTGATACAGTTCTATTTTAATTAAAATATATATTTTTTTCTTTTTTTCTTGATTTTCACACAGTCTGTGGGTTGTTTCTACGGTATTCAGAGCTTTCTGGGGTTAGTATCCCATTATCAGTGACTGCATATTATGTCTGTTCTTTTGTGACTGGGTTATCTCCCTCAGGATGATATTCTCTAGATGCATCCATTTTCTTGAGGATTTCGTTAGGCCATTGTTTCTGATAGCTGAGTAGTACTCCATTGTGTAAATGTAACAAAGATTTTTATCCATTCATCTACTGAAGGACATCTGGGTTCTTTCCAGCTTCTGGCTATTATAAATAGAGCTGCTGTGAACATTATGGTGCATGTATCTTTGTTGTATGTTGGAGCATCTCTGGGGCAAATGCCCAGAGTGGAATAACTGGGTCTTCAGGTAGTACTGTGTCCATTTTTCTGAGGAACCACCAGACTGATTTCCAGAGTGGTTGTATTAATTTACAACCCCACCAGCAGTGGAGAAGTGTTCCTCTTTCTCCACATCCTCGCCAGCATCTGCTGTCATCTGAGTTTTGGATCTTGGCCAATCTGACTGGTGTGAGGTGAAATCTCAGGTTGTTTTGATTTGCATTTCTCTGATGACTAAGGATGTTGAGCACTTCCTCAGATGTTTCTCAGCCATTCAATATTCCTCAATTGAGAAATTTTTGTTTAAGTCTGTACCCCATTTTTAATAGGGTTGTTTGAGTCTCTGGTATCTCGCTTTTTGAGTTCTTTGTATACCTTGGATATTAGGCCTCTATCTGATGTGGGGTTGGTAAAAATCTTTTCCCACTCTGTTGGCTGCCGTTTTGTTTTCATGATAGTGACTTTAACCTTACAGAAACTTTGCAATCTCATTAAGTCCCATTTGTCAATCTTTGACCTTAGAGCTCGAGCTATTGGTGTTCTGTTCAGAAAAATTTCTCCTGTGCCTATGAGTTCTAAGGTTTTCCCTACTTTCTTATCTAATAGTTTCAGTGTATCTGGTTTAATGTGGAGATCTTTGATCCACTTACACTTGAGCTTTGTACAAGGAGAGTTTCTTTAAACTTCCTTTCTCCTTGAGCATTGGACTCAGCTCTGTTACACTTCCCGGTGTGTTTATTTTCTCCTTCAACTGTATATTTCGTATTGTTCCTTGCTCAGCTTTCTCCTTTTCACAATAGATCTGCAGAAGAGTGACTGATAACAGCCATGTGATGGATAAAGTGTGTTTGTGGAGGGGAACAGTATGCTAAGCCTAACAATGAACATACAGAAGAAAAGTTCTCTAAGACCTAAAAAAATGTAAAATTTGAACCTGTTGGTCTCACAGAAGCAGGATAGAATGGTGGCTGGTGCATAAGATGTGAGGAGATAGGAGTCAAAGAGTAGAGCATCTTAGCTTAAGAAGACATCAGGGGCCTGAGGGGCTGGCTCAGGGATAAAGCACTTGCTGTGTGTTGGAGTTCAGATTCACAGATTTTACATAAAATCTGGGCAGACATGGCCAACTTAGCACTTGGGATGCATAAGAGGTGATCTGCAGAGCAGGATGGCTGCGTAAACCAGCTGAAATTCAGCTCCAGATTCGTTAGGAAGCTAAACAGAGTGGAGGGTGTTGGAGGAAGATGCCTTACATCAGTTTTTGTTTCAGTACCCACATCTGAGCATGCATGCATACAAGCTCCCACAGGGCATACACATAAAACAGATGTAGAACTAAAATTTGTGACTCTAATTTATAATGTACTGAGTATGGGTAAAACTGTGTTCTTGAAACCCAAATGAAGTTGGTATTAGGTTTTCTTTTTTTGGACCTCAGGCTGTCACCTTTGTTGATGACTCTATTGACTAACTTTATTACCTTAGTTATCACTTCGCCACATGTCTTACATAAATTACAATTTTGTGCACTTTAAATAAATACAGCTTTTATTTGCTAATTTCAGTGCAATCAGACTGACAGAAGTAATATACAAATTTTCTTCCTTCCTTCCTTCTTTCCTTCAACTCTTTCTTGCCTTGTGTGAATTGAAAAAGCATTTAGCACCCCAAAACTTAGAAAGAAACTCTCTAGGTTTGGCTTAAACAGATTCTCAGGTTATCCAAGCATACCATAATTTCCCGAGCAGTTCTGTCTCCTTACAGGGCCGACATTACCTTAAATCTGAGAAGCCAAACCTTGTGTTAAAGTCCCTTATTGCTTCCTGTTGCACATATGGACTTATTGACCTAGCAAAACATTCCTATTTGCAAAGATCAATGCTCACTTCTATGTTAACAACTGAATGAAACATTCGCTATGTAAGCTGAGTAGGACTGATGTGAGAAGTAGAAACCTGTAGCCACACTGTATGGCATGTAAACTTTGCAACCTCTCCAGAGACCAGCATTTCTCCAACAAATAACTTCTTAATTCATATCACTACCAAACTGTTTTCTCCTTTTATGAGGTGAAGGAAGGCAGAGCTCCTTAAGAACAAATAATAAAGAAAATTAAGAAAGATTTTGAAGCAAAAGTATAGTGAGATAAAATCCAGAAGGGAGAATGAGGAAGGAAGGAAACCTAAAACCCAAACATCTTCCCTGTTTTAGCCCCAGAAGTGACAAAACTACTTCAACATCCAGGAGTTAAAAATGAATATAAAAAGAACCATACATAGAACTTTTTCATCCTCCCTAAGTTCATGTAGCAATGGATTCAAACCATAGCTGGAAACCTTGGCCCCTGACATTGGCAGAAGTCAAGTTTACAGAATGATAAATATAATTGCAAAACTCACTTGCACAAGAAACCAAAAATGAGCAAAAACACATGGGGCTCTAAAGCACACAGAATGGATCAGTTGAGGTTTCCAATGACAAAAGGCTGGGTTTAAATAAATTACACTTTGGACGATGCTGACAAATGCAGAGAATTCAAATTTGTTCTTGAGGGACACCTCAAATGAGCCAAGTGGCTGCCCAAGTCAAGCAGCTGCGTCTAACTTTGTAACCCTGGGAGAGGAAAACTTCCTTTGAGAATGCTGACAGAAATGGAAACATGACAGCAGAAATGCTTCCCATGAGTGGTCATGGCTACTTGCTATTTTCCTTGTTTGTACATCAAGTCCACCATATGCAGTAGAAGATGAAGATTGTGTCATCTCTAGATGAGAGGATTCACGATAACCTGAAAACTTTCCTAAACCATGTATTTCAGTCTCTTCTTTGTGGAAAGGCCTTTGGTGGATGTGATGGGGAAACTACAAGAAGACCAAGAGACAAGGTGACTTTCAAGACATTTACCAAGCCACATGGTTGTACACACACACACACACACACACACACACTTATTACAATAATTACAGAACTGAAGCAAAATACCCTGTGAGTTCAGTATAGTCTTGCTCTTTTAGAAAAATTAATTTTGTTCTCTTCTAAATTTTCATAATACTTTGTGCCTTTCTGAGTTACCTTGACTTAGAATAGACAAAATAGTGATTTCCAGAGCATCAGTGAATGAAGATCATTTGTATACAGAGAGAACTAGAAAATGTATATTATTTGATTGAGATATGTAGTCAATTTCTGTTGAACAAGGCATTTGCTGAGTATTTCTCAGGAACTGTCTTATGTACTTGATGCAATCTAGAGTTTCCCTGTACACCTTGGTATGATATTATAAAGTATAATGTGAATCTTCTCAATTAGTCCAGGTTAGGAATGGGAGTGTGCACTTTATTAGGAGACAGTATTTCACAAAAGTAATTAGCTTCATTTCTGGGAATAGGACCTTCCATGAGACCATGGGAGTCAAGAGGTAATATTTTTTAGCCTGAGTTTTTATTCTCTTTAAGTCTGGGAAAAAATAGTCATCTGAAAATTATTTTCTGAACCTGAAAATATCTGAGACAACACTTCTGTCTACCTCAGTAGGAATTGACAAGAAGGCTCTTTAAAAAAGTTAAGGGAGTTGGAGAATTCACAATCATAATGTTGGCATGGGAGTTGCTTCCAAGTGCAATTGTGTTGACCACACATTATTTTAAATCCTAGAAATATGGGGGGCCATCATGTCTAAATAGATATTAATAGGGATAGTAGTAGGTACATAATTCTTGAAGTTTCCTTGGATTCGACAATGTATTAGCAAACACACCCTGTGGTTTAAAACAAAGAAAATTTACTCTTTCCCACTTTATGTAATAGAAGTCTCAAGTCAAGATGGTGTGTGGTCATCCAGAGTCTCTAGAGAGAAAAAATAATTTTTCCCTCCAAGTTTAGTTACTGATGACATTCCTTGAATTATGGCCGAACACTTCTTTTCCTGTAGCCTTGACCTCCTTCCTGTGGTGTCATTTCCACACCACATTTTCTGTTTTAAAGACCCCAAATCATGGAATTTGAGTTCTGCCATAATTATCAACAATGATGCCTTTTTAATATAGTTTAATTACATCCATAAAATTATTTCAAATAAAGCCATGTTCTTAAACTCTAGAAATTACAGTGTGATACACACACACACACACACACACACACACACACACACACACACACACACACATATATATAGTAGGAATACTGCTCAACACAAAAGGATCTGTAGCGATAACTCGACCTTTTGGAAAGAAGAATCCAGGCTATATTTACCTTCAAAGCAGTGTGCCAAGAGTACAGGTCATTAAATAACAACAAATTATGTTATTTAATTAACCTTGCTCTCTCTGGCCTTAGATCATTGGAATTTGTGTAATGGCATTTAAAAATCTCATTACAGACTGAGGGACATTTCTCTTCTTGTGGAATACAAATGCCAGAGTCAGCTCGTTCAAGTTTAGAAACAAAAGGAAAGAACATGTGATATCACCTTTATGTTCTTAGGTCTCTACTCGGATTTGAGGTGTGGAAGTGGGAGGTGTATACATTAAGAGGATCCCTTCTAAGTAACATTAGACACAGTGTCAGAGACATTTTGCAGCCATAGGAATAGAGTGAATTCATTGGTGAATGGAAAATACCGAAGCTAACAATTATTGTCAGGATAGTGGTGTTCTCTACTCATGGCATGTCAAGTCCAGGATGTTATTGTATGGGATTGTCCCTGTGTGGTGTGTCATCATTATCACATTGCAAGGATGAGCTAGGCGATAAGGAACTCAGTCAAATGCATTTCCAGCCATGCTAGAAATGCTTGAGAAAATCAGGTGTCAGTGGAGGCTCATTGATCCATTTGCAGGACATTAAAGACATTTCATCTGCACATTCCAATAGCAAAACTAAGCCACTTGTGTTCTGTGCAGTGTCCTGGTGTTTTCTTGGGTCCTTGTATCTCTTATATAGCTGTCTAACCATGGGAAAGGGCACTGGTAACTTTTAGTAGGCTGCAGTCCAAAGAGTCATGAACTTGGGTGATGCTGTTCAATGTAAAATGCAGTTATGTCTCATTGTTTGTGGAAATCACCACACATTTAAACATATTTCCTTTTTTAATGGTGGGATTATTTGTTTTTTTCCCCCTTCTGTCCTGTGATGACCTGATTCTATGGTGATATCATCAGTTTAGAAACCAAAATGCCTACATGTTGGTCAGTTGATAGGCAGCTGCCATGTGTATCCTAGGTACCATCCTGACAACTCTATCCTATGTCTTGTTCCCACTAGCCCTCTTCATTAGTGTTAGAAGAACATGGGAGCATCTGGAATCTACTCTGACCAATGCTTGTCAGCAATACCAATTACTAATGATCAGAATAGCGTCTTTGTACCTCTTCTAGATTATAATAGGCACATGCTTTTCACAGTTTTCATATAGAGAAGAGAAAACACACACACACATATACACACACACATACACTCACACATACAAACACACACACATACACACATACAAACACATACCAAACTGGGGGTTGTAGCTTAGGTTTCATGTACACTAAGCAAGTACTCCACCAGTCAATTGTAATCTCCAGGGATAATTTCAGTTTTTAAGTCTGTAAAGTTCCACTGTTGATCTAAAATTTCAAAATCTTACCTAATGCTGAGATTCTGTGATTTTTATACTCATCTTAGAAAAAAAAAACCCTACTGGTATTTTAAAACAAATGATAAATACTTGGGCAATAATCAGTACAAATTTTTTTTCTGTATATTGATTTTTATGTATATTTACTCTTGGAACCAGTGAGCAGTAGAATTCTGACCATAGAGACCAAAGGTCTAACAGTAGTATTCTCTCCTGTATGCACTGTTCTGACAAATAAGAGTAAAGCCATGGAATAGAGAAACATTTCTTGTTTGTACCACACAGTGCCTTTGGCAGGAACGTATAAAACCAGGTCCTGACAGTCAAACAGAGAGCACTAGCAGACAGTCCTATGATTTGCCATATCAACTATTCATTGGACAGTTTCTAGGTTCATCTCTTTCTACTGCCCCTACTTCTTCACTCATGCTTCAATTATATAATTACAATGTGTCCATACAACAGATTCTGGGAAGTCGTCACTGGGAGTGAGAAAAACAAATGGCTGGATCTCTTCTTATTTCTGCAGCAGTCCTAGTTTCTGAGACGTCAGAGAGTTAGAAATTTCCATTGATTCAGAGTGACAAGGAAAATAAAATGCTTCCCAATAGCAGCAGATACTCCTCAGCCTCACTCTTCAGTTAACTTTGCAGTTCTAAGTCCCACCCATAAAGACAAGCTGGAAAAGATTGGTAGGTAACTTGCTGTCATTATCTTACATTACCCTCCACGTGTTTTCTGCCATGTGGTTGTCGGTATGAACGCAGGAGTAGAGAGATGTGTCAATTAACAGGCATAAAGTTTGGATGTGTACCTCACTGACTGAAAGTATTTTCGTATATATCTTGGGCTAATGTTTGGTTTGTAATGAATGAATTTTAGTTGTTAACATCATTAATGTCTTAACAAACAATGGTTCAGAGGAATTAGATAGATTAAGTTATAACTTCATTAGGATTGGCATTTCTAAGAAGTCTGGCTCAACCTGTGCTTTGCTAGTACCTAATATTCTGGCCTCTACAGATAATGGGCATTGCAAGAACTACTGCACATAAAACAATGTTGGCAATTTCAAAATGCCTAACACTCATCAAAAGAAGAAACAAGGTTCTTATTCATATTTAAACATGAATACCAAATAGTACAGTCCCGATGAAGGTGGTACTTAACAATGGCACAGCGGCACTGGGAATGTCTTCTCCTTTTTCTTTCAACTCAATGTAGGGTGTGTAGAGCTGAGAATGAAGAGGCCCAGAGCAAGGATGATGGAGTTGTTAGAAAGCAGAGTGTGTCTTATATATTGTATGCTGGTCTATGTGAATCAGTCAAGCTGTGGACAGCTAGGTGTAAGATGTGACTAGTAACCCATACCTTCATTGTGGGATGTTTCCAACTCTCCTCATTGAGGGAGGAGTCACTTTCTTTCATTGGGCAATTCTTGGAACTAGTCTCCAATTCTAAGTTGTCAACTTCATCAGGACTGTGCTATTTGGTATCTACTTTTAAATACAAATATGAATCCTTTTTGTTCTTTTGGTGAGTATTGGACATTTGGAAGTTGACAACATTCTTTTATGTCTTTTGTTTTATATTTCTGGTTTCAGGCAGCCAGTGATCATTTCTGTCTCTCCCATCCTGGATGAAATACTGTTTAGCTAATAAAGGCTTACTTATGTGTATTAGGTTTTTCCAAGCCATAGTGAACTCAAAAACCTGTGTTAGCTCAATCTTGTGGGAGAGTGTACTGGGTAGTTTTGTCTTGATACAAGCTGGAGTTATCACAGAGAAAGGAGGCTCTGTTGAGGAAATGCCTCCATGAGGTTTAGCTGTAAGGCATTTTCTCAACTAGTGATCAAGGAAGGATGGTAAGTGTCATCCCTGGGCTGGTAGTCCTAGGTTCTATAACAAGTCAGGGAAAGTAAGCCTGTAGGCAGCATTCCTTCATGGCCTCTGCATCAGCTTCTGCCTCCAGGTTCCTGCACTGTATGAGTTCCTGTCCTGACTTCCTTTGCTGATGAACATTGCTTTGGAAATAAGCTGAATAAACCCTTTCCTTCCTAACTTGCTTCTTGGTCATGATGTTTCCCTTCAGCAATAGAAACCCAGACTAAGAAACAGAGAGATACATCTCCTTGTTTCAGGAACATGTACATTCCTTGTAAGTAAATAAGAAGTGTTACAATTTTTCAACTGGCAAGTGATAGTTGTATACATGTAGGGGGTTCAATGTGATGTTTTAATGTATGTCAAAATGTGGGATTAATTACTAAGTCAAGACAAACTCATATCGCTTTCCTTTTTTGTATCAAGAACATTTATAATCTAGACTTCCAGTAATTTTGAAATATATGATATCAGTAGAATCACCATGCATAAGAGGACACTAAAATGGGTCTTTCCTATCTGCCTAAAACCCTGTAGTCTTTGGCCAGCTGCTACCATTTTCTCTTGCTTATTACGTTCCTTTGTCTCAACGTCCAGTCAGTACTTTTAGGAGTTTGGCTTGTTTTAGACTCTGAATATAATTGACAGCATGGGGCATTTCTCTGTCTGTGCTCCCTGTACTTGGCTTATCATGATAAACCTATGCCATAAAAATTAGCAGGACTCTTTCTTTAAAAGGCTGCTATACTATCACACATATTTTTATGGTTTTAGTCTATGCAGGAAAAATACCTGTTGAACTTAGTATCTTCTAGAATTGAGCAATCAATTTTTTTTTCTGATTCTCAGGCGTTCCAAGGTTTTATGTGCCCGAGTTTTCAGAATGGAATGGCCTCCTCCCTCTTTATCGAGGTCTTTTAAAATAGTCTCCAGTCACCAGTAACCAGATTGTTTCTGACAAACTGGTGGCTAAAATGTAAGGAAAAGAGGAGAGAGGAAGAGATGGGTGATATCCAGTTCTAACTGACATGTCAGGAACTTCCCTGACACATGAGGCAGAAGAAGCTTCTCTGAAGAGCCTAATCAGAACTGCTGGAAGAAATGACATTTCTCCCAAACCACTTTTCTGCTCAGATTTACAGATGTGAATAGCACATAGTATTGGGGGAAGCAGAACAGCATTTCTTACACTTGCACTGTGTTAAGAGTGAAGGGGGTAGAATCACTTTGAGAACAGCCATTTAGAGCTTAAATAAAAAGCAATGGACAACTTCAACTGTATCTATGAGCCCTCTAACATCTAAACATGTTTTACTTATTGTAATGAGAAGTAAAAGGCTCTAGCACATCCTATAGTTTTTTTTTTTTTTTTTTACAAATAGACAATTACATACTTGTATATACACAAGGTAGGTATAGTCGCCTTCTTTACCTTCTCTCATTCCCTCCTACTCCCACCAACCTCAGGTCCCTCCCTCCCTCCATTTCTTCTCTTAAAGGTTTTAAAAATGTTGGTTTTATTTTTGAAATTATAATTACATCATTTCTTCCTTTTCTTTCCTCTCTATGAACCCTTCCATGTACCCCTTTTTGCTATCTATCAAATCTGGAACCTCTTTTTTCATTATTTATTACATTATTTAATACAATATACAATATATGTATACATAGATATGTACATACATATGTGTACACATATACTTGTATATATGTATACATACATGTACATATACACACATATATGTATAAACATACATACTTACATACATACAAACTGACATATACATACATATATACATACATACATGTTCCTAAACACTTAAATACAACTTGCTTAGTCTATATAAATTTGCTTTTATTTTTGTTTCAGGGACCCACTGTAGGCATCACCAATGTTATATGCTCTTGACTACATCAGCCATGCTATGTGCAGAAGACAACAATGTATCACACTCTTCCCTATCTTGTAGTAGTTTCCCATAGATCTTCTATTCCATCTGCCATGACGTTCCTTGGGTTTAAGATGTAGAGAGGTGGGTGGGCATAGATTTCCTATTTAGGGACAAGCATTCAGCTGTCACATATTTTCACCAGTTAAGGGGCCCCGCTGTGACTGTCACCTGTTGCTGAAAGAAGCTTCGTGAACAAGGTAGAGAAAGCTCTCCTAGTCTATGGGCATAAGTGTAAATGTTTAGACATCAGCTCGACTGTATGTTCATTCAGCAAAACATTGACAGTAGATTGCCCACACAGTGCCTGTATTTTGCATAGTCATAGGCTCAATGTGTTTCTCCCAATGAAGCAGGCTTAAAATTCAACCAAGAAGCTCTTAGTTATCCCCCAGACTATTCCAGCCACCAATGCAGTATCAGTCCTGATAAGCCAGGCAAATCTGTATGACTGCAAACAGGGTTTATACTGGGGAGGGTTGGCTGATGAGTGTTCTTCGCTGTCAGCCTGTGTGACACCTCCTGGTTATTATGAACACTCACCAGCAGGGGAAAAAATCAGCTCAGCTCCAGTTTGTAATCTCCATACCCAGTGTGGAATATGTGTTATCTTCAGTAGTTATGGTATAGTGTGGTTCTTGTGGATAATTCAGAGTAGTGACAATAGGTGGTTTTGTTTTGAAGCCTCTGGGGCCTACATGGACAGCAACCTGTAGGAAGCTATTCCATACCCAGAACTGGTGTGTTTGCAAACATGCGACATCTGAGAGCAGACTTAACCACCATACAGAATGTTTCTGCTTGGGACCCCTTTTTCAAAGGATATTTTTATCATATACTTATAAAGTAATATGTTTTTATATGGCTTTTACACACATCCTTAGATTTTGTTGACCTCCACTCTCCACCCCTTCCCTCCTCCCCCTCCCATCCCCATTTAAACTTTCCCCCTCTAGTGTCTCTCCTTATATGTTCATATCACATATGTCTTAAATTTTTTCACTAAGATGACTGTTGATAACAATCTTTTGATAATTGGTTAGGTTTATTCAGACATAGGCAAAACAATTATAGAACAGTTCGATGATTTCTCAATAACCCATTTTATTTTCACAGCTACAGTATAAAATATAAGTAACAATTTAAAATACAATAAAAAATAAAACCTTGTCTTTTATGTTTTAAATTGATTTGCTACATTTTGTAAGAAATCAATCGCCTGGTACAATTCTACATTATTTCACATAATAAGTGAGATGTTCAGTATATTTGTTTTTTTCTACTTATTGACTGTTAGTTGTTTCCCTTTTGTTTTGACACATACATGTATGAAATGCATAGAACTCATGAGCACACAATGGTTCCACGGTTTTTTAGTCCTTTCCCACGCACGTTGACACTCTTCTTCCCAACCAGTTCCTCAAGTACTTGCCTCCTCTTTGTGTGTGTGTGTGTGTGTGTGTGTGTGCATTTTAAAAGTAAGATTCTCGAGACCAAAAGTATGAGTGAGAAGCAGCACTTAGGCGGTGGCTGTGCTCATTCCTAATGGCTGATGTTGTGTAGTTATTTCTTCTGAATTAAAATAGTTCCCCCTGTAGGGAGGATTTGCTCATATTTCCCCCAGGAGAAGCTATATGAAATTTGGGGGTTGTTTTGAGTTTATAAGGGAGCTAGTTCTTGGCCAGGATTCTGGAGATAATGACACTCCCCCACATTAGACAGAATCTTGTTCAGAAGCATGCTGTTAGGAACCCGAGGCGTTGATCAAAGTATGCTTGATCAGTTAATTTTTATTAGATATATTTTATTTATATTTCAAATGTTATTCCCTTTCCCAGTTTCCCCTTCATAACCCCCCATCCCCTCCCACTACCCCTGCTTCTATGAGGGTACCTCCACCCTCTCATCCACTCCCACCTTCCCACCCTGACATTCCCCTACACTGTGGAATTGAGCCTTGGCAGAACCAAGGGCTTCTCTTCTAACTGTTGTTCCAAAAGATCATCCTCTGCTACATATGCAGCTGGAGCCATGGGCCCGTCCATTTCTGCTCCTTGGATAGTGGTTTAGTCCCTGGGAGCTCTGGTTGGTTGGTATTGTTGCTCTTATGAGGCGCTTCCTTCTTTTTGAGCTTCATGTGGTCTGTGCATTGTATCTTGAGGAATCCAAGCTTTGGGGCTAATATTCACTTAACAGTGAGTGCATAATATGTGTGCTTTTTGTGACCCAGTTTCTACTCTAGATAAAAAATAACCAAGCACCCATGGGAAGGCATACCTATCCACAGCATGATCTATATCTTTGGCACTGCAGCAGGCAAACTGCCCTGCCAATTAGAAGATACTAACTGTCTACAGAGAATGATGTGGTTTACTTGAGAACTTCTAAAAGATTTAGAAAAATATTGAGGGTGGACTTCTCAGGACTCAGTGGCTGAGTAAAGAAAAGCCAAAAATAGCTTTCAGTCAGTCAAAAAGCAGCAAGTTAATGAGGAGGGGTTTGGTAAACACCCATTTGGAAAGAAAAAGCACCCGTCAGCTTAGGAGAGGTCAACACTGAACAGTGTGGCTACCATCTTGTCGGCTGACTGACTGCAGGGGGCAGAGTGGAGGCATCAGCATGGTTCAAGTACAGCCGTAGTAAGAGGGATGGTGCCTATTAAGAGAAGAGAGGGGTAGGGGAGAGGGTCGAGTTTCCAGGAGGAATCTAGCTTGTGCAGAAAACAAAAGGAAAGAGCGAGGGCCCAGAAAGGCAGGCCGGAAACATGCAGTGTGTATTGATGGGCCCTGTCTGCAATGGGGACAGAGACAGGGTCTAGGGGGTTCAAAGGCCACGTCAGGTGAGCTGTGATACAGAGAAGGCACAGGGAATTCAGTTTTTGCAGGGAAAGAGAGACCCCTCTGTTCGGTGAAAGAAAGAAGGGAGAAGTGTCTACAACATAGACCAACAAACCTATTTATGTTGGGATTCTGTAAACCCCACCCCTCAGTTACCTAACAACTACCAGGTATACCCCACCCCTCAATTACCCAGCAGTAGCCAGGTATGCCCCAGTGACCTGACACTATAAAAGGGGCTGCTTGCCCCTCCTCTCTCTCTTGGCCTCTCTTGCCTCCTGACTCTCTTGCTCTCCCAACCCTACCCCTCCTCTTCCAATTCCCTTCCCCCTCCTCTCCACATGCTCATGACCAGCCTCTACTCCTCTGTTCTTCTCTCTCTCTCTCTCTCTCTCTCTCTCTCTCTCTCTCTCTCTACGTCTACCACCCTCTTAACTCTCCCATGACCTGAATAAACTCTATTCTGTACTATACCATTGTGTGGCCGGTTCCTCAGGGGGAAGGGATTCCCAACATGGGCCCCTCAGAGGCATCTCCCTTGCCCCCAGGCCTCACCGCCCCTCCATGGGCCATATGCCCCCCACTCTCTTCATCCTTCCCCTAACAATTTAAAAGGCTAGAAAAGAAATACTTTAAATTTTGGAAGCACTCTTTTTTACTTCCAAGTTATCAGAAATGTCGATATTAATATAAACTTACAGGCTATCCAAAAACAGAAACAGGATCAATTTCTTTAAAATCTTATTTCATTGTGTGTGTATGTGTGTGTGTGTGTCTGCGTGTATTTTCGCGTGTGTGTCCTGGTTTAGATGCTAGATGGAATGCAGACATTTTTAGAAAATGTGTGCAGGTATTGCTGGGGGCAGAATACTAAAGCGGCATTCCTGCCCAAAGAACCCTGCTCCTAATAAGAACTAGGAGACGAAAGCCCTCAGCTGAGAAGTGGTCTGTCTTGCTGAAGGGTGGCATCCCAGAGGTGCAAAGTGGGCCTGTTTATAGGAAACGTCCAACAGCATGCAGAGCAAAAGAGGAATTCAACAGAGGCGGGATGGTGCTTGCTCCAGGATGGAGTAGGGCTTCCTGGATCCTCTGGCCTGTGGGTGCATCACATTCTCCAGGATGTTCAGGGGCATGAAGAAGCAGCGATGTCACACCACCGTGTGGTTGTTTTCAAGTGATCATCACATTTGGTAATTTCTGTTTCCAGGAAATTACCTCAAAAGTGATCCTAAAACGGAGACTGTCTATAGTTTGTGTCCAGACAGTCCACAATAGGCCAATAGGCTTCAGCGCACACACATCTGGTCTGCATCTGGCATTCACACAGGAGAGAAAAATCCATCATATTTGCTGTGCATACTGCATTCAGTTGTAGCCAGAGTTCACATTCGATTCAGGTTAGGCAAACATGGTCAGCTTGGGAAGAGTGCATAGAAAACCTAAAAAATCAATACAAACAAAAAACAAAACAACAGCAAAAAAGAGAGGCTTCTTTACAGTTTCTCAGGAGCCTAGCATAAGCTCCTGGAAAGTGAGCTCACCTTCAATCCAGCTCAAGTGTCATTCCTTCTGAACAGCACAGGAAAAGGAAGTCACACGTTAAGCAAGAAGAGCTGACGTTTCAGAGCAGTCATTAGCAATTGTTTTCTATCCAGCCTCACAGTTCAGTGTTCTGTAATTATCTTGAGCTTTGAGATTCTTGATGTGATTCACATCTAATTGGGATTAAAGAATGTCTACCCCTATGTTCAGGAGGTGAGGGGGGGGGGCTTTTTAGGGAAAACACATTTTGTTCTAGGAATACAAACACACATCAAAGACAAGGAGCGGATTTTAAATTGTCAACTCCTCTTAGGTCGAACAAATCCTGAACACTTTCCTTTAACTAGGTGGTTCTCAACTTGTTGGCAACAGCTCTCTTCCAAAAGGGGTCACAAAGATTACCTACATATCAGATAATGACCTTGTGACTCATAACAACAGCAAAACTGAAGTTATGAAGTATCAAGAGATTCATTTTATGACTTGGGGTCGCCACAGCCTAAGGAAGTGCATTAAAGGACCAAAGTGTTAGGAACATTGAGAATCACTGCTTTAGTTTGTGTTTGCCTTAAAAAGAAAGACATACTATATGTCCTTCCTGCAAAAAGCTGGCTTTTATGGTGCATGTGTCTTTGTTGTATGTTGGAGCTTCAACTCACAGACTATATGAAGTTCAAGAAAAAATGAAAAACCATTATACTTAATCTTTACACAACAAGAAAACTTTGACTAATTCCAGGTTACATCTTGTTTTATATGTACTTTATGCTCATTGTAACTAGTAAGATCTTAATGCACACTATCAAAGCTTTAAAAAACCAAGTACTGACAAAAATGTATTCATAAACTTTCATGCAAAAATGCTTAAAATCTGTACATTTATCTTTGTTTTTTAAAATAAAGTTGTTCAATTAAAACAAAAACAAACAAACAAAAAGCTGGCTTTTAGTCTCTCTTAGAAGACAAAGAGGCAACCACAGGCTTGGACTTTGCAGAATTCCTGCTCCAAAGCATTTATAACAGGTGATTTGAAACATGACCCATGCTGCCAACCCTAGGTGCTGTGATTCTGGTGGTTTGGCTGTATCAAGAAAGTCAATGTGAGCGGTGAAGGAAGGTGTAGTTGGTAACTGGATTTAGTTTCCCAAGACACACTCACCTTCGTATCAGACCCTATTTACCAAGCATCTTGACAAATGGAAGAGAAGGTGTTCTTCCTTGTTCACTTCTTGGTTTTGTTTGGTTTGATAGTAAGCTTTCTTGTAGCCAAGGCTAGCCTTGAACTCCTGGTTCTTCAGCTTCCGTCTCCTAAATGCTGATATTACAGATGTATAGCACCACACCTGGCTTTAGCTTTTGAAAAAAGATACACTGGATATGGGAGCAAATTAAGATGAACACAACTTAAAATAAAAAATTTTTTTTTCTGAGAGTATAAAGGACAGACAGGATCTAGGGGTCAAATTGTCTTCACCTAGAATGCCCTTCCTCAGAGTACAGTGGTCTCTTGGGCTAAAATGATGAGTAGGTGCCTATTCCAACCTTTCCTGCTTTCCCATGAGTCTGAGGTCATGGTACTTGGCATGGCAATGTCCATGTTAACAGGACACAGTCACTGGGGCTTCATTCTCTCAGGGCTTTCTCTGTGCCCTGCAAGTTTTCTACACAGAGAACCATGCCACCTTTGAATAAAGACAGTGACTGTCTTTTATCCCAATAATCCCTGATTGTTAATCCCCCCTATGATTGTAATTTTGTTACACTGGACAAATGACTAGTACAATGGGGGCCACATCATTACACTGGACAAATGACTAGTACAATGGGGACACATCATTACACTGGACAAATGACTAGTACAACGGGGGACACGTCCCGCAGGGGCTGTTTTCTTCCTGTACTCCCATGAGGCACAATCCCAATTATTCATTGCTTTGTTTTTATAAGTTGTTTAAAAGTCAGCATAGAAAGTAACAGGTTTTAACACACACACACACACACACACACACACACACACACACACGGACACACACTTTTTCCCAAACCTCTGCTCTTTCCTTGCTGGTCCTCTCGATCCCCTACATTAGAATTTATGTAGTTCTTTATCAAGTTGCAACTCTTCCTTCTGTCCTTCCTCTTGTGATAGTGTTTCCTGTAAATGCCTAAAGGATTTAGTCATATGTCTTTTGTGCATAATCGCTTCTGATCTTTTGTTTCCCTTTAGTCTATTAATGTGTTATAGTAGGATCAATTTGGGAGCATTTAACTGATATTTCCTTCTTAAAAAATGATTATCTTTACCCCCTAAACTTGTCTTAGACCTTGGGACAGATGATTTCCTAGTGAGAAAATTCAACTTGATTAGGACAAATGTCTTTAATTTACACTTTCTGAACCCTGGAACCTGAGAACAGTGCTGTGTTCATTTTTATTTCTGGTGGAAGAATTGGTTGACTGCAATTGTTTCAGTGGACATTGCATATTCCTTCATAAAGAATTTGCCTTTTAGTTCATGCTCAATGAGACGATAAATAATTTTGGTTTTAAAATTCTCATCCATGGGACAAATCAGTGTTTTCTTTTTTTTTTTAAGGAAGCATGTAGGCTACAGGTATTAAAAGATTTATTCAAGAGCATTCATCCAAAAATATTTAAGCTGTAAGACATCCCCGTTTTACAGCTTAACCCCTTTTCTTGTTAGCACTTCATAAGATGCGATGCCTCCCTGGGCTTTTCCTCATCCACGAGTTCTTAACTTATACAGTCTAGTGCTCTGTGGTTCCTGCATCTGGGAAGCTCCTTCTGATATATCATATGGTTCCAGATCCGACTGGTAACCAGGACCATGAAGTCTAACGGTCATTGTACTTTGTCTTATTCTCTGCAACTCATACAAATCTATCCATGCTATGCCTTTCCATGACTCAGAAGCCATGGTGCTAAAGTGATGGCTTAACAGTTCAAAGCTTTTATTGCTTTCCCAGAGGTCCCAAGATCAGTTCTCAGCACTCACACAAAGTTGCTCATAACCATCTATCAGTCCAGCACCAGTGGGTCTGATACTATCTTCCAGTATCCTCAACTACCACCCCTAACACACAAATAAAAACAAATTCTAAAAGTGAACCACACATTAAAAGAGCAGTTTCATTTTAGGCCCAACTAAAATACATGTAAGTAAAGAGGTAGCTAGAAGGTCTCCTGCAATCTGCATGCATTTGATATTCTCCCATTGCCATGATAGAATACCAAAACTCAAAGCCACTTATGGGAGACTTTATTTTGGCTCATAGTTCAGGAGTCAGGAAGGCACAGCAGCAGAGCTGGGGCAACCATTTCAACCACACAAAGGAAGCCGAGAACGTACTGGAAGTGGGCAAGATTATACATTCCCAAAACTGGGAATCCAGAGATATTTTTCTTCCATTGAGTCTGTACTTGCTGAAGGTTCTATAATTTCTCTAGACAGCACCACCCACTGCAGATCAAGTATTCAAACATGTGAGCCCATGAGGGACTTCTCATTCAGACTACCACATAACATTACTGTGAATTTTGGGGTGGGGTGTAAAGGGAGAGATGGGGCTGAAGCAACTTTAGAACAAATCTAACAAACCCTACCTCGCACTGTTAGCCCTGAAGTCTATCCCATTAGACTGGAGCTAGACAACTGCTCCTTATTATAAGGCAGAGTAATTTATAGCCTACATTTAGCAAGTCTAGCTGTGTGGGAAACACAGTGAGCTTTCTTTTGGGTGAGTGAATCACCTTGGACAAAGCAAAGGCCGGGGGGAGAGCTCATACCAGTTCCCCCACCATGAACTGGATGGTGGGTTTGGAGAAGGGCTGGGTATCTTAGAATAACACTTCTCACGTTCTCTGAACACCAGCATGCTCTCTGCTCTCTCACCCTTCTTTCCTGCCAGGGCAGAGCCAACTCCCTTAGAGGCAACACTCCTTGAAAAAATGAAATATTTTTTATACTACAAGAATCACAAGAATCAGCATGGAAGGTTTCTGTTGTGTGTGTTTGTAGCACACTGCTTGTTCTGCTTTTTCTTCAAGGCTTTTTCTTCTTCTTCGTCTTCTTCTTTTTTTGGTTGTTTACCCAAACTCCAGCCAGGCGTATCTACAATCAATGAAGGAAAATGGCTTCTTTTTTCCTTTGAAACAAAAGATTTAACCGACCCAATTTTCCTGACTTTTGAGGAAGAATAAAAGTAGCAGAGCAGAAACAAAAGAAAAGAAAAAGAAAACAAGGAGAGAAGCACCAGGGAGCGTGGCTGTGCCGGTTTTTCTTTTGGAGATAGTTTCTCACTTTCCTGTTACTCTTGGCAGCCTGAGGTCTGAGGGGCTACAGGCTGCTCAGGACTGCAGGAGCTGAGAGTAAACATGACTCCAGCATTCTTTGGGAGAGTCCCCGGTGCTGGGAATTCTTTAGGCAACAATATTCCAATCTTGACTTTTGAACTATGCACATGGGAGTTGGTCTCTAATTCATTTCTCATCTGGAATAAAACCTAAGATCGTGGGGGAGGGTACGGCAGTGTCAGAGGGGATTATGAAGGTAGATGATAACATGCTACTTTTAGAAAGTTTTTATTTGATATTTGTGCCCATGGGACAGTACAGATAAAGGGGACCCCTCTACCTACTCTGTCCAAACTGAAGTCCTAAAATAGCTCTTAATACTGTGCTGTAGATGGCTCTGTTCTAAGCTTTTGCCAGGCAAGGCCTTTTAAATGTGCATGATAGAAACATTTACTTTCCAGTGGAAATGGAAAGACAGAGATTAAAACACATTTGCAATTGATTGAATCAGCCTGATATTTATTAGTAAAATAGACTTCATCTGAACGGGTACTTCATCCAGTTTCTTTGCTGATACAGCCACCCTTAGCACTCAGATCAGCAACTTTTATAAGTATTTTGTATATAAATAAACAGACATAGAAGTCAGTGCTGCTCGAGGACAGAGTCACAGGCTCCATGATCTTTTATTTGGGGATAACTCAAGTTTTTGCATCGTCAGAACATGTGTGAGCTATTATTGCTCAGAGTACAATGCCCTTCTTTTCATGATAGATGAAGATGCTCTCCAGGCTTAAGATAACGAGTTCTCGCCTTGTTTGATTTCTAAACTTTGTTTTGCCTGGATAGTTTCTGATGTTGGGTGGCTTTTCTTAGGTGTGTGTGTGTGTGTGTGTGTGTGTGTGTGTGTGTGTGTGTCCGTCTATGTTTGTTGGGGCATGAGTGACATGATTTGTGTTTGGAAATCAGGAAACTACATTTTGGCGTTCCTTCCACCTTCAAATGGTTTCTGAATAATGAATTTAGGATGTCATGTTTGCATGAAACTGCCTTTATGAACAGAACCAACTTCTGCTTCTTCTTGAGATACACTGATACATTTTATCTTTGTTAATTTGAGATCATCTCCTTTTTCCTCTCTCAATTTGAGACCAGGACTCAGAGAGCCAAGGTTGGCTTCAAATTTGATATGTGTGTAAGGATGACTTTGAATGCCTGATCCTCCTGCCGTGACTCCTAAGTGCTAGAATTACAGGTGTGTGCACACTTAGCCTACTGTCCTTACCCTAATCTGATTTCTAACTTCTAATAGTTTTGCTCATAACTTTGTCAATTTCCTTCTATTTTATAAGGACACACACAAACACAGCATACTATTTCAGCAAAAAGGCAAAATAGTATGTGTATCAAAAGCAAAATGTGTACTCTTTCATTATTTTTAACTGCTAATGTGTCTAAGACTGATTTTATGTTTTTGCGTGTTATGATGAATAGTTAAACATTTCTGTTTCTTGATCCAAGCATTCAGTTCTCGTTTGCATTCGTCCGTGCTTCTGCTCTTCTTCATAGTTCTTTCTTCTGGAGCGCGTCTTTACATAGGAAGGTTCTACTGGGATAGAGATTTAAAAAAAAAAAAAAAGGAGTATTTCTTCCTCTGACTTCATTAGGTTTGGCTGACACTAGAAAATGCTGCGCACTTTTAGGGCTGGTCTTTTGAGCACATCAATTAAACTGTTCAATGTAACCAGTCACAGATCCGGTCAAGTTGGCAACCAAGGCTAAGCAGCACAGCCTGTACCCAGAGAGAGAATGTCAATTCCTGCTCCGCTTCCCTCCTCTTCCCTCCCTCCCTCCTCTTCTCTCTCTTCCCTTCCTCCTCTTTCTGTCCTCTTTTCTCTCCTCCCCTCTACTTTGTATTCTCCACTGCTCTTCCCTTCCCCCTTTTTCCCCCTCTTCCTCTGCCTCCCTTCCTCCTACCCTTCTTCCCTCCCGCCTGCCCTCCCTCCTATCTCTTTCCTTTTCATCTTCATGGCCTCATTATGACATTGTTCTGGATACTGAATATACTCACACGTGGTAAACTATTTAATCAGGAAATCGGAGGAATAGAGAAAGGAAGGGAAAGGAGTTAATCCCCACCCCCATCCTTTATATTATCCCCAGCTTCTTCCTCGACATCGATATATGCAGGGTTAGATTGCCAGAGCATTGCTAGCACAGGGCAGTTTCTCGTCAGGGTTTAGGAGGAAAGATGGTGGAGGGGAGCACAAAAATCGTGGAAGACTTACTAAAACTTTATACATAACCATGAAAAACAAAATCATAAATGCTCTTCATCTTGATTTCTAGTGCCCAGGGTATATAAAGGCAATGCTGATAAAATATAACTCAGTGAAAGCCATGCCGCAGGAGTAGGATCTTCTGCAGACCTGCTTTTTTCAAAGGCCAAAACAGTGTCATGGGATGGACTCACCACATTTCAAGAGATGGGCAAATGACACATAGTATCTGCATCCTCTTCCATCACTGCCATTTAAAACAACCGGGGTGAAGGGAATGTTTAAGACATAAACATCACCAGAACATTAATTTGGAATAACGAGAGCAGTCTCATAAAAAAGCCATTATATTAGTAAATTGTATTGTAAATCAAGCAAAACAAAAAGGAAAGATGGATAATTGAGAACATTATCACCATAGTCTAGATTCAAGGTTATTCCAGATATTTGAGTAGATGTTATGTGAGCACAAGTGGCACTGTGTTCAACACTGTGTGTGTGTGTGTGTGTGTATGTGTGTGTGTGTGTGTGTGTGTGTGTGTTTGATTCTTCAAAATCAAAACATTTTATGTTGAGAAAAAAATCTGACCTCATCAAGTCATTGAGTCAGTGAAAAAGCAAACATGAGATGAGAAGGGTTTCCTGCTTTGGTTGAAGAGTTATTTTGGACTTCACTGGAACTGAGTTTAAGTGGATGAGAATTACAGTAATCAGTGTGAAGGTGCCACACTTACCATCAGTGAATTAGAGGATTCTTTATGTGCTCAGTTACTTAACACATGGTGTTTGGCATTCTCTCTAACTTATATATTGGGTAGGGTTTCTTTATCAAACCCAGAGTTCGATGATTCTGCTAGTTTAAATTACCAACCTGTTGGTGTGTGTGTATGTGTGTGTGTGTCTATATATGTCTGTGTGTCTCTGTGTGTGCATGCATGCATGAGTGTGTCTGTGTGTGTGTGTTTATGTATGTCTATGTGTGTCTCTCTGTGTGTTTGTGTATGTCTATGTGTGTCTGTATATGTCTCTGTGTGTGTGTGTTTGTGTATGTGTGTGTGTGTTTGTGTATGTGTGTGTGTGTTTTAGAGGAGTGAACCGTTCTAAGAGAAAGAAGGGAAACCGTGTGGAAGAATTACAAAGGTCTTGGGAAGTATAGTAAGATCACCAGCAGGCAGCAGGGGTCTGGTCTTTACAGACACATATTGTCTAAGAAAGAGCATCAGTTTGTCAAATTTTGCACCTAGGCAAGGTGAAGGTTGAACCTTACATAACCAATAAGATTTGATTGCTATATAATGAAAAGTTTGAAAAGCATCCAACTGTTGATGTGAAAGTCTGACCTGATAAAATAGATTTTTAAAGCTACAAAGACAATATTTGGGCTTTGCTTTTAACCTCATTTTAATTCAGGGAATTGGAAGAAATATTTTCCACTTCCCCAGCTAGTCTCTGCCAAATTTTTCCAGCCATGTCGTTGTGGCATGAGGAGCTGTTGTAGATGTCTATCTAAACAAGTGGGAATGCTGCATTCCGATGCCACCCTGTCTTTCTTTATTCCTGAAGAAACAAAAAAGCCAGCAAGCTAGATTGAGCTTCCAGAGGTCAGATTATCAACTTCAGTTTCAAGTCGTATCCAGCTGAATTGTTATCAGAGGCCAAAAAAGAATAACCTCAGCAATGAGCACTTCCCAGACTGAAATCAGAAAACGTCATTTTCATGTATACAGGGGAGAGCTTCTCTTACTTCCTGGAAAAATGGCAACCCATGATTTTAGCACCTACATAGAAGCCTACATCTGTGTTCCCCAATAAGGTAACTCCTAACCACATATAGCTGTGTGCATTTAAATGAAAACCAACTCAATTTACATAAACTTTGGGTTTCCAGGTGTTTTGAGTGCTGAATAGGTACTTTATTAGTCAGAAAAGAACATGACACCTCCAGTTACTTTTAGAGTTGTATTGGCTAGTGGTGCTATGAATTATAATGTCAGATGTTTAAAAAAAAGGAAGAAAGCAGAGAACTTGAGACTGTTTTTCGATGTAATTGGAGACCTGTGCTCTGCCTCCTGTAGAAGACAAATAAGCCAACAAAGGACCAAAAACAGGGTACAGAACAGGAAGTCACCTCCGATCAGATGATGCATTCAGATTCCTGTGATGTCCCTGACCAACTCTCATGAGGTCCTGGAATCTTGGTGATCCTTGTAATATTTCTGTGAAAGTGTGAGGCATACATGCATTTTCTACATGGGACTTCATATGCAACAGAACAATAAACTGGAAACCCCATGATAAATAACAATTCATTGTCTAGTGAATGTGTGTGTGTGTGTGTGTGTGTGTGTGTGTGTGTGTGTGTGTGTGTTTAAGCAGGATTGTCTTTAATTTAAAAGTTAAGGTCTCCTTTTCCTGGCTAATTGTCCTCTTCCCCAGGCTCTCCCTGTACAGCTGCCAAAAGCTTTCTTTTCAGAAAGTTTCCTTATCTGGTATCAGTGGGAGGGGTGGCACTTGGTCTAGTGGAAGTTGATGAAGGGAATGCTAAAGGGGTGAGGCAGGAAGGAGGAGGTGGGTGGGGATCACCTTCTTGGAAGCAAAGGAGATGGTGATGGGGTAGGGGTGGGGTTCATGGAGGGATACCAGGAAGGGGGAGTAACATTTGAAATGTAAACAAATAAAATAATTAATAAAAAATATTCTGAGTTCTCATTATGCTCTTAAGAAGCAGCCCCTACCAAACACCAGCCCCTCCTGAACTTCACCTAGCTATGTGTTTCATAGCTTCTCTTTCAAATATCTCTGCATATTTCTGTTTCAATAATCACAGTGTTGTCTTTTCTTTCTTTTATTGTTTTTGTTTTTTGCTGTTGTTGTTGTGTTTGGTGGGTGGAAGCTGAGACAGGGTCTCTCTATGTAGGCCTGGCAGTACTGGAACTCACTCTGTAGACTAGGCTTAGCCTTGAACTCACAGAGATCCTACTGCCTCTGCCTCCAAAGTGCTTGGATTAAAGTGTTTGTCACCACACCTAATTGTTTTCTTAAGAAGAAAAACAGAAAAAGAATTGTAACTTTCCTCCTTTAATCTACACTCCCAGCCTCTTAAATAACTCCCTTGTGCCCATCCATAATTCTGCACACTCAAGCTGGTAGCCTGTTTTTGTTTTTTGTTTTTTGTTTTTGCTTATATTTGTTATATACAAACAGACACACATACACACACATGCACATATGCACACATCCACGTTTCCAAATATATTTATGGATACATATAAATAGAACATGCTGAGTACATTTTGGTTGTTTATGTGTATGCGATTTCATGGCTGAATATGATACACTTGACCACCAATAAAAGGGGTCATTCCTTCAGGAGGATAAAATCCCTCTCTTCCAACAGTCGACAGTTGCCTATAGTCCCCCCCATGGGTTGAACCCTTCAAAGTTTCCTATCTTCCATGTTAATATGTCCACTTATGTCACTATGCTCCAGGTTTGTGTATGAAACCATTTCTAGGAGAGTCCGTGTCAGAGTGGATTTCATGGTCTTCTGGCTCTGACAATCTTCCCACCCTTTCTTCTGTTGTGTTAAAATGACTCATTAGTGCAGGAGCTGTGATGTTTCTTTTTCTTAACTTCTATAATCCCTTATTATCCTAAGGATGAGAGAAATTTATCAGGCTTCATTCATTTTGTAGAAATACTCCCTTTCAACTCTATTGGAACCAAATGGGAAACCATCTGACATTGTGGCCCTGCATATACATGGAAAGGGTGCTACTTTTAATAGCTCAAAGTTAAATTTCTACTGGGAATTTTTAATTTAATATTTTTTGGAGAATTTTATTCTTGAGTACTGTAATTACTGTATTTCATAGTTTCTAGTTATATGTATTTATGCCTGCACATGCACTTGTGTATATAAGTGTGCGCATACATTTTAACCCTCTCTTTATCTTTCCAAATTCTCCGGTGTACTTGTCCCAAATTCAAGACATTTTCTTCTTTTAATTATTGATATCTTTTGCCATTGTTTTATTTTCAAGTTCTCCTCAAAAGATTTTCCTGATAAACTAGTAGCTCCCTGTCCACTCTTTTAAAAAAGTGCTTCACTTTCCACAGACATCAAATATTCCATAAGGCTGTTTTTCTGATAAGAGAAAGACAGGTAGGCCCTGTCTATGAGAAGGATGCTAATTAGGGAGTGCACTAGCATCGATATTTGGATGAAAATGAAGTGTCAGTATAGCACAGAGGGAGCCAATGGGCAAGATGATCCAGAAGCCTCAGAAGAACCCACAAAGAACTCTTCAGAATCTGGGGGAGCCATCAACACTACTCAACCTGAGGCAAGAGATTTAAGCCTTGTGTTATTGGGTAAAGGTTACCCTAGAAGGAAAATGTGATTTGAAGTGAGCCCCTTTGGTAAAGGTCAACTTCTAGAGAATAAAATAGTTGCTCTATCAGGTGAAGAAACAGAAGTCCTAAAGGTCACCTGTGCCAGGCCCACAGCATCCACGAGAGGAGGGTACTTTAAGAAGTTGCCAGCAGTAAGCCTGGTGCAAAGTAGATGTCCACAGTAGTTCTTTATTTAAAGTGTTTGGATTAAGTCTTTGTGATAGCTTTGTTTCGTTTGGGGGACCATCTCAAATCACAGAATCCTAGACTGGATATGAGAGATGATGCTTTATTCCGGTGGTATAAGAAAATCTCCAGGCTCCCCCACCAATATATGATGCGAAATATATTATTCAATATTTGAATGATTTAGAAAAGTTTGGCTTAATAACAGTTTATATAACTGAAGTACATAGCACCACAAATGATTGTCCTTTCCTATGCCATTGAATTATTTCATTTTAATGTGTCCTTTTCTACCCAGTTCTTTGGTGTTATGCAGTGATGGCTTTCACATTTTTTTACCAGTGCATAAAGTCAGGATACAGAAATTTTACCTCCATTTCAGTCTTGTCATTAAAAAAATGTAACATATTTATACCTAACAGACTGTCCAAGCTACACTGAAAATTCTGAGTGTATTTACATAAAAATAGCAGCATACATCAGGTATTAAAATAGAATATAATATATGAAATCAAAGTTTACCAGAGATTCTTAAACAAATAGGAAGTCTCCAAACAGTGAATTTTGTCTACATTTGACAGCAAACATATTTAAAATAGTAGATTCTTGAGTTTATACATCTGGCAAAAATAAGTTTGTTGTCAAGTAAAGAACATGCTTAGTTCAGAGGAAGCAGGATAGACTTTGAAATTTAAAAAAATGTATTTACTTCGGCTTAAAATAAATACAAAAAGAGAAAAAGCTTTCTGCATAGAAATAGAGCAATCTTATTATATTCTAAGAACCACCTTGAATTTATGAGAGATTAAGGGACAGGACCATGGAAGAGTCACAGAGTCAAGCTCATGTATATGGATGGAGGGCACCATGCCCAGCTGCATACAAAGCGCTGACTTTGCTGCATTAGCAGGGTGTCCTGGGCTGCTGGAAGATAAGTGCAGTCTCTTTCATCCTCAAAGGTTGTGCTTCTCTCAGTCATTCTGTTTCTCAGCACATCCTCATGACCTGTTTCACACTTTTTGAATATGTGCATCATCTGACCCTGGGCCTAACTTTGGGGAGCATCAGAGCAAAGAATGATAACAGTTTTACTCCCAAAGTAGCTAACGGCTGGAGAATGATTTACCCTTCTCTGGGCTGCCGCAAAGACCAGTTCCTTTACCTAATTCATCATATGCATAAAGGGGATCGGTTCTGTGTTGAATATTTGATGTAGCAGTAATTGCATCTGATGTTTGAAATGCTGATCAATCATTGTGGTGAAGCCATTTTGGATGTTTCTCAGTCAGAATTTGGATCAACTTGTGTATCACTTTCATGGAGATACCAGCCTTATATCTGTTCTTAACCTGGGCATAGTTCATCCTTGTGAGTACAGCTGCTACTCAAAGACCTCACTTTCTACTTATCATGGTATTAGAAACAAAATTTCAACTTATGAATTTTTGTGATGGGTGGGCACAGGCATTTAGTCTATAATGACCACACAATATTGATGCGTATGACTTTTGTAGTCATGTGCTAGAGACACAGATTTTTACTTGAGTGTGAGTCTCCGTTTCTGGATAAAATTCATGAATGCACACAGAGATAGTACAGGAGAGTGGGCAACATCAATTGAAGATAAGTTCTTAAGAGGCAAATTTGAGCTTACTCTTTGTAAGTAAGAATAAAAGGTTTGAGGACAGAACAAATACAGAAAAAAAAAAAAAAATGAGGGAAAGAGGTAGGTCACGCTGTGAGGAAGTGAACACTGTGTGTTCTAGTCCTTGGTCACAGTTTCATTCCTGCCTTCATGCTACTTCATTAGATGGGAGATACTTAAAGCTATACAACACTCCCATGAATCTCCTAGAAGCCATAATACATAGGACATACAACCTTACCCAGAAATCCAAGTGCTTTTGTTTTCTCTCTTTTCTCTTTTCCATTGATAAGGTTCTTCTCTTAGGTCCCCAGACTGCCATTCAAAACTGCCAACCTCACCTCAAACAGGTAACACACCCAAATATTTAAGGATGATTGACTGTTTGGGGGATGCCTGGTAAAGGAGGGCATGATATATTGGTAAATATTATAAAGGCTGTGATTGGTTCCATCACACTATGACACATCACCCCCAGCTACTCTCTGTCCCTAGCAGGGCCATCTTCCTCTGACTCTCTGCTGTGAACTCTGCTCACTTCCCCTTTAACTGCCCTTTGTGGTATTGTCACAATTTCCACCCACCCAACAAAACCCCTGAGGCTTGTAAGTCATCAGTCAGACTTATATCAGTAAATTCTCACTCCACAAAATGTCCACACAATAAACTCAGAGCCAATTAATAGTTATATAAATTTCCCACCTAGATAAGACAAATTGTCCTATAAATACCATCCCTTATAAGATATTTATAGCTACCTGTGGCTAATTAAAGCCACATGGAGATGGGTCATCTTCTTCCTTCTTCATCTAGGCTTTTCCTTCCTTCTCCTCCACTATCTCTTCTGCCTTTCTAAAACTATCCTCCCCTTACTTATTCACTGTCCAATCACAGGCCTTGCCTTATCTTGTGCCTGCCATCACCTGCATATCAACATCAACAGCATGATGCTTCACAAACCTAGGAAACCAGATGAGCTGCTGTTGCATTGAACCAGAGTGAGGCAAAAACCTGGAATGCATTTAACTCAGATGCTCTCCGTGTACCTGCTTTAGTCCCACCTTTTCATTATGGGTTCAGAAGAACAATGCAAATCAAAAATTCGAGGGACAATGAACCAAAAGAAGGACAAAAAGCAGGGCGAGGGATGGGAAATATTACAAAATGGGGTCACCAGAATGCTATAGTAATTAGGAGAAGGATAAATATACATTCCAGAGGTCTCCAAAGGATTAATTTTTGACACAATTAATTCTGTTTGCTTTGGAAATCTGAAATGGATTTGGGCCTCATCTGGATGCAATTGAGTCTTCCCAATCCTAGGCTGCATGGTTGTTTTTTCCTTACTTTAATATGCTGCTAGTGCCAAAAGTCCTCTGGGTAAATATATCAGATTTATAAAAATGCCCAACAAAATCAAATTAGCCAAATACTGCTGAATGAATGACTCACGAAATGTGACATTTTCACCGAACAAGTAATTTTTTGCTCTCCATTATATTAAGTTGAGAAAAAAAGAAAGAAATGTTCAGATAGATCCAAATACCTTAGTGTGTTTATCATGACCATGTGTGTAACAGGGTATCCTAATTTCACATGCAACTAGGTGAAAGGTGGGGCACATTATTTGAAGGACTCTCAAAATACCCTGTTTAGAGATCTCCAGCATTCTCACATGTCCAAGTGGACACTCTTTAGGTCTCAATGTTATACAAGTTGTTTGTTTTTAAAGGGTGATATGTATGTTAAGCTGTGGAAAAGGTTTTGTAAACCAAAATACATGGCAAGTTTGGCATCCCAGAGCTCTTAAAAGTAGATCCTTTTAAAAAACAATTAAAGAATGAAAAGAATTAAGGAAAGGGGGAGCCTTTTGGAAAGTGTTCATATTTGTGAAAAGAATCCATTCCCTTTTTTGAAAGAATCAGAAAGTGGGAGCTTTTATAATTGATTCAGAAAGATTGTATAAGGCTTATGTGTAAATTATCCAAATTAATTCTTTATACTTACTGATACAGTGTAATGAATGTTTCAATACACCCATAAATTGTTGAGGTGGTTTGAATAAGTATAGCTCCCGTATAGTCAAATACTTGACCCCTAGTTTGAGAAGGATTAGAAGGTGTTGCCTTCTTGAAGGAGATGTGTTACTGGGCACATGCTTTGAGGTTTCAAAAGGGGAATTCATTCATATACTTAATGCTCTGTCTTTGTCATCTCTCTCTCTCCCTCCCTCCTTCCCATCCTGATTCCCTCCCTCTCCCCACCGTGTGCATGTGCATGTGTGTGAGATGGTTGTTGTGGAGCAAGTAGTAACCTTTTAGTTACTTCTCTAGCACCATGCCTGTCTGCCTGCTGCCATGCTTCCCACCATTAATACTTACAAACCCCTAACATTCTGAAATGGTAAGCCAATTAAAAACACTTTCTTTTATAAGTTGCCTTGCTTATGGTGGTTTAGCACAGCAATAGAACAGCGCCTAAAATTAAGACATAAAAACTAAAGCTGGTTAGCATGATCTATCATCTGGAACATGTGTCATGCCTTTCAGGAAAACAATTTTATCAACAGTAGCTGAGGTGTCAATTTTAGTGCAGATTAAACATGCATGCTGCATATCGACCACTTGATTCTCTGTGTGTATAGTTGTGACAACAGATGCTATGTTAGATAGAGCTCTGCGAAGCTTTGAGGGGTCACGGAGCTGTGACATGTCTAAGAGGATGGCTACATGGGAGTTGTGCTGCTCCTATAATTTGCCCCGGTCACACTTAGTAAAGTGCAAGTGGGAGAACCTGACTGCCCAGTCTCAGAATCCACAGAAGAGCCAAGAACAGTAAAGTCTACCTGTAAAGCTGGCACGTGGAGTTCAGCAAGTCAGCCAGATCCTGCTGCTGGCTTGTCAGCCCAGATAGTTCATGAGTTCCAGGTTCAGGGAGAGACTCTGTCTCAAAGAACAAAAGGGACAATGCAAAGAGACTCTTGCTTCAAACCCAAGCACTATTGCTGATGCCAAGAAGTGCTTACTGGCAGGAACCAGATATGAATGCTTCCTGTGAGGCTCTACCAGAGTCATTCAGTTACAGTTGAGGATGCTTGTAGCTAACTATCAGACTGAAAGCAGAGACCCCAATGAAAGAGCAATAGAAAGGACTGAAGGAGCTGAAAAAGGTTGCAACCTCATGGGAACATTATCAACCAACTAAACCCTTCAGAATCTCATAGACTAAAACACCAACCACTTAGAGCACACATGGAAAGACCCATGACCCCAGTTGCATGTGTAGCAAAGGATAGATAGCATTGTCTGGCATCAATGGGAGAAGAGGCCTCTGGTCCAGTGAAGGCACGTTACCCAGTGTAGGGGACTGTCAAGGCACTGAGGTGGAGAGGGTGATTGGGAGAGGAAGCACTTTCATGGAAGCAAGTGGATAGTGACAGTGGATGGGAGTAGGGGGAAAGCAGATAACATTTGAAATGTAGATACAGAGAATATCCAATAAAGTAATTTTTTTAAAAAAAGAAGAGACGTGTGCTGCCAACCTGTGATTTCTGAGTATGCACACACACAGGTGTGTTTGCATTTGCTCACATCCAGGTAAACAGTTACAAATCACACACAGCATAGCACCACAGAAACAAAGGGAGGAAGAAAAGGAAAGAAAGTGATCACATAGCACACATGCTGCCCGGGGAACTAAGGGAGGTCAAACATTACTTGGGTTTATCACTAGAGTGTCTCCAGAAAGGCACCTTGACAAAAGCCTTGTGGTGATTCTGCAGGGACTTTGTTTAGAGCCTCCAGAAAGTTCTATATTTTTGTATAAGGCACTTATTAAATGTCAGGAAAATTATGAGGGATCTATAAACAGTTACAGAATTTTTTTTTTACCACCATGGTCTTTATTGGGAAATTTCCTTGAGCCCTCAGTACTAAAATTCTTCACAAAGAACTACAGGTAACTAGGAAATGCTGAGAACAGGAAAAAAATAGTCTTCTTCAGGGAAGAACCTGTTATCTCATACCAAATAGTCAGCCCAGAAAGCATGCACATACAAGGAATACTGAGCAGGTTATGTTTATGGATTTAAATATATATGTATACATAAGTGTATGCAACAAATTAATGACAAAAACCATTAATTAGAGCCATAGGAAAAAAAATGAATATGGAAAGTTTGAAGAAAAGAATTGGAAGGGGGAAATGATATAATTACATTTAATCTTAAAAACAAAATACATAACTTTTTAATGTTTACTGAAGCCATTTCAGCATTAAGGAACTGTAGCTAGGAAGTGCACTATTCTAACCTGGTAGGGTATATAACTAGTACCCTTTCCCCTTAATTACTTTATAATTTCTTTATCATTAGTAGATGTGATTTAGTTTTATATTGGCTAAAATAGTTTATTCATTTTGTGATTAGTCGACTTCTTATTTGGCCAAACAAACAATTCACTTTTTTTTTTTTTTTTTTTGCACTAGTCAGTTTCTGTAAGAATATGCTTGATGGAATTAGCTTAAGGAAGAAGAGATTTAGTTTGGCTCACTGCTTCAGACCCTTCATATTGTTTGGCTGACCTGACACAAGACAGGGAATCATGGCAGCAATAGTGTGTGGAAGAGAAGTTGCTCATCTCCTGGAAACTAGGGGGCAGAACACGAAGGGAAGGGGAAGAGGACAAGATGTATTCTTCAAAGCCATGTTCCTATTACTAGGATCCATGTCCCAAGAATACCACCAGATTAAAAAAAAGCTTAAACTTTTATTTTATTCTTGAGATGAGCACACATGGCTGTCCATGTGTGTGTATGTGCGCATGTGAGTACAGGTACCGGCAGAATCAGGAAGGGGGTTGGATGTCCTGGAGCTTGAATTACAAGCAATTATTTATGCCTGATATTTGCACAATCAAAACATGAATCCTGCGGATTAACTCAATCCTGAAGTAAGAGCCCCGTGACCCAGTCAGTTGACCCAAAGTGATCTGTGAGCACAGCCTCAATGGAAACTGAACGTCCACCACATGAGAGTGTATTTTATATTCCAATTATAGCAGTGTTCCTTTGAAAAATGTGGCCATGTAGGTACCATATCACCTCATAATTATATTTTCCTGTATTTCCTTTTACTTCAAATCCTTTTTTTCTCTGTTGCAAACCTTTGAGAAATCATAACCATGTAAAAGTCTTCCTTAAGTTCATTTTCTAGGACCTCGAATGAAACAGTATCCAAAAGTTCTTTTCTGCTTAATGTCTCCCCAGACCCTTTTCAATTTCGATCCACCAGCCCAAGGCCAGGTTGTGAGAACAAAGAGAAACTTGGCCAAACCAATCTGTCTTTCCGCTATCGCTACATTCCTATAACCGGAGAGTTGCCCCAGGCACCCATCGTGGCTGGCTGCAGTCTCAGTCCATCAAGGTTCTCTTTTGAAATTAATTAAAAACCAGGAAAGACAAAAGAACTCCCCTTTCCCCTCGAATAGCTGTGAGTAAATCTCGGTTTGTTATTGGACAACTGCAGCAAATACTCAGAGGTCAATCCTGAGAGCAAATGGAAGTACACAATAAAATGGTGCCCGATAAACCGTTTCCTAATTTAAATTCTTTCCTCTCTAAGCTTCCATCCTGTCTACTGCTGTTTTCTTTGTTAGCTGCTCAAAACACATGTGATTAATGTCTCTACCCACCTTGATGCTTAATTTATAAATTAACACTAGGCATTCGGAGCTATCTCTAAGCCCATTTTTGAATGCTTTCTCCATCTGTTTTTAAAGCGTCCATCTAAGCAGAAGACCAGGGAGGCCATTTTTTTTTCCTTTTAAATCAGGGTAACTTCTAACCACAGGAAAGAACTTTCAAATATTTGAGTAATTTTCTTCTCTGGTGCATAGTGGTCCTGGATGTTGACCATAGATTCATTCTAAAGAGGCAGTTGGGGAGTGTGGTTCCCTCTCACTTTATCCCATTTGTCAATCCATGAAACTCACATGTCTCCTGATCTATGCATAGGTCTAAACACCACTTAAAAAGTTTGATTTCCTTTCTACATATCAGCACTGTCTCTTAGCTCTTCTCATTTTGATTCTTTACTATGTGCAGCAGCAAAACTACAAACATATCAGGATTTCTTCTTCTTCTCTGATCTCACCAAACACAATCACATAGATTTCTAATAGGTCAGTGATTCTCAATCTTCCCAACTCTTAAATTCAGTTCCTCACATGGTGATGACCCTCCCTCCCCAACCATAAAATTATCTCATTGATACTTCATAACTGTAATTTTGCTACTGTTTTGAATCACGATGGAAGTATCTGATACACAGGATATCTGGCATATGACCTCTGTGAAGGGCCTTTTGACCCACAAAGAGGTCACACCGTACAGGCTGAGAACCACTGCTGTAGCTCAAACACTGTTCCCATCCCTGCCCCTGCAGTTTCATCTCTACCTATAATATGCTACCTATAATATACCTAGATATGCTTTCCCCAGAGAATTAGTACTCTGCTCCAGTGAAGTTTGGTTACAGTGTGTGTGTGTGGGTGGGGGTGGGGTTGGTCTGTGAGCAGCAATGCAGAGAGAAATTATAAGGCATGTTGAGGGACATCTCCTCTCTTGGGTCCTCATAAAACTTTCAGGCATAGTAACTTCTTCTTGTTTTTTTTATTCCAAGATGGAAATTCCTTTGTTTGTCAATGGACATCTGTGACCTTAGGGAGGAAGATCGTTAATCACCATTCCTGTATCTGTACGAGGCCCACCCTGTGTACTTCATCACCTCAACAACTCTAGCATCCCAGTGATCAGAATCGGGTCCAGATCTTCACTGCAGTGTATTTTATGTCTGAAGAAAGGGAATGTTCCTCTCTAAGTCATCACAGAAGCCTGGGCCTCCACACCCTAAACTTATTTAGCTCTCATACTCTTTTACAAGTACTTGCTGTTTTTAAGAGTTGGTACCCAGTTCTCTCCACCATCTTTGCTGTCACCGAGGCACTCCAAGCTCATCAAGTACAGGAGTCAGTGTATTTCCCCAGTACCCGATCTCTAGTGCTCTGATGTCTCCATTTTCAATATGTACAGCTTTGGTAACTGTTACTCTGACACTTGCCATCCACATGGCTCTAAACAGCAGGCGAATACCTATTCAAAAGGATGACTTTCCATTGCTGATTACCTCATCCAAGATGCCTAGAATTTCTTTACAACAAAGTCTGATGTCTGATTTATATTAAGGGCAAAGGCCAATTCTGAAAGTGGAAGAAAGCAAGTCCAAGTGCCTATGTTACTAACTTATGATGGCATTACCAGAAAACTCAGCTGATGGCATAGACACACAGGATGTTCCCAGGAAGCCTGAATGGACTCTCGCTCTCCAGAACATTCCTTCTGGGGAAGTATGATCCATGAGCTCATCGTCCCTTTTTTTTTTTTTTTGCCTTGATTGTTTAGTGCCAGACTACCTGTGTAGTTGCTAAAGAAGAATCTACTGTATCAGAGGGATAGGATCTGCACACAAGAGCTCTGGTATCTCTTGCTGCTGTAAATCCTTAATCCTGATTGTTAGAATCAGCAGTGTTAAAATATGTCATGACATGCCCTGGGGGTTGGGGTAGAGGGATGGATGGGCTTAGCAGTGGTTGCCATCTTCTGACAAATCTTAAATATTCCAATGGACCTAAAAGGAGGGCAGGTTTCCAAGGCCTTGGAGCAGATGTGTGAAGGTGCTTGAACTACATCCAATAGCTATTCATAATATTCCTCTTTCTAAGCCTAAATTATAGTTATTTAGACACTGCTTTTTGTTGGGTTGGGCCATATTTTCTCTTTTAACCTTGTAGTCACTGTTACTTAACTAATTAATCAAACTTCAACCGCTCTTCAATTCCTGATAGTCCTCAGACAATCAGCAGCACACAATACTAATACTTGCCCCTGTAGAATAATATTCAAGTAGATAAGTCATATAATGAATAAAGAGAGATGTCAAGCCATGTTATTGCCTGTGTAGAAGTAATGAAGTCACTGGGCAAATAATGGAATGTGGAAGTCCAGGAAGAATTTATTGAGAAAATGTCACCAAGCAGGTATATAGAAAGTAAAAACCACTTTCACCTTCACAGATATGAAGGACCCATGGACAATCAATTAACTATAGAAAGGGTTCTTGGTGATCAATTTGGCTTGAGAACCCATAGATTAGAATTTGGCAAAAGCAAAGGAGAAAATAAACATGGGTGTGGTTGTAAATGATATCAAGACTTTGGCCGGATAATTTCTAATATGTGAGATATGGGAGCATCTGTCTTTTGTAACCATGTTTGATAAAGTCATACAGAGAAATCACTTTCCAGTAGCAATGACACTGGGATAGCCAGAGATGTAATGGAGACTGAGAAGAGCTTAAGACCATCAAAGTTGTCTTAGTAATTTGAGTTCTTAGAATCAACAAGAGGCTGTTAGGAACAGATTTCTCCTTTGTCGCTGTGAATACCATTTTCTTAAAAATGATGTTGAATAGGCTATAGAAGCTTTTCCACAGTGTGATTTTGCTTTACATTTTCGAATGTCCTCAGTGTTTTTATATCTCTACCTGGGCACCCAATTGGCTGTTCCTTCCAATACAAATAGACGCATTTTTAATAAGAAGGTCTGCACACAATGAAGTGCATAATGCATGAAAAAAAACAGCTGTATTTTGGTTTATGAAATGTCTTGATTTATTTTTCAAATATTTTGGATTAGATAAAACATAGCTCTGCTTTGCCAAGAACGTTTCCCCCTTAATTTTGGAAATAGTGTGTAATTTTGCAAAAATTCGCTCCACATGTTACGATTTCATTTACATTAAGTCCCCAAAATACTGCTTTGTGCACTTGATGTCCAACCCATCTGGATTAGTGTGATGTACTTTTCTTTAAACTGTGATGCAACTCATGTACTAAAAAATTCCCCATTTAAAGGTAAAAGTTAGCAGTTTTCAGAATTTTTCCAGAGTCATAGCCATCACTACCACGTAATTCCAGAATCCAATTCTGTTTTAAAACAATCTGAATTAATGCAAATATGGAGAACTCTAATAGGAAATGTCTGACTGCGATGCTTCAGAGGTTCATCTTGATGACTGGTCCTGCTTGGGAATGCATGTGAGTTCGTACTGTGGATCAGAGACTTCTTCCAGCCATGGTGCCACAATCACAAATCACAGCAATTCTCAATTCATCAGTGTGGCTGCAGACTAGTGCTCAGGGATTATCATAGCAGAGACTGTCTTTGCTGTGAGCAATACATTTCTGTGACCCAAGCGGAACATCCCACAGCTTTCTTCTGCAGACCCTTCCCCTCCTGATGACATTTTTGACAGTTTCTTGACCTGGAAAATCTGAGCCCATTGGGTGCTGATCACATAACTTTTGGCAGGAAACTAAGTTCTCCTCATTCTCACTATTCCATCCAACCAAGTCATTGCCAGATAATGAAAGTGTATAAAGCTGACTCTGAGGGCAGAGTGTCCCTCTGTGGACAGCTGTTGGAACTATTCACCTAAGAAGCAATAACACCAGTAAGCCAGTTATCTCACTGCACCTTATCAGACGGTCAGTAAGGGTGCTTCTATCAACTTCTTCATGAGCAAAAATAGCTCTTCTCATCGGATACTAACTGCTCATTTCTCCACAGTTAGTTCTTACTTAGGTATATATTGATTTAGAATATGGAAAAAGTTGATAACATAATATAAATTAAAAAATGATAGTACAATTATACTTCTAAGATTTTTAGGAACTGTGATATTATTCTCTTAAATCCATTACTTGAAGACATACCATTCAAAATAAGATATTCTAAATAAAAGTCTCTGTGAGGCACCATGCAGTAGGTTTATATTTTTCAAAACCTAGATTAATAGGGGTACTTAAATGCTTTAACCTCTCTTGTAGTCCACCATTCACCGGAGGTAGTGGGAAGAAAGGTTAATACGGCAAAAAGGAATGTGGACCTGTGTAGAAATAGTTTTTTTGGGGTGATTCCAATCTTTGTTTTCGGGATAACAGCAGCTTAGTTCACACAAATCAACATCAGTAGCTCGATCCACCTAAGCAAGCACCTTTTATGAATCAGCAATGGCAATTTTAATTCAGAAAAAAACTGCAAAGCTCTGTCAATCAGTCCCAGTCTGTGGATACAGCAAGAAGCCACCAGAACATCACAAGAAGTTTTTTGGTACATTTCTCTGCATAAAGACAGGACAAGTGATGCTCAATGAAGAAGGCAAAGCAAACAAATGCATAGTGTCCTCAATGAAGAGTAGCAAAGAGGGGTAAGGCGAACCAATGCCAAGTATCATTCATGGTCTGTTGGGTTATGCTTATTTCCCAACACCACATACTTTCTCAAGTGTCTGCTCTGGCAAAATATCTCATGCCCCTTTTACAGGCAGCTTCCAAAAAAATCACAATGTGTCTGTTCTCAGCACAACATCCTTTCATCAGAAAGTTTCCATAAAAACATCACATGACACAACTAAGTTTCCAAAGAAAAAAGAAAAAAAACAAAAACAGATTTTTGACTTCATCATACTACTTATAGAAGTAAACATTCTGTGAAACCTGTCTTAGTCAGGATTTCTATTCCTACACAAAATATCATGACCAAGAATCATGTTGGGGAAGAAAGGGTTTATTCAGCTTACACTTTCCACATTCCACATTCAGCACCAAAGGAAGTCAGGACTGGAACTCAAGCAGGTCAAGAAGCAGGAGCAGATGCAGAGGTCACAGAGAGATGTTACTTACTGGCTTGCTTCCCATGGCTTTCTCAGCATGCTTTTTTATAGAACCCAGGTCTACCAGCTCAAGGATGACACCATCACAAAGGCCTGGGCCTTTCCTCCTTGATCACTAGTTGAGCAAATGCCTTACAGCTGGATCTCAAGGAAGCATTTCCTCAACTGGGGCTTCTTGTCAAGTTGACACAAAACCAACCAGTAAAAAATCTTGCTGAGTTTCTGCATCTTTACAGCTCAGTTCTGTATGTAAAATAGGAATAGCAATTACTGTTGTACACAGCTTAGGTGAGTAAGCTAATAGGCTGTGTGTGAAACAGACACTTGTTTATCTCCTGGGTTCCTGGTGGTAAGTAGTTACTTATTTTCTATCAGTAAGCTGAATTATTCTTAGACAATTAGAATTGGTTTCTACTTTTGTTCTTCCAGAAGTAAAGTTGGCAGGGAGTGGTGACTGTCCTTTTCTGTAAATGCATTGTCTCATATGTAAACAGTTTCAAATTAAAAAAATGATTGTATGTTTTTATTAAGTAGCTCTTAATGTGTACCTGATTTATTAAGGTAACTATGAACTTGTGAAATGGTTCTTGTCTCTATGGCTTAGAGATTTTGCAATTTGATTGAACACACTATCTTGTCTTCCATTCCCATATGAAACTTAGGAACAATTCCCTCACATTCTATAAAAAAAAAAAAAAAAAAAAAAAAAAAAAAAAAAAAAAAACAGGCAGGTTTTGATCTGTTATGCATTTAAAAATTTTAATTCTCCTTTCTTCTGTCTTCAACTTGGCAGTGCCTTTTGTCCAAATGAGAGCAAAGTGTCTGGATGAAAAGTGCAGTATTCAATCATCTGGATGTTTTGTCTATACAGAGCTTACATGTTTTGATGTCGTGTAGACAAAACATTCTGATAATTGATTTTCTTCCTTTTCATCCAGATGTTCCAGAATTATTTACACATATCTTGTGTCTTATTTACTCAAACTTGAAATGGGATGGAAACAAAAATCTAGATGGTGGCTTCTACTGACAAGATGGGGTTGTATTGCATTATCTGTCAGAAAGAAGTACTGTTCTGCATTGAAATGATTCACTGACAAATATCTGTTGTGTTCTCTTCGACAGTAAGTTTGTAGGAAAATGTAGGCTAAATATAGTGGATATTTTGTGGCTGATATGCAGGTGAGGGCAGGCACAAGATAACAAGGCCTGTGATTGGATAGTGGAAAAGTAAGGCAGGGAAGGAGTTTTGGAAAAACTGGAGAAATATGAGAGGAGGGGAAGAAGCCAAAATGGAGGAGGAGGAAGAAGATGATCCACCTCTTTGTGGATTTAAATAGCCACAGGTAGTTATGAATATCTTATAAGGGATGGATTATTATAGAACAATTTCTCTTATCTAGGTGGACAGTCTATACTAATATCATTTGGCTTGAGTTTATTGTGTGGACATTTCGTGGAATAGGAATTTATTGAGATAAATCTGATTGATGATTTACAAGCCTCTAGCGTTTTGATTATGCCAGGTTGCTGGGAATGTGAGCGGGGTTCACAGTGGAGAGACCACCTTGGGACAGAGAGCCAAGAGGACTGCAGCTGCAGGCAACAGAGAGTCAGTCTCAGGAGGGCAGCTGCTGCTGGGACCAGAGAATAGTTGGGAACATACTGGAATGGAAATTGGAAACTTAGTGAGTCAGGTGGAGACATTTTGTAGTTTGATATAAAAATACCCAGCATACATGGCCCAATAATGCCTTTTTAGGTGCATTTTTTCAAATATTTACCACTACAATATTTAAGGTAGTGGTTTAAGTTATTTAGGATGGCGAGACAGGGAAACTAAGAACATCTTGAATGGAATGCATTTTTGCTGTGTTGAACATAGAAGACATTAATGACATCTTAAAAAAGTCACATGAACCCTTTCATCCCTGTATCCCTTTTATATTGAGACTGAATATGAAGACTATTATTTGCTATCTGGACCTGTAAATTAGATGAAAGGAAACTAGATTTAGGTATCAAGGCTGCAAAGGAAAGTGGGATGCAGGCTTTCTATGAAATATAATTGCTTATTGGTGTGAAGTCTAGGAATGTGACCATTATTGACAATAACTAAGAAATAGAATCAGTTAAAAAGTCCATTAACAGCTGAATGAATAGAGAAAATGTGGTACTTACACACAGTTAAATATTATTTAGTTTCATTAAAGGAAAAATGATATATCTTTTTCTTACAACTTTATTTTAAATGACAGAGATACATGTACAGAGTTTTAAAGGCATTTTGGCATAAAATTATATGAATATTATTTTTCAGTACTTGAATTTTTTTTACAGGTTTGATAGTATGCAATGAAATCTTACTAGTTACAATAAACATAAAGTACATGTAAAACAAAATGTAACGTGGAAATAGTCAAAGTTTTCTTGGTGTGTATAGATTAAACATAATGATTTTCAAATATCAAAGATTGCTACAAGGCTATTTTCTTAGCTCTTGAGTTATTAATGATTTAAGGTCTAGATGTACCCCCACTCAGAGAGGGTGCTATACACTTATTGTTTTTTTTTTTTTTTTTCTAAGAAGGACTGAGGCTTCCACTTTTTGGCCTTTCTTTTTTTGAGCTTCATATGGTCTGTGAGCTGTTTCTTGGGTATTCAGGGCTTTCTGAGACTAGTATCCAATTATCAGTGACTGCATATTATGTCTGTTCTTTTGTGACTGGGTTATCTTACTCAGGATGATATTCTCTAGATACATCCATTTTCCTAGGAATTTCATAAAGCCATTGTTTCTGATAGCTGAGGAGTACTCCATTGTGTAAATATACCACAATTTTTGTATCCATTCATTTATTGAAGGACATCTGGGTTCTTTCTAGCTTCTGGTACATTTAAAATGTTATCCCCTTTCCCAATGGAGGAGTTAGAGAAAGAACTGAAGGAGTTGGTAGGGTTTGCAACCCCATAAATACAGCAGTACCAACCGAACAAGAACTTCCAGGCACTAAGCCACTATCCAAAGAGTACACATGGATGGATCTATTATACTTTATTAGCCTTTTGTCTTATAAATGATTTGTGCTTAGGAGAAGCAATCAGAGTAATGATGAAGACTCCAAGATTCACACAGCAATCTCCAGATTCAAGTGGCTTCCCATCTCAGTGAATTTAGCTTACTGTGTGTATTCATGAGATAACTACTTAGGAAGTTCTTTATTCTCAAGTTCTAATAATACCTTGAGCTCTTGGCTAAAAAGTAGCATCTGCCATTCAATCTCCAAATCAGGAAAAACAGCCAGAATAAGAGAACATGAAGCCCAGCTCTTTTATTTATGCAGCAGATAATATTTTCTACAAGTCTGCCAAAGGACCACAAAAGCAAGACAGTTGGTTTCCAGGAACTAGCCTTGGCATTTATGCTTGGTACAGTGAATTTTAGGAATCCATCCCTAATGAAAAGCCAACAGAAGACCTCGGCTTTTCTCTATGTGTTCCTTGCATATTTGTACTTGAATGGATCCTATGGAGATATTTTTTTCCTGTACACTTTACATTTGGTGGGAATGCACAGGAAACCTTATCTGAGTGCTGGCGATGGAAGAGGCAAAGGGAAGTTCTTTCTGCCCTTAACCCTGCAGCTCCTTTGCACTTCAGGTGGTTTAGTGTTCAGCTGGTCCGGTGGCACCCTTTGCTCCTCTGGGGATGAAAAGTCACCTTGCTCCTGATCTTGTAACTCCTATTGTGTGGGGAAGCAGTTTCTCTGGTGACCCAAGGGATGCAAACTAATCCATCCTCTTCTACAGCCATATAAATTCATAAATTCACAAGAAGCCTATTTGAAATAGTAGTCTTCAAGAGAGCTTCAATACCATTTGTTGTGCAACTACATTCAGGCCAGCTTAGCTACTGCAAGTCCCATTTCCTAACCTCTAGTAGAGCAGCACTGACTTCCCAATACATAGAAAAGCTGTGATGAGGGTTCATATATAATGTGTGTATGTGTGTGTGTGTGTGTGTGTGTGTGTGTGTGTTTGCATATGTATGTGTGTGTACGTGTGTGTTCATGTGTGTATGCTTGTATGTGTCCGTGTATATATGTATGTGTGTGTGCATGCATGTTGTATGAATGTGTTTATGTATATGTTTGTGAGTGTATATGTGTGTTTGTGTGTGTATCTGTATTTGGTGTGTATGTGTGTGTAAATTTGTATATAAATTCATGGGTATGTATGTGTCTGTATGTGGGTGGGGGTTAGCACATGAGTGAGGTCTCTTACCTTATGTCCTAATACATCTCAAAGACAGTTCCAAACTAGAAACATTTCTGAAAAAAAAATAGAGTACTTTTTTTTTCAATAAAATACTTGAATATTCTAGTTTTACCCAGAAGGAAAGCCATAGTGTACTTGGGCTCAGTATACCATTTATCCAGTTTCTTCCTGGCTCAGTCTACCATGTTCACCATAACAAAATCCATGGACTGGGTGACTTGAAGAATGGAAATCAACTGTCTAGTTCTGAATATTAGACATCCGAAATCAATGGAACAGTTGACTTATTGGAGACAGTTTTTCTTTTCTTCCTTGTGGATAAGTTCCTTCTCACTAGGTTCTCACACAGCAGAGAGAAAGTGAACAACTCTGCCTTCTCTTCCTATAAAGTCTACATAGTGCTTCCTACAAAGCACTAAGTATATTCCAGGTACCTGCACCTTTATTATCTTATGTAGAGTGATTCTCTCAAGAGATTCCTGACTTATACCATTCTACTGGCTGTATCACAAAAATGCATGCATTCAGATACCTGGAATGACTGTGGTCAAATTTGTGATTTGCAAGCATGCTGTTCCTTTATTCTGTTTTTAAACATATTTTATGGAGCAGACACTGATAATTTAAAAAAAAATATAACTTAAATTATCTTTTCTCATGCATTAAACTTTGTTTTCAAGTCTAAGAATTTGCAGTATAACTGTGGTAATAAGGTTTTTTCCTTAAAACTTCCTAAACATTTTAGGTGTCATATCTTATCTTTGAGTCTCTGTTGAACTTAAATTTTGGTAAGATATGAGACTTATAAAAGTTTATTTGTATTTTATGTGTTTGTGAATACAAATTTTTCCATTTCATTTCTTTAAAAAGCTGTTCTCTCCCTGAATTCTTGCAGCTTTTAAAAATCAAAACCAAGATGGATGCATTTGTATAAACCTATGTCTGATTCTCTGGTGTGCTCCAGTGACCTACACATGTGCGTCTTTGAAGGCACAACAGTCTTGATTGCCATGACACTAAAGTCCCAGCTTGGACCCCTCCTTCTTCCTAGATTTCTTCCTTTCAGCATTTTAACCTCTCATTCTTTAGGAAATAAATTAGGCTTTGTAAGAAACTATTATTATAGATTAAGTATATGTAGGGAGAGAGAGAAAGAGAGATGGCAGGGAAGGAGAGAGAAAGAGAGAGAGAGAGAGAGAGAGAGAGAGAGAGAGAGAGAGAGAGAGAGAGAGAGAGAGAGAGATCTTCCTTTTCCATAGGTTTTACACTAAAACTGTTTATGTCTCCAAGAAACTGACATGGTATTGTAATAGAAATCCCATTACTGTTTGTGCCAGCCACAGAGGACTGATGTCATTTCATGAGTGTTTTGTTCTCCCATTCATTTACATTTTGCTTGCCTTCTTTTGTCAATGGCTGTACTTTTCAAAGATAATTCCATTTGCACCTCTCGGAACTGAGAGCTAGTAACCTTATGTTTAAATAATTGTAAATGGCACTGTGTGTTAACTAATCATGGTTCTATATGCTCATTCTTAGGTCACAGAAACACAGCTGAATTTGTGGGTCTGTGCCGTATTCTGCATCCTGGTTCTTGCTGACTGGTTCTACATGTGTCTTGACCATGTCAGAGAATCAATCTCTCTCTCTCTCTCTCTCTCTCTCTCTCTCTCTCTCTCTCTCTCTCTCTCTCTCTCTCTCTCTCCTTCCCTTCCTCCCTTCACCCCCTCTGTCTCTCTCTCTCTGTTAGACCGTGGACTTTAGCTTTTCAGCTGCCTATGCGCAGCCCTTAAAAAGCATTGCATGACCGCTCTTAGGTCTTCCTGACATCTCAGGTATTCACTGCCATTTGAACCATTTTCCTATGGAGAAGTCACTCTATGTTTTTCAAATAGTTTGTTGATCATAGCATGTAACTCTGCCAGGGACAGGTCTCTGGATTGACGTCAGTTTGTGCTGTTTCATTTATCTTCCTTGAGCAGGTACTTATGACTTTCCCTAGGTATTTTTTTTATCATTTCTCTTTCAGTCTTATTAGCTTTTGTCTGTTCTTTAAAGACTGAGACATGAGTTTTGCCTTTATCCTTACAGTCCATATTACACAGGAAATATTCAAGCAAATAAAGCCAATGGTATAAACAAGATATTGAAAGGAATCAGCAAGAGCAATTATAGAGGCCCGATAAAACCAAAAAAGGCTACAGTTATCCCAGCAGACTCTAGACTGAGGGAAGAGTTTGGAATGAGGGAAGTCCTTGCAGGATGGTGAGTCTTCTACTAATGAGTTGAGGCCATCACATTCTGGAGAATAATCTACTCTACACAAAGACTACCTGTGTAAATCTTACTTTCTTCTAAGAAGATATCTACAGAAACATTTAACATAATTCTCGATCAAATATCAAAATACAGTTGTCTAACCTAATAAAATCAATCACCATAATTCTGTTGGTCCCTAATGTGCAGGTCAGTGTATTTTATTTTAGTCATTTAGTAGGAAGGATTCCAGTTGATCTCCTTTATATGGACTGTGTTTGCTCTGTTCTGTTCTTTTGAGCCTATCCTTGAGTTCATAATTTGTAGCTGTATTTTTTTCACTCATTCACTTTCCTTTTGATTATCTTTTATAGTGAATCTCTCATGAAAAAGTATTTCTTTTGAGGGTCTCTGCCTTTCAGTTTTTTTTCAAACATCCCATAAAGCTAAGAATTATTAATCCAAAGAATCCCAAAATAATTGTCTCTGTGTTAGCTTTTATTCGCTGATTAGTTTGTGCATAGTTTAATATCTTCCTATTTTCTTTGAAATCTGGATATTTATGTATCATGATATAAGTCTCTGGATTGTTTAAGTCTCTTGTTCTGGCTCTTCTCTCTAAGAGCATACCAACAGGAAAGGTGAATATGTTTGTGGCAATGTTTTAGTATTTTCACATAGAAGAAAATGTTCATGTTTCTCTCTCTGCATCTTTGAATATTAGTAAGAGTAAAAGTCATCAATATTCAACAGATAGAGGAGTTCCCTTTCCTAAAGTGTTATCTCAACATGGCTAGGGTGTGTAGAGATATCTTATTCCTGTTTTCCATTTGGCCTCTGATAATGCTATGGTTCATGAGTATCCTGGTTGTTGAGCAATGGTGAAGTTTCTGATTGTACACTTCTGGACATTTGTCACCTTTGTGTCAGGGCTCCAGCTTGGAGGTAGACAACCATTTCTTACTTCTGGGTTAGGGTGAAATTTAGTTTTATGCTCAGTCTCTGATGTCGCTCTACTTGGAGTTTGGTATACTTCAGTGCATTCTGGGTAGGAGGGAGTCAGTTCTCCATTTAGTAAAAGGACTCTCTTGTCCTTACATTGAAGAAAATGAGAGTTATAGAAAAGAGAGAATAGGATTATGATAAACCATTTTGATCTAACATTTGTAATTTCTAAAGGTGACTTCTGTCTTGTTTGACTCCAAGTATGAGGTATATATGAAGAAGCAGACCAAGAGAAATATTCATTATTATTTCTTCATCATAAGATATTTGTTTAGATTTTGTCATCCCTTTACCTTTAAAACAATTCTTACTCTTTCTCTATGACTAATGTCCACATTTGCAAGCTACACTCAATAGAAAGAAAAGGGACAAATATTCCTACCCCATATTCCTGGAAACCAATGTGTATAAAACCTCATTTTTATTGAGAGGGGGTAAGAAGTCAAACAGAACTAATGATTTGATATTATAACTACAGAAGGGATTTGCCTCACCACTAAGCTGCAAAGCATAATATTAGCCCCTAACTAAATTTTCTTTATGAAATTATACTTTTTTTACTCTGGGATCCTCTGAAATCCCACTTTGGTTCTTTTTCCACAAGTACTTTCCATGTTTTATAGTCATTTTATCTTTAGTTTATAGTGACATTTGGATTTATGCATTCTCAACTGTAGCACAGGAAGTGGAAAGTATTTAATACTGTATATTTTTTATCATCAGCTCATACTTTCTCTGGAGAAAAGCTAGCAATTTGACTTTCTTCTACATTCTTGGCCACTTTCCTCTATGTTCAAGTAAAAGATGTTGAGTCACCCAGACCTAGACTGCTCCTTTTCAACTAGGTTTTCTTCTCCACCAAGACTTCCCCTTTCTGTTCTTGTTATAGTCAGACATTAATGAGCCCTTAAATCTTTGATTACAATCTGATGGTCTATCCAGCAGATATTTCCCTTTCCATATCCCAAGCTCCAAGAGCTTTAAGTAGTAAATATATTTGAGTGGTAAATATATTATACATTATGTTAAAGCTTACTCATGGACTAGCTATTAATTATTACAATAAGTCAGTCTATGTGGTTGGCTGTGTAAGGTTGCTGTTGGCAAAGCTGATGAGAATCCCACATTTAAACTCTTTCCTCTGGACATCAACATATTTTATCAATATCATGTCTAGCCAGTTATTTCATGAGTCATATTATAAATGTGGTATAGTCATTATGTTGGGAGGGAAATGTGGGTTAGGATTAATAGCCAATACCACATGCTTCAGAACTCATGCACAGCAGTTTCTAAGATAACATGTAGAGTGGCAGGCATGATTTTGACTCCAACATTACAGATATTTTTTATTTTATTTTTAGAAGTATATGTGTGGGGCAGTATAGTAAGCATAGGTGTCAAGTCTCTGGAGTTCTACTTCCAAACCGTGGTGGGCACCCAACTTGGGTACTGGGAACCACAGTTTGGTCCTCTGCAAGACACACTACTAATAACTGAGCTGGCTGTTCAGCCTCATCGGTGTTCTCCCCCTGCCTCAGAGCTCCTCCTAACTTATATTCTGGAGTAAGTGTCCAAATTAAACTTTTTTAACTTCGTCATGGGACTTCTTAATAATTTGCAATGACATACTCTTGTATTTGAATAAAGTCAATGTTCCTAATAACTTTCATCAAACTCTTCAGGGTATTCATGCTTCTTGTGGTGAAGGACTGGCTTTCTTCTGTAGGATGAAAATTCAGGAAAATGTTCTGGGCAACAACAAGCAGTACAGAGTTGTGATTTCTAAGAGCATCAGAAGAAAAAAAAACATAAAATTATGACTGGAGAAATGGCTCGATTAATAAAACATTTGCCCCAAAAGTATAAGAACCTAATAAAGATCCATGTTAATACCCTGGCACAGTGGCAGGCATATAACCCTAATGGTTATGAGTTACAAGGTGGTGACTGGCAGATATCTGGGGAGCCTGCGATCCTGATAGCCAAATGTACATAGTTCATTTGTTATATATGTATATATATATATGAATATATATGTGTGTATATATATAGCAAAATGTCCATAGTTCATGTTGTATATGCACATATATATGTATATATATATAGCCAAATGTCCATAGTTCATTTGTTATATATGCATATATATATATATATATATATATATATATATATATATATATATAGCCAAATGTCCATAGTTCATTTGTTATATGTGTGTGTGTGTGTGTGTGTGTGTGTGTATACACAGCCAAATGTGCATAGTTCATAAAGTTCCAGATCACTAGGAAAGTATGTTAAAAACCAAAGCAAGATGGCCCCATGTTGCAGTAAATACTTAAAAAGAGAAGAATCTCTCGCTATGGCTGGCATCATTTGAGCCATATGGCAGCAGCGGGGTATATTATTTCAGTGATGGCCGGTTCTAGCAGCAGCTTCCCTCTGGTTAGTCTTTCTCCTGGCAGAGGGCCAGCTGTGAACTCTGCCCACACTCCAACAGCCTGGTAAAATCAAGACTCTAGAGGTTCCAACAGTGGCCAGTCCCCCCATGGCTCTGGGATAAGCTCTGGTCTCAGCAGCTCCCTATCGAGGACTCTGTTCCATTCCATACAACCTGTGGTCACTGTCTCAACGCCCACCAGCCCAACAAATTCAAAATCCCCGAAACTTGGAATTTAGCAATGTTTTTATCTCAGATTTTTCTCAGTAAATTTTACACTCCACAAAGCACCCATATCATAAACTCAGAGCCAAATGATAAGATGTAATTTTCCCACCTAGAACAAGACAAATCATCCTATACAAATCCATCCCTTGTAAAATATTCGTAACAACCTGTAGCTATGCAGAGCCATGTGGAGATGGTTTGTCTTCATCCTCCATCTTGCCTCCCTGCCTCTCTGTCTTCTCTCCCGATCTTTCCAAATTCTGTTTCCATCTACCTGTTTTCTCATCCAATGACAGGCCTCGTTTGGATCTTGTCCTGCCTTCACCGGCATAAAGACAACAACCTACACCCCCTTAGGACCTGACATTGTGACCTCTCTTTGTGTTCAATTCATATGTATACTCATGCCTACACACAAATACACACACACACACACACACACACACACACACACACACACACAATGCCTGTGAACAGATACATCCTTACAGATACTCTCCTCTAAACCCACTGAGGGCCTCTGTTTTTGCTACCTATTATCTGAATACTGCCTTTTTTTCTGTCAAAGGAGTTTCCTTCAGCTTTTGAGATGATCATGTGGTTTTGATAATTTATTACATTACTTATGTTAAACCATCTGTGTGTCTAAGAGACAAACCTGACTTGATCATAGTAGGTAATCTGTTATACATGGCCAAATTAGTTTTGCAAGTATTATATTGTGGTTTTGATATAGAATTGTACTAGCTTATTGGAAGAAATTTGGAAATATTTCTTCTGTTTGTTTGTTTCTTAGACAATTCAAGACATATTAGCTGTAGAATTCTGTTGAGAATCAATCTTAGAAAACAAGTTAACTTTTCCTTCACAGAGGGAATTTTAGGCTGCTTAGAGAGAAAAGAAAAGTGGAGGATGGGGTGGAATCTTCTTTAAGTCTCTTGCTGGCTGAGAATCAAGGATTTTAATACATCTCACAAAATTTCACTGCATATAGATAATATTCACTTTTAAATAGTGAAATTCCAAATAAGATTGTTTAAATAACAATAATAAACCTTGATTAATGAGTTCAACTTGACAACATTCCCATTTATAAACCTATTAGGATCTCACAAATGTCTAAAACATCTTAGTTATAGACTTTAATGCTCTTCTTGTAATTAATGAGTCACTAGGTAGAAAACCAATAGGGATATGTGACTTTTAATTAACCTAGCTGACACTAACAGGCACTTTGAAACAGTCCTCATTGCTTCTATGTACAAACAATATTTATGAAGATAGAATACACTGAAGGCCTTAAAACATTCTGTATAAAAAGACCACAGCAATGGTAATAGTACTCTTCAGTGACAATAAAATTAAATCAGAAAGCAATGATAAAGGGACATGTAGAAAATGCTAAAATATTTGGAAATTATAGCATGCATACTTCTGAATTCCTATAAGCCATATAGAAGAGAATCATTAGAAAATATTTTAAACAAATAAAATAAAAACTAATTTATCATGTTGTATAAGATATTGTAAATGCAGTGCTTTAGAGGAAGTGTTTACAATGAAATAATTATGGGGGAAAATTAAGGTGCGGCAATTTTATTTCTCCTTTACTTAAGAAATGGGAAATCAAAATCAGGACTAGTGGAAGAAAAATAAGTTTAAATAAAAGACAGAAAAAAAAATCAACTAAATTTGGCACTGGTTCTATAAAGAACATTTAGGAAAGTAATCAATTTCTCAACAGATAGATTACACAATTTGATATTCAGTATGTTTCTTTGTACAAACAAATTACTTGTATGTGGTAGTAGCTTCCAAGAATGAGCTTGGAAGTTAATTACAAAGATAAATAGCCACATGAGAAGTATTTCTATTCAAGGAATTATAATGTTCATAACAGCCCAATGCCTTAGAGCCACAATAAAAAGAGAACCCAAGCCTCCATCAGCTGATGAATGGAAAATAAAATAGTTACTTAGATTTATAAAACAATACAACTTTGTAGTAAGAGAAACACACATTCCTACACACACAGATACTACTGACCTTCCTAACACTTTGTCACAGAAAGAATCTCTGATAAACAAGAGATAGCACACAGGACTATAATTCTGCATGCTCCATGCATCCATTTGCATGAAGTTTTAGAAAAGGCACAGCTAAGAGTACAGAGTATATGCCTATTGATGGGCTTCAGGGAGAGGATTACAACAGGGCCATGAAGAATGTTGAAGGGAATGTTCTCCCACCAGTGGGCAAAAGGCTTATAGCCAAATGTGTTCCATAAAGCATGTTTGTACTTTAATATTGGTGAATATTTTATCTTCACATTATATTACACTGCAGTTGTTTCTAATATCTAATGTAAACAATAACTAAAAACAAACCCAACCCTGGTAGAGAATGAACTACATTAGTAAGTCAATTTCCAAATAAAGAATACTGAACAATAAAAAGATGTGTTTTTTAATAGTGAAAGGCATAATTTGTCATGACAACATTACGAACCTTACTTGACTACCACCTGTCCAGATCACTGAAAAATTTCTTGAAATAGATTTTACTAGCACATTTTACTTCCTTTGTAAAGGCACACTATTGTTTGTGCCTTTTTGAATATTTAGGAGTAGAATTTCCCTCTCCTCAAATTATAAGCTGGGATAATTTCGGGAAAATGTGAAGTTTTACTGTAATTTCCTATTGTAACTTGTAGCCTGTGTTTTGCTACTTTATGGGTTCTTTTTTTCATCCTTCTCCACCCCATTTCTTCTACCCTTTCAACTCCCCCAACACTAGATGAGAGAGAGAAAAGGATATAGAGTTAAGGAAAGAGATTCCTGAATAAAGTCAGAGATTGAAAAGAGAATAAACATTATCAAGACTACTTCCTGCTAATTAAGAGCATCAAGTTCCGTGGGGCAATTTTGATCTTCAAAGTCAGGGTATCTAACTTCTTCTTCTTGTTTCACCATTGTGCACAACTACTTAACAAACTAGAACCAACTACAAACAACAGATAGGCAACCACCAACCAGTAACCCAAACCACCTCTAGGGACTCTAGGATTTATATACCCTCTATAAAGTTTCCAGAATCCCAAGTGTCACCCAATTGCAGAAACTATCTGCAGCTAGCAAAATCATGATCCTGCTTGGGCATGAGACAAGTCACAATCAGCTGCTGTGGACAATTTGTAACCCCATACTTTACAACTGAGATTAAAACAAGAACAGAAATTGTCATTTCTGTTTATAAAAGAAACAAAAATTCTAAAATGTTCAGTACTATGACTGTTTATCTATTAACTTTCATTTATAAGTCAAATTTGAAAAGTTTTCTGATAGATTCTCAATATTATGGTAGGAATTAGTAATACAAGGGCTGGAGAGCTCTACTGACTCTGTGGCATGGTTATTAGTAACCATTCATGCAGGTCTATTGTGAAACAGAGCAACTGGGACAAAAGAAATGCAAAACACAGCTTGAAGAGAAATATGCACCAGGAAATTCAATGTTGCACCAGTTGCAGTAAATATTAAAAAGTGGCTTAATCTTTTATCCCCTGCTTTGCCAGCTCCCACAAGGTCATCTGGCCCTACGGGAATCTCTGACTTGGTGCTCCATGCCACCTCTAGGAACTCAAGCACAGTTCACTCCACCACCCCTGCTACTTCTGTCCTGGGTGGATACGACTGCCCTGGGCATGTTCCTTTCTTCTACTGCCCGGTACAAACATGGCTCACATCCATTAACTTATCAAACAGGTTTATATGTTAAATTCTCAATCCACAAACCCTCTACACAATAAACTCACAACCAGCAGACAAATACATAAACTGCCCATCTAGAAAAGATAATTAGACTCATAGAAACCCTTAGAAAGAATCATAACAACCTATCAAACTAGAGATGTACCAAGAGAAACATACACATGGACTTCCATGTTGCCCCCATAATCCCTCTTCCTGCCTCCTCTTCCACTCCTCTAGCCTCTTTTTCTGCCTACCTCTCCTCTGTCCAATCATGTATAACCTTAGCATAAACCTACAGCTCCAAAGCTTGTACTGGTAGAAACAAGGATATTAAGTCACCTCTCAAGGTCCCACTGGCCTAAGCTTCCAGTTTCTGAAAAGGCCTAATGCATTTTCTTCTCATAAACAACAAAAGTAAAGGCACTACAACTGTGATTCAAAGGGGCCAGATTTTATGCCAAGTGAGCCTCCACTTGGTGTCATCCTTGTGTTTCTGGCTTTAGAGTCATAGAAGATACATAGTAAAAGAGATTGTGTGATTTTACTCTCCAGTTATTGAGAATTTAGGATTATGTTAAGGTGATTGGTCAGGAACGAGGTAGGCAGGGAAAGGTGTAGGAAGGTGGAACAGGAGGCAGGAGGCGGAGAGTGATGGTAAAAAAGATTCTGGAGGCAACATAGAAGCTGATGTTTATGTTTCTCTTGGTGCATCTCTAGCTTGATAAGAATATTATTATTTCTAAAGGTTTCTATAGATCTATTTATCTCATATAGATGGGCAGCTTATTTCTTTGTCCATTGTGTAGCTTATTGTGTAGAGAGTTTGTGGATTGAGGATTTAATATATAAACCTGTTTGATAAGTTTCTGGGCTGTGGAGATAAGGACATGCCCAGGGTGGTCATCCACCCAGGACAGAAGCAGCAGGGGTGGTGGAGTGAACAGTGCCTGAGTTCTTAGAGGCAGCGTAGAATAGAGCACCAAGATAGAGATTGCCTTAGTGTCAGATGGTCCCACAGGAGACAGAAAAGCACCAGATAAAAGGTTAAGCCACCTTTTAATATTTTACCACAACAGAGAGCTACTGAGGCCAGGCAATGTGTGTCAGAAAAGTCCTTACATGAAGTCACTACGTTAGCAAGGAACCCTGAGAGGCTATTTTCTGGGTCTCTGAAAGTGAAGTCTGGGTTGTGTTGAGTACCCCAAGCTGTACATGCTAGAACCAAGGACTGTCACCAAGGAAAATTGCATATAGGAGTGGAACCAGAGAGAGACAGAGAGAGGCAGAAAGAGAAACATGCAGAGACACAAAGAGAGGTACAGAGAGAACAGAAAGGGACACAGAGAGAGACAGAGAGACACACACAGAATGGGAGGGGGAGAAAGAAGGGGAGGGGAGAATTCTTTAAAGGCAACAACAAAGCTGGAAGGGCAGAGCTATTTAAAGCCTTTAGATATGGAAACAGAGGATTTGATGTTTGCTCTGCTGCACTTGGAGTTGCTTTGACCCAGTATTTCCTCACTATTCTATGATAACTCCATTTTAGAACAGCAATATTTACTTTATGTCACTGTATGCTGTAACTCTCATTTGACTTTGATTTTACAGGAGTTTACAGTTAAGAGATGGCCTTGTGTCTCAAAAAAAAAAAAAAAAACCCCAAAAAACAAAAAACAAAAAAACAACCTTGGACTTAGACTTTTAAGCAGTGTTGAGACTAAAAGTTTATGGGGGATTTGGAAGTTGGAATAAGTGCATTTTGCACTATGATTTGGTCCACAAGCCTGTGGGATCCAAGTAGAGTGCAGTAGTTTGAATAAAATTGGCCTTCCTAAGCTCATGTTCAGATGTTCTGAGTATTTGATATCTGCTTGATGGGACTGTTTAGGAAGTATTATGAGATATGAGATATGGCCTTATTACAGGAGAGTAGTCACTGGGAGCAGGCTTCAAGATTTCAAAAGACTAGTATGTTGGCTGGTTTTATGTCAACTTGATACAAGCTAGTATTATCAGAGAGGAGGAAGATTGAATTAAGGAAATGTCTATATAATATGTCTGTAGGCAAGCCTATAGGGCATCTTCTTAATTAGTTTGATGTGGGAAGGATGAGAACATTGTGGTGGGACCCCTCCCTCCTCCCCCAGGGTTGGTGGTTCAGGGTTCTATAAGAAAGCAGCCTGAGCAAGCTCTGGTGAGTGAGTCAGGAAGCAGCACCTCTCCATGACCTCTGTATCCGCTCTCACTTCCTGGTTCTGCGTTGTCTGACTTCCTGCCTTGACTGCCTTCAGTGATGGATCATGATGTTGAAGTTTACAACACATAAGTGCTTTCCGCTCCAACTTCCTTTTGCACACGGAATTTCATCACAACAATAAAAGCCATAATTAACACAACGGGCATCATTCCCAGTATGCTCCCAGTCTCTTGCTTATGGTTGAAGAAATTATCCTTTAGCTGTCCCTGCCACTATGCTTTTGCTCTGCTATCATGGACTCTAACCCTCTAAAACAATAAGTCCAATTAAATGCTTGCTTTTATACAATACCTTGCTCATGGTATTTTGTCACAGAAATAGAAAACTAACTAATACATCTGTGAAGAATTGCAGTAGAATATTGATTTTGATTGTATTCAGTCTTTAGATAGCTTTTGGCAGGTTATTCATTTCACAATATTAATCCTTCCAATCTATGAGCATGAGATGTCTTTCTATCTTCTAATGTCTTTTTAAATTTCATTCCTGATCTCAAAATTTTCTTTGAAAAAGACACTTTGGTTATGTTTATCCTCAGGTGTGTGTGTGTGTGTGTGTGTGTGTGTGTGTGTTCATGTTTGTATGTGTTGTGTGGGGGTGCAAGGCATGTCAAGGGGCATAGGTGTGTGTACACATATGTGTGCATGTACGTGAGTAGGTTTCATGGATTTTTTTTCAGTCTATTCATCATTGATATATAGAAAATATAATCTATACTTTTGGTATGATATTCTTCTTCTTTGACCATTATCTAAGGTTGGGTATTTTAATAAGGTCCCAAAGCTCTTCTATCTTTTCTTTATGAACTTTTATAAATTATCATTAACTTTTGATAAATTGTACAACTTCTCTTCCTTGTCTATTATCTTTAATACCATGTTTGCCATATGATCCCTCTGCTGGTGAAGCTTTGCACTGAGGTTTATATTTGTCAAGCAGTTATTTTCAACATCAGTTCATCAGTAATTTCACTATTGGATATACTTTCCCCATGTTTAGTTAATGTTCTTTTGAATATAATCATTGATGTTTTAGAGTTGTTTGGATATAGCTAAAATCATTTCTTAAATTAGTTGCTTGAGGTTCTGCATGTTGGTCTCACAGGGCCCTCTCCTTATAGAATTAGTGATTTTGAAGAAAATGTGTATTTGATTCCCACATTGCTTTTATTTCTTCACTAGAACTTTTATCTCTACAGTGAGTTCACTGAATATGAACTTTGGCTGATGGTCTGGAACTGTTTCCCTGCCAGCACCTGGAATTAAGGAAACTGTGCAGGTGTGAGCAGAGACTTAGGGTGCAGGGGCCCATCATCTGTTGAAACCGGGCAGGCAGAACTGACTCATTCTGAGTGGTCCTGTACTCCAGCACATGGCTCCATACCCATCTCATATGGGCAGCACTAAATGGACTTAATGGGCTATTCAAAAGAAAAGAAAATGCCTGAAATGTGAGCTGGATGAGTTAAGAGAATACAGTTGTTACATGTGATATGATTGTATTTCATGTACACAAGCATGATCAAAAAAAAGAAAAAGAAAACTGTGTCTTAAAAAGAAAGAAATCACTAAGTGAAATAATAAAATATAAGATTTTTAAACTCATTTACAAGATAATATCTATTCACCCTTACCACCCTCACTCCGGAGGCCTGGTTTAGACCATGAGGGTGGGCCATAGATGTTGGATCAATGTGGCTTTCATATATAGGGATGGTTAGAACATGTGTAAATATGGTTCTGGGAGTAGAGCCTAAAATTTATTATCACAATGAGGAGTTTATTAAGTATTTTTGTGGAACAGAATCAATACAGAAGCTAATCTATGAGTGACAAATATTCCATGTATTCATGTGTCTCTGTGATATTTTTATTAGAATACACACTTGATATATTTTTTAAAAGTTGTTCTTGTTTGATATCCATTACAGATTTTTCAAATTACATGTTTAAAATAAGTAACCAGTTGTAATTCTGTAATTGCTATCAAGCAGGGTGTCATTTATTTTTGTCCCTTCTCAAATATGACCACTTAAAAATAAACATAGTCATCTAGTTCTATCTTTCAACGTTAGACAGATTTATCTCGAGTACTCATGGCAGTAGGTCAAGGGGCTGGTGAAGGCCTGTACAGAGGGTTGTTTCGCTCCTAACAGATTTATCCTTGCACAGAAACGATTCTCCTGGGTAAGAACTATTCTGAAAATTTATTCAATTGTTTCGTGCTAAAGGAAGATCAATTTTACATGTACTACTAGTGTACTCCGTGAAACTCGGAAGTTGGGTTTCTAGAGTATATGCACCGGGAGTGGGGATGGTGGCAAGACAAACACTCATAGAGAAGGAGATCCTCAGCCCAAGGGGTAGTTCTGAGCCTTGAGAAGCAGTGTCCTGGGCAACCAACCTATGACACACAGGGCCCCCATTGCTCAAGTCCTGAGGCAGTGCAGCTCCCGTTTAGTCTTAAATGTAGAGGGTGTCTTGGTTTGGGGAAAATGTATTATTGTATTTCAATGTCTTAAAAACTCTTTCTGGCTAAACACAGACTACCCTTACTCGGTAATAATCAGTTCTTAAAGAGACATCAAGTAACTTAGCTGGGAACAGACTTTTGGTGTGAAAAACAGATAAGAGAAGTTTGAGACCTGCTGTCTGTCCTGTGTACCTAGGTGGGCAGTACTCCGATACAACAGATCATATACTAGATACCTAGAAAACACTCCTCTAGCCAAAGTGTGCCAAAACTTCAGTCTAGCCACTCATAATCTGTTTGCATGGCTTCCCTTTTTCCATGGAATCCTCAACAAAGGCTTGTAGTCAGTGTTGTCCACTCCCTCCTGTGACACCTCCTCTATGGCTGTGCTTGGTGTCTATATCTCTCTTTTCTATGGAATTATGAATAATCAACATTGGACTTTTACTTCATGGCAATGAGTTCTCTGTGTCACCACAGTCGGCTTTACAAAGTAGAACTTTGGTTCATAAGGGGATTTAACCTAGACTCTCGACATGGATCTGTATAGAGTATAGAAAAGTTAATCATGGTCCTGACAAGAGTAGCAAAGAGAAACATTCCCTAAATATTAAAAAGATACCTCATGTAGTAAAAGGCTGGATAGAAGTAATTATCTAAGTCTCTTGTGTACCCTGGTTTATTTGGGCAGATCATAAAGGATGTTTTGCTTTGTTTTTTTTTTTAAAGAAGACAGAAATGTCAAACTCTGGGAGGGAAGGTGTAAGGATAAGAGCAATGATTAGAGGGAAAGAAGATAAGATTGGCCACTAGCTTTAAGATAGATGAGGTCAATAAAATCAGAGGAGCCTGGAAGATAGGAAAAAAACAAGAATTCCTCGGTAGACACTTAAGGGACTTTAAGTTTCTGATTGTTTGACATTTGCCTAGAGGAAAAAATTTAGACTTCTGTCTTCTAGAATAAATTCATGTATTTTACAACTGCTAATTCTTCAGCGATGGTTTATTATAAAGCTTTATAAATTAACCTACCTTTGCAGCCCATGGATACCAGCTGCACTGATTGTAATCTAAACCGCTCCCTGGAATAACAAAATACTATCTAAATGTAGTCTCCGGGAGGGAGGGAGAAAGACCAGGGAAATGTAAAAAAAAAATGACAGAGAAATGCTCCTAGATTGTACCATCTTTCTGTCTGTTACTTTAGGGCAGGAAGGCCCTTTTATTTTCTAGCATCAGGAGGTGGGTGTCAAGTTCTTTCTAAGTCCTACAATTATTCTTCCAGCTTAGATGTGTCCCATTTCAAGTAGATCCAGGAAATCCAGAAGGAATCATACCATGTTGGATGACAAGACCAAGATCCTTGTCTAATTAGTTCAATTCATACAAAAAAGGGGAACCTCCCATAGAGTAGATGTTAGGCACGTGCTTTAGGAAGCCAGTATCCTTAATAGTCTTCCCTTTATGGAATCTCTCTCATCTGTCCCCACTTTCCTTCCTTCCTTTCTTCCTTTTTTCCTTCCTTCCTTCCTTCCTTCCTTCTTTCCTTCCTTCCTTCCCTTCCCTTCCCTTCCCTCCCTCCCTCCCTTTTCCCATCCCTTCCTCCCTTCTATCTTTCTTTTCTTTAATTAGATTTTTTTTACTTACATTTTAAATGTTATCTCATTTCCCAATTTTCCCTCCAGAATCCCCCATTGCATCCCCTCTCCCCATGCCTCTATGAGGGTGTTTTCCCACCTATCCACACTATCCTTCCTACCTCCATGCCCTGACATTCCCCTACACTGGGACATTGAACCTTCATAAGACTTCTCCCACTGATGCCTGATAAGGCCATCCTCTGCTACATATGCATATGGAGCCATGGGTCTCTCTATGTGTATTCTTTGGTTAGTGGTTTAGTCCCTGGGAGCTATGGGAGGTGGTCTGTTTGGTTGATATTGTTGTTCTTCCCATGGGGTTGCAAACCCCTTCAGCTCTTGCAATCATTTTCTAACTCCTTCAGCCTCAAACACCTCCTTATATCCACCTACAAAGGTAGCCCTGGCTGCCTCTCCTGTTGGGGTTTGTAATATCATTCTGCAGATGGTAGTTGCTGCTTTCCTGGAAGTAGCTCATAAGTTCTCCCAGATCATGTACTGTCTCTTAAAGTGAAGTGAAAGGTACAAGCTTTGTGCCCACTTTGGTCTCACTGATGACAACAGAATTATGTTAGAGGACTCCCAAGAGATCAATGAGCTAAAAACTCAGTCTCAAGTTTGTTTTCTCCTACTTGGGCTGAATTGTGTGAGGCAAATTCTTCCAACGGCAAGCTTTGAACTTTCTCCCTCAAGTTGTCCCATGTAAGACTGGTGACACCTTGCTATGATTTCTGACCATTATATTATCAGAGAATTATACAAACTCTTCCAACACTGTGCCCCCCCCCCTTGAGACAATTTAGTGTCCCAGGTTGGCCAGCACTGTCCCATTTCTCTTTCTGAGGCAATTTAAAATCTCACTAGTTTCCCAGGTTGACTTCGAACTCATAGTAATCCTTCTGTCTCAGCCTCCAAAGTACTAGGATCATGGGAGAATAGGACACTATCACTTTCTGTAGATGCTTTCTGGTCCTCAGCTTTACTTCTCAGTAGAAGACTGAAGATGCCCTTGACACAGATCTGTAGAGCTGACAGATTTTTGAGTGAGAAGTTGTCCATTTATCACAGATGCTGGAGGAACAGGAAAAAGGACTCCTATAAACCCTGCCCCACAGCTAATGAGGTGGTGAGGTAATGAGAAGACTGAAGGAGTCTAAATTTCTTGCGATTCTGTGGGTGTAGCCTGAATCACAAGGAAACATCTTGTGGCTGCTCTTCCCAAATTGTTTTTGCTCCAGGCTGCTGTCATCTGGAGAGACATGATAACTATGTCATTTTTCTTGTTAACAGGTAAATCTAATTGCTTATGTTGTTTTTGCTTTTCAATTTTCCCTCAAAGGCTTAATCCATTGTGATAACATATATTGAGGATATAGTGTTTTAAAATGAGAAGGGCTCAGAGTCTGCTGATGAAGATAATAATGCTATTTTCTATAGTAATTCTTTCAGGAATTACCCACATGCATTCTAATAGTATGTCCCAGAATGGAAGGTCTAGAAGGAAGACAAAAATCTGCTCAAAAACACTATAGCACATTGACCACATTACTTAAAAAAACAAGACTAGTTAATTTTTTTTTTAAGGAAAACGGGCTCCTTAAAGCCCTTAAATTAGTTATACTTCTCAATTTGAAACAAAATGAGTCTTACTTAGAGGCATCACTTTTGGGAAAGTGGACATTTTTAAAAGCTGAGAGAATGGCACTGGCAAGGAAAAATGGCAATTAGCAATACCACAAACAATAGACAGGGGCAAAAATCTGAAACTCAATAGCAACCTCTTGATAAACAAAGTTTAAAATAGCGACTTCTTTTGTTGCAATCTTGCAAACTTGTTTGCAGGGCTTGAAGTTTTGTGTACTGCTGATTAGCCTGCTCTCATGACATCTGCCCATCATTAACTACAGAAATATATTGATGCCATTATAGATCCATGGATGGAGTTCACTCTTCTAATACACCATGGTTGAGTGCTGTATGCTTTGGAATGCTGATAAGCCTAAAGGACCATCACCCCTTTACTAGACTATTTCTGAAGCCATATTTTCTTGTGAATGTTTTTGTCATGACTTTGAACCAAGACAGTTTGGCAAAGAGTATGTGATGTTATTTTGAAACAATGAAAATAACAGTTGGTTCAAATCTTCTAAAAGCTTTTATGGGCAGCAGAGTATTTCCTTTCTTCAGCAGTTTCAAGAGACTCTACACAAATAGATATATTTCAGACTTAGAGAGTAACTGTCAGTAACTCGGCCCTAAAACTCACATGCTGTAAAGTTTTCTGTATGGAAGCAGAAATCTTAGAAGAAACTGAGTCAGATTAGTACTATGTCACTATGATCGCTAATGTACATGCTAGCACATTATTCTTTCTTTCATTTAATATGGTGCTCATTTAAATGTGTGTACAGAAGAATGATATAGTATCTTTTCTTGTTTTGCCTTTAATGTACATTGTTATGACAGGACACGGCAGCACAGAGATCCACCACGTTTTATTCTGGCTGAGGCATTTTAGATTCAACTAAAATTGTATCTTCTTGATGGAGAATTCTATGGAAAATTACCCAACACCATTCTGTGAACCTGAGGTCAAGATACCCCAGCTAACTCAACTTCTGTTTTATTGCTTGCTTCAACAAAACCTCTTCCTGTAGCTATACAGCAAGATACCAGGTTGTGGGTTTTGCCTTTAAAAGCCTCTTACTCTAAATTCATGGGACTACATTTATGTCTAGATTACCTGAGTGTTGTCTCAGCTGGCTGAAATAAATCCATTCAATTGGCTATAAATTATGTCTGAGGGGTCACCTCTGGTGGGCTCCTTGTGACATTGGTTTTGATTGACTATAGAACTGTGCAAAGTGAGAAACTAGTCACAGTGTGCATATGTCTTAGTTTACATGGTGCTACCTAGAGAGAGGAATGTTATTTTACCATCTCATCCCCTAAGCTCTATTTCAACCTACCAGGGACTCACAGGTCTTATGTACAAACATTTGTCCCTGTCGTTGGTCATTGCTCTGTTTAGAAATTGTTCACCAACAGGATTAAAAGCATAAAGAAGGTCATATTCCTGTATATCTTCCAAGCTATGGAAATTTCTTGAGTATTCTAGTGCTTGTGGGGGTTATGATAAAATACTTTGTGAGTGAGTAAATGGGGTGACAAAATTAAATAAGAAAGGTACTCTATAACACATAGTAAAATAGAGTTAAACCCAAATACCAACTTGGAACACTATATTCAGAAACCATTTGCGTCTCTATCTGGACTCCTTGGAGGGTGTTTTACAGCTTAAAAAAAATGTTTATTTGTTTGGCTAGAGAACAAGGCAGTGGGGAACATGTGACATACCCTTACTGTTCTCAGAAGAGCAATAAGAATAAGTAACTATCCATACAACTGCTTAAGACCAGATTTGAATGCTGGTACTAAGATTGCATGAACTACAGGACTTTAAGCCTACCCACAGATCGCTGAGCACCCAGAGGAGCTGCAGGAGCACTCTCCTTCCTGAGCCCACAGGTGAGCTTCCTCTCCACTGACTATCCTGGAGAGACCACTGGGAACTCTCAGGGCACAAGAGTGCTATGTTGCCTGGGAACAAACTGTTCTGGCACAAAACCAGATCTGGCCCACTGCCATCAGAACTCACACAGCCTATCCACAGAGAGGTGAATACCCAGGAGCAATCTCCCTCCTGAGCCAACAGGCCCAAAGACCCACAGGAGAGAAAAGCTCCAGAGAAAACAAGATCACCTAGTATCACAGACAACAAGATGACAAGAGGAAAGCACAAGAACCTAAGACATGGAAAACAAGACAACCTGGCATCATGAGAACCCAGTTCTCCTACCACAGCAAATAGTATATATCCCAACACACCAGAGAAACAATATTTTAACTTAAAATCATACTCATAATTATGATGGAAATTCCAGAGAAGCACAAGAATAACTCCCTGAAAGAATTACAGGAGAACAAGTAGAATCCCTTCAAGAGTAAACACAAAAATCACTTAAAGAGCTACAGGAAAACACAAGAAAACAGGTGAAGGAATTGGAAATGAAAAGAAGACAACTTTGGGTATAGAAAACCTAGGAAAAAAGATCAGGAGTCATAGATGCAAGCATCACCAACAGAATACAAGAGATGGAAGATAGAATCTCAGAGGCAGAAGATATCATAGAAAAGATAGACAAAACAACTAAAGAAAATGCAAAAATCAAAAAACTCCTAACCCAAAACATTCAAGAAATCTAGGACACGATCAGAAGACCAAACCTAAGGATAATAAGTGTAGAAAAGAGCGACCACTTCCAACAAAAAGGCTCATAAATATCCTCAACAAAATTACAGAAAAAAACTTCCCCAACCTAAAGAAAGAGTTGAGCACGCACATATAAGAAGCCTACAGAACTCCAAATAGATTGGACCAGAAAATAAATTCCACCTGACAAAGAAAAGAAATTCCTCAAAACACCACATGGTCAAAATAAAGAAAGAATACTAAAATCATTAAGGGAAAAGAACAATAACATATAAAGGCAGACCTATCAGAATCACACCAGACCTCTCAACAGAGATTATGAAAGCTAGAAGATCCTGGACAGACATCACACAGACCCGAAGAGAAACACAAATGCCAGCCCAGGCTACTATATCTAGAAAAACTCACAATTGCCATAGATGGAGAGTCCAAGATATTCCAGTACAAACAAAAATTAACACAATATTTGTCCATAAACCCAGCGCTACAAAATATAAGAGATGGAAAACTCCAACACAAGAGGGAAACTACAACCTAGGAAAAGCAAGAATATAATCTTCGTGTAACAAATCCAAAAGAAGAAAACCACACAAACCGAATTCTACCTCTAACAAGAAAAATAACAGGAAACAATAATCACTATTCCTTAATATCTCTTAATATCAAATAGACACAATTCCCCAATAAAAAGACATAGACTATCAGACAGGATATATAAGCAGAATCTAGCTTTTTGCTGCATACAGTGAACTCCTCTCAGTGACAAAGACAGATACTACCTCAGAGTAAAATACTGGATAAAAAAAACTTTCCAAGAAAATGGTCCCAAGAAACAAGCTGAAGTAGCCATTCAAATATTGAATTAAATAGATTTTCAACCAAAAGTCGTCAAAAAGATAAGGAAGGACACTTTTTACTCATCAAAGGAAAAAAAAAAAACCTATCAAGACAGACTCATGAACATCAATGCAAAAATACTCAATAAAATTTTTGCATACCAAATTCAAGAACATATCAAGATGATCATTTACCATGATCAAGTAGGCTTTTCTTCCCAAGGATGCAGGGACAGTTCAATATAAGGAAATCCACCAATGCATTCCACTATATAAACAAACTAAAAACAAACAAAAAAAAAAATGATCATCTCATTAGATGCTAAGAAAGCATTTCACAAAATTCAACACCCCTTCATGTTAAAAGTCTTGGAAAGATCAGGAATTCAAGGCCCATACCTAAACACAGTAAAAGGAATATACAGCAAACTAGTAGCCAACATCAAACTAAATGGTGACAAACTTAAAGCAATCCCACTAAAATCAGGGACTAGACAAGACTGCCCCCTCTCCCCCTACCTATTCAATATAGTACTGCAAGTCCCAGATACAGCAATTAGACAGCAAACCAAAGTCAAAGGGATACAAATTGGAAAGGAAGAAGTCACTATTTGCAGATAAGATAGTATTCTTATGTGAATACAAAAATTCCACTAGAGAACTCCTACAGCAGATAAACAACTTCAGCAAAGTGGCTGGATATAAAATTAAATTAAACAAATCAGTAGCCCCCCTCTATTCAAAGGATACACAGACTGTGAACACATTTAGGGAAATGACACCCCTCAAAGTAGTCACAAACAATATGAAATACCTTCAGGTGACCCGAACCAAGCAAGTGAAAGATCTGTAACATGACTAGAACTTCAAATCTCTGAAGAAGGAAACTGAAGAAGATCTATAAGATGGAAAGCTCTCTCATGCTCATGGATTAAAAGGATCAACATAGTAAAAGTGGCCATTTGTCAAAAGCAATCTACAGATTCAATGCAATCCCCACCAAAATTTCAATTCAATTCTTCATAGAGTTCAAAAAAACAATTTGCAGATTCATGTGGAATAACAGAAAACCTAGGAGAGTGAAAACTATTCTCAACAATAAAAGAACTTCCAGGGGAATCACCATCCCTGACCTCAAGCAGTATTACAGATCAATCATGAGAAAAATCGTCATGGTATTGGTACAGAGACAGGCAGGTAGATCAATAGAACAGAATTAAAGACTCAGAAATGAACCTATACACTTATGGTCACTTGGTCTTTGACAAAGGAGCTAAAAACATTCAATGGAAAAAGGACAGCATATTCAGGAAATGGTGCTGGTTCAACTGCTGGTCAGCATGCACAAGAATGTAAATTGATCCATTCTTATCTCCTGTACAAAGCTCAAGTCCAAGTGGATCAAAGACCTCCACATAAAACCAGGTTCAGTGAAACTAATAGAGGAGAATATGGGGAAGATTTTAGAACACATAGGTACAGGGGAAATTTTCCTGAATAGAACACCAATGGCTTATGCTTTAAGATCAAGAATCAACAAATGGGACCTCATGAAATTGCAAAGTTTTTGTAAGGCAAAGGACACTGTTAAGAGGACAAAATGGCAACCAACACATTGGGGAAGGAACTTTACCTTTCTTAGATTAGAACCAACTAATCCTATTTAAAAAATGGAGTATAGAGATAAACAAAGAATTCTCAACAGGGGAATACTGAATGACTGAGAAGCACCTAAAGATATGTTTAACATTCCTAGTCATCGGGGAAATGCAAATCAAAACAACGCTGAGATTCTATTTCTCACCAGTCAGAATGGCTAAGATAAAAATCTCAGGTGACAACAGATGCTGGAGAGGATGTGGAGAAAAGGGAACACTCCTGCACTGTTGTTGGGAAAGTAAACTGGTACAACCACTCTGGAAATCAGTCTGGAGGTTCCTTAGAAAATTAGACAGCGTACTACCTGAAGACCCAGCTAGTCCATTCCTGGGAATTACCCAAAGAATGGTCTACCATCTAACAAATACACATGCTCCACCATATTCATAGCAGCCTTATTTATAATAGCCAGCATCTGGAATGAACCCAGATGTCTTCAATAGAGGAATGGATACAAATGAATACAAATACAATGGAGTACTACTCATCTATTTGAAACAATGACTTTATGAAATTTCTAGGCAAATGGATGGAACTAGAAGCAATCATCTTGAGTGAGGTAACCCATTCACAAAAGAACACACGATATGTACTCACTGATACTAGCCCAAAAAGGTAAGTTTTCTCAGTTTAGGGAAGTGCCAAGGCACTGAAGTTGAGAGGGTGTTTGGGAGAGGGAGCACCTTCTTGGAAACAAGTGGAGGATGGGAGTTGGGGAAAAGAGTATAACATTTGAAATGTAAATACAGAGAATATCCAACTAAAAGGAGATTGCATGGACTATGGTCCTACACATACAAAAAGGGTAAGTGAATACGGCCTTAACTTCCATCTTTGCTTTCAGACTGCAGATCCTGTGTGTCCAACTGCCTGAAGTTTCCATTACAATGTCTTCCAAGCTGTGATAGACAACACCCTCAAACTGTAGTCATAACAGCCCATTTCTTCATCAAATTGCTTTTATTGAGTATTTTTGTCTCAAGGATGAGAAAAGTAGTTACGACATTACATTTTCTAAATGATCTTTTATGCCCACAAAGAATCATTAGAAAAGGGTTGTGACATTCAAATTATATAATTAATGGTACATTTTGGACTGACAAACAAAATTTATTTTTTTCTTCTAAGATTGTGCTCCTACATCACAACAAAGCATATAGAGGGTTCCCAGCAGTGAGCTGGGCAGTCAGAGCAACACCAGAACACTGATACCAAGTAGCCATGAGCTTGGGCACTTTAGAACTCTACTGGGAAAACTCTCATACCAAGTGATATCCACAATAAACAGACTTCACATACAGAAATAAGAAAGAACAGAAGGCTTCTAAATGTCCCTACAGCACACTGGCTATTTCCTTTTGAAACTATAAGTTAATGGCAGAGTTGAATGCACCTAAAATTATGTCACTGTGCAGCTTACATGGGATTCTTTGTCTCATGTTTTATGTTTTTATACTTATCTTGAAGATGGGAAAAATGGAGTGATGGTTAGTGCAGCTTGCCTGTGCCTGGGAGACACACAGAATTCTTGGATTAAATTACTGCGTTGAATAAAACTGAACAGCAAAATCAAAAAAGGTGGGTTTTGGTTATTCATAGCTATTTGGAATTATTTCTTGTGATCTTATCTTCAGCTCAGAACTTGGTGATTTTTATCCAGTCTCTGACTATTATGTGTGACCCAAGGGAATCACTGTATTTATCCTGGAAGTTGACTACTGATTACATATGCTGGGATTGAGAAATTTCCTGACGAAAGCCCTCTATACCCTGTCATCACCTGATTTCATTAATGCAAGTCAAAACAGAGGCCTCACAGTTGTTGATGAGTTACTATGCAGTATTTCCATTGCTCATTATACCTCTTGGTATAGGAATAGAAGTCAGCCAGGCTGAGATATAAAAACAAAACAAAACAAAACAAAGAGTCTCAGATGTATCTTTATTCTCTCACTTTTTGGTATAAAAATATAAACATCTTTTGCTGTTATGTCACATTGAAACAGGTCTTTTGAGATATAATTCACAAAACATTTATCTATTTATATAATATACACAGAGTGAATTGTACTGCTAGTATTGTGAGTGGTTTTAGTTTAAATGGTCAAATAATACAATTGTGAGAAAAGGGACCAATGCCTTCAAAGTGCCCATCCCCACACTCTATCCAGAAAGCGTTATATCAGCTTTCAGAGCATCTCTTTTTCCCAGTCACATTTGTCACAAGGCCTCACCTATCATTTCCTGTTAGCTAGATAATTACAGAGAAGGCACTTTATGACTTTTCCAAATGTTCATCCTTTTCTGTCTCCCACCCCCACTTTACACTAAAGTACTTAGCTAATAAAGTGTCAGGGTTAGGTTTCTATGTCAGATTGACTGTGTTAAGTGATACTCTGGTAGCTGAGGCAGCATTGTTTCTAAATTTTTCTGGAACAATGTCTCTTAAGGGTTCAAAAGATGGATTCTCCTTTTCTTTTCTCCTCCTCCTCCTCCTCTTCTTCTTCTTCTTCTTCTTCTTCTTCTTCTTCTTCTTCTTCTTCTTCTTCTTCTTCTTCTTCTTCTTCTTCTTCTCTTTCTCCTCTTCCTCCTCCCCCTACTTCCTTCCATCTTACCCTCTCTCCCCCTCCCTCTCTCTCTCCCTTCTTCTCTCGTCTCTAGTCTCTACATCTTTCCTCTTGCTACTCTGGTGCTGGCACACCTATGTTCTTCTGATTTCAAAGATGAGGTGTTTGGGTCCTATGGACTTTGGACTCTGGGACTCATAACCACTGGAACCCATACTGAGAATATTATAGATTGTCTTGGCCCCCTAAAAATAGCTCAGATGATTTCCACAATAAACTTTTGCATAGATAGGAACATAGATGGTATATATGCAGCCTGGTGGTTCTGCTTCTCTGGAGAATAGTCATACACTAGGTTAGTGACTTTTCACCATGTCTTAGAAAGCCACAGTTATTTGGCCAGGCCAGGGTTGTTCCTGAGTCTTGGATTTGGTCTAAATATGTATGTAACAGTGACATTGTACTTTATGTTGAAGTGTAGCAAAAAATAATTTCTGTGGTAAATGATGAAGTTCCAAGTGTTCTTCCTCCTTTCCCTTTAACTAAAATAACAGAAACACCCATGTCTCCTTCAATAATCAGCATAACACTTTATGAGCCCCAGATTAATAAACAGCATCACTTAGGCAGCAAACCTCATTTTTGATCTTATTAATTACTTTCCACCAATTTATCCCTCAGGCACTGGGTAAAAACCTGTGATCACCAGTAATGGTTTAAGTTAGCTCTTTGATAAATAAGTCTTCTGCAAAGAGTTTCTCATGAATTATTTAATGACTCCATGCCATGGAAAGGCTGGTCCTGCTCCTCAGTGAAGCATGTATTCATCTGTCCATGGCTCTTCCTCTGCCTTTGTCTTTTCTCACTTTTCTATAACATTTCTAGACATCTAAGTTCCATACACTGCAAAGTATATTATCTTTTTTCTAACCTTTTATAAGACAAATTCATCCCAGGTCTGAGCCACTGATCTCAAGGACTCCTAAGATCCACGTTTGTCTGACATTATGTAAAGGGGAAGAACATAGAACACTTTGCCATGCATCCCTCAGATTGCTTTTCCTCTGTCTCAGTTTCTGAGCATGATGATGATTAATGGTTCATTAAAATGCATGTGATCTGAAGTTCACAGGGGAAAAGGTAAATTGGGAAACCATTTCTTCAAAGGTTGTGGGCAAATGATGTGTGAAATTGTTGACAAATTGCCTTCATTAAGGTTTTGAAGTGGGCATTTTTTTTTTTTTTTTTTTCACGAACTTGGCTTCATTTCAAATAGAGCTGTGCAGAGTTTTAAGACATTCATTGTTGGGCAAAAACCTGCCTTGATGTTTGACCTTGAAAATGAAAACTTTCACTCTTGGGGAAATCATTGCTAAGTTTAAAGTTGTGTTCTCCTAACAGTATTTACACAAACAACACTTATTTCTATGTAAGCCTGTGTTAAAAACATATCCCTGATAGCTTTCAGGTTCACAAGAGACAATTTTTCCTCTCTCAAAACACATTCATATTTACCTCTAACCTGTAGTACATTGCAACATCTGTGTCTGTTTTGAACAATGTATGGAATAAAATGCTTGCGACAGTAGACTTTTAGTGTGTTAGGACCTCAAATCATAGCTCTATGACTTAACAGAATCAGGTCAACTAAGATGCTTAATTTCTGTGTTTCACTCTCCTCTGTAACTGATGATAACAGTATTTAGGTATCATTACTATGCAAAGAATTAAATTTTTCTCCTTTAAGAATCTGATGTATAAATAAATGACCATCCTGAAAAATCTTTTCTCATCTTCCTAAGATAACTCTGAAGTTTATGAAAGCCATTGCCCCATTATAGACATGAAGTAAATGGAATGGATTTTTTTTTCCCAGAGAAGGAAACCACAGCTCACAGGGACGTCAAATACCATAGCCAGTAGCACATTCTGCACACGTCTAAGTGCATTTATCTGTCAGTACATGCAACTGGTGCAGATGTTCCACCAAGTGCAATTACCCAAAGAACATGGTTCTCAATAGTTCACAATCTGAAAAGCATTAAACTACGACTCAAATCTTAAAAAAAAAAAAAAAAAAAACTAATCTGGTATTATCTCCTAAGGTTGGCTGCATATGTCAGTCATCAGTTTTGCAATTGACCATCCTGTAAACTGAGATGTGGGGATAAATATTGACTGAATTAAATAAAATGCCAGCTTTTGTAATCCATGGTAAGGAAAAGTTTTGGGGTAGCCACTTTGTTGTCTATGAGCAGTTTGGCAATTCCCCCTTTTGTGCAGTATGGATTTATCAAGTATGTTGACTTGGGGTGTTCATGTTTAATACAGAGTTCAGAGTTGCAGCTCTACTGTTTGACTTCTGTTCTTCTTTACGACACTTGCAGAAGGAGAAGCATCAATGGCCGGAAAGACAAAACAACACACTTCAGGAAAGTCATTGTTTAGCTCAAGTGCAACATGATTCTACTGCTCCCACCAGACATTTTCTAAATGCAGAGATGTAAACGTAACTTTTATTCACCAGAGGTAACTGCCATCCTTTCTAGCTCGTTCTGAACTCTGAATGACTGGTTCTACCTAGAGTTGGCTGGCTCAAACTTCTTTCCAAACTGACCAGCTTCACTCTGTCTTATGTCAACTTCTCAGTGAACTGCTCTGCTTGGCCTCACACTGACACTGGCACTGTATTCTAATCTTCTGGCTTCTTCTTATTTTCTGGATCCATCTGCCTCTGCTGACCTGCACTGAACTGTATGACCTCAGGAACAAACTCAGCTCTACTAAATGTCACTTACTCAACTGAACTGCAGCAAACTCCACTCCACTCATCTGAACTGATTGACTATCCTTGAACTACTCTAAAGTAGCCTCTCCTTCCTGTCTATTCTCCAGAGAGTTAGGCTAATGCTGTCAAATCTTCCTCTGATTCAACACTTTGCCCCTCAATTAGAAGTCACTTTCAAACATGGACGCTTCCTTGTGCAATTTAACCTTACCTTCATTGTTAGGGATTAAACCTGTGTACTAAGGGTGCTAAGGTGTTTGTGCCGTTAGAGGAATTAAAGGTACATAGTGTGTCTGCATTCCAGCTATATTACAGAGCTCTCCTGAAGGTCTTTGGATGTGATCCCTTGCCAGAACAGCCATACTACTGGATTAAAATTTCCCTACACAGAGATTTGACATTTAAAGATCTAGAAAGAGTGTTGTGAGTGTGTGTGTCTAGTTTGACTGTATTATGTTTAATGCAATAGTTATAGCCTTGGTGTATAAGCCTTCAGTTAAGGTGAAAGAGACAGTTATATACACTTATATACATATATTTATTGGAACAAGACATAGTATTTATATAGTTTTTGGATGGAATAGGAGACAGAACAGATCCTCATAAATAGAAGGGTAAAAGTTTATTTTATACAAGTAAGAGTTTATTTTATCTTATAGTTCCATAGGGCTAGAGTCTATGTAGTGGGAAAGCATGGTATCAGCAGCTGGAGAAGGAAGGAAAATGTATACGTACACAAAATGCACTCTCCCGTTCCTCTCCAATTTACCCCATAGCACCTAACCTGACTTCAGGTGCTATTGTTTTTAAATAAACAACTGAGTCAAATCTGTGCCACTTATACACTCAGGAACTTGGGATCATCAGTTGGAGTATGGCCAATATGCCAAGGGCCATGCCTTAGAAAAGCCCAACTCTTCCTTTCTCAACATTCCCCAATTGTCAATAGGTCCTTGGATAGTAGTTGGAGCTTGTGAATTTATCATTCATGCTGGGATGTAATCTGACATAATCATGTGCAGGAACTCTGCAGGCAAACACAGCTTTTATTGAATTCACAAATTCAGGGTCTTGTTGTGTCTGGAAGATACTCTTTCCAAGTATCTGGCTCTTATAATCTGCCTTCCTTCTCTTCTGTCGTAATCCCTGAGTCTTGGAGAGGGTGATGTGATATGATGTTCCACTTGTAGGTAAGCCCTCCATGGATACTTATAGTGTATAGTAAACTTATACTCTATATACTATATGCTATGCTATACTCTATATACTATAGTCTATATACTATATGATATGCTATACTCTTCTATCAGTTGCGAGTTTCTGTATTCACCACCCTATATTGCACAAAGAAACATTTTTGATGACATCTGAGAGATGTACTACAGACACTGGTTTTAGAGAATAGATTGATACTATGTCATTTTACCTAAGTAATCATAACAGGTTCAGCACTGATGTCTATGATTTTCCCAGCCATGACATCTTGGCCAGAATTTTATGATCAAACATGCAGTTCTTCTGTGGAGTGGGCTTTAAACCAAATGAGAAGCAGACTGATTATTCCCATGATAATCACGCTACCTCATCTATCTATGGGCATATCTTGTTACACCAGTTATTTTTGTAGCCCACAGGATCAACAGTTGGATAAGACTGGTGATTTTTCACTCCCAGTAGCCTATATAACACCGTACAGTACTATGAAAGCTAGTCAGGAAGAAAAAGCTTTTATTGTCAGTGCCAAATTGACTTTTCTGTGGCCTTTGACCAAAGTTTATCATGTCTTTATCAATAGGTCTTACCATCAGGTTTTGGTAGGTAACCAAAAACAATAACAACAGACTATATCACTTGGGACTTTTGGGGACCCACTATGTTAATAACTAGAGGGAAAATATACCACATTTGATAAAGGCAACTTATGGCTTCTGGGAGAGGGGAAAGCATTATCCCATTGTCCACCATGTAGGGTAACTCATAACTATGCATATATGCATATATATGCATATATATACTCTCAACATGTATATGGTTATTTATAGTTTCTATTTATAGTACATAGAGTTAACTTATATAGGTGCTGATAAGTATTAGGTTTCCATGTGGCTGTTGGAAACATATTTAGAATATACTTTGAATATTGGTTTTAATGAACAATAAAAATTTGGGATCTCATGAGGGGCCTCTAGTCTATAGGCAGTGTAGATTACAAGCAGATATACCCATTATAAATATTCTTGGTGTTCAAGCTGACTACATCTGAAATTATCCAAAATCCAGATGGTGACACACACATATTTAGAATGCTTTTCTTAATTAAATCATTTGAAGTAGGGAGAACTTTGAGATGAGATGATATACCTTTAATACAGATATTTTGAATCGGGAAAATCCACCTTTAATCTGGGTAACATTCTGCTGGCAGCCTATATAAAGGGCATGCAAGAAGAAGGCTTGCTCTTTTTCCTGTCTGTTCTTGCTCTCACAAGCCAGTGCATCCTGTAACTGGCATTAGAGCCTACTTCTTTAGGAGTCAATTGTATGAAGACCAGCCGAGACATTGAGCCTCACAGATCTATTGGAATTTTGTATCATCCACTTATAGACAGCCAATATTGGACTAGCTGAATCACAGCATGTAAACCATGCTAAAATTTGTGTGTGTGTATATACATACATATATATGTGTGTGTATGTGTGTGTGTGTATGTGTATATATGGCATTATATATTTCATTAGGCAGGGTTTTTTACAAGTTCAGAACGCATACTATATATATATATATGTACATATATATATATATATATTCTATAGGTAATGTTCCTATAAAGAACCCTGACTAATTATATATAGTAATAATATATAAATAAATATATAACGTATAAAATATATACATATATTTGACCTAGGAGATAGTGCCAATTTGGTAAAGAATAAAATAGATAAGGAATACCCAACTAGCAGACTAATGTTGTTATTTATAGGAGAATGATGAGAGATACTGAGAAGGATCATTGAAATATAAGTAAAAAAATACTGATGGGTACTGTTATCACCTCCTCTTTTGTGAGGATCTTTGACACTAGAACAAATAAAGAATGGCATTTCATGGTATTTCCACTGATGAAATATGAATTGCTATAACCCCTTTTCATATTTTTCTTCTGTCCACATATTCTCATGTAGGGTAACTCATAACTATACATATTATATTTGCACATAATAAGTCTCAGCATATATATGGTTATTTATAGCTTCTATTTATAGTACACAGAGTTAACTTGTGTAGATTCGGATAAACATTTCTCAGTTTTAAGAAATAAGCAGCCAATCACTTCATAAAACAAATCAGTACAAAATTAAGTCATTAAACCTCATTAAAATTGCATTATTGTACAGAATATACAGTAAATAAACACATGGTTTTCTTAATTTCTAGTGTGATTGACATCTTTATAGTGATGAATATCAACTTCACTCTATCTCTAGTTTCTTTCCTCAGGAGAAACCTAGAACTAGGAGAGTGCTACAGCCACCATGAGCTATTTCCCATGCTGTTGCTCCATTTCTTTTGAAATGAATTCAAATAATGGGTAGTAACATCCAAAACCTAAGCTGAAATTTTTTAGCTGAAAGTTTGTTTATTACAGAAGCATCACTTAAGTCATGATGTAGATGTAGATCTCTGTACCACATTCTTGGAGAAATGCATCCTGCCTTTACAGTCTTTCAAGGTGTAAGGATCCATGCCTCTGGAGAAACTTGTCCACAGTATCAGATAAGAACAGGCTTTCATTTCGTTGTCATTAATGATCTTTTTCTGGTTTACACATGGGGTTGATTATTTTCCCAGAGACTTTAAAACATCTGTTAATGCCTAAAAACTCTCATTGATTTCTGGATTGCCTGTTTGGTTATGTAATACTTAGACTAAAGACACTAGGCTGCATTCCAGTTTACTCCCAGATATAATTTAAGGGCTGATGCTAATCTGTAAAAGCGTGTAGGATTTGGAGCTTTGGCAACCTTAAAGGCAACCAGGCTCACACCGCACTGTCTTGATGGCTGATGTAAGACAATGGGCATTGAATTTTTACCTCCTGCACACTGGCAGTTCCTAACTGATCAGTGTCAACTTTGGAATTGGCTTCTATCCTTGGCCAGATGAAGGCAATGTCTGCTCTCCTTAAGGTCATGCTTTTGAGCATGCTGACATCATTAAATGGGGTGCTGTGGAAGATGATTTTTTTGTATGTGACAATGAAGTTTCCTTGCTACAAAAGCCTGCATTCACCATTGTGAAGAAACTAATTTGTTTTTTAAGGATAATCCAATTGGCAATATAAATTAAGACCTTAATTAAAGGAAAAGAGTAATGGATGTTTTTGGAATTTCTTTCATTATAAAAGACCGATTAAGTGTTTTTAAAACATCCAATAGCCTTCTTTTTATGCTCCAAGTCTGACAAAAGCATCTGATCAAATTTTTTTTAAAAATGTGTTAAATAGTTTATGCAATAGAACAAACTTCTGGAAAATGTGAAATAATTTCATAACGAATTTAAAGTAATCAAAACACTTTTCTGCTTAAGGTTCATTTCAAATATTCAAAATATCCAAAATTAGTTTTAGTCGTGAACAGCTTTAGCACAGATCAAGTGTTTTAAAATATTTATGATACAGAAAATGATTCCATCTGGTCAGGAAATTTATTACTAGAACATTATACCAGTTTGAATTGAACCCACTATGAGATTAATTTCTTCTCTACTGTTGGAATATAAATGTGTTCTGATGGCTGATTTCTGTAGCCAAAGTCCATATTTGTATGCAATGCATTCTACTCAACAAAATTACATCTATCAGGGAAATTTGAATGGATTAAGCAACAAACAAAGATTGATTATCAATGTAAATGCCAGACAGGGATTTACTATAAGTAACAAAATATTGGCAAGCCCTGCTTTGGAATCAACACTGGTTATTTAGAGCTTCCTGGGAGAGAACGGTGAATGTCAGAAGACCTCAATGCTGTTCAAAAAGGAAGTTGTTATGCAGAAAGGAATGCTTGTCTTGATTAAGTTTCTTTTGGCTTTATAACTGATTAGCATATTGGGTGTTTGCTTGTGAACTGCATTCTCTTCAACCATGGCTCAAAGCAAACAGGAGGAGTATTATCACAGTAACCGGTCCTGAAGGGTGGGCATCTCTGTAGACATTTAAGTAATACAAATAGAGCCTGCGCAGACACACTCATCTGTAATTTAGGGGTTGAATGATAAAAGGAATTTACAGTTGGGAGATAATTTGGTTATTCTCCTCCTCCTCTTTCTTATTCTTCATCTATTTTTTTAAATAAATGCTATCTAATGGGGAGGCCATAGACCTAACCATAAATGTATAGAAATCAGTGTAGCTGAAGGCCAGCTTCTTTCAGAAGAGAATAAAGACAGACTCAGTTTAAATGACAGCTGATTCAGAAAATAAATGACTTAGAAGCACAATGATGCTAAATCAAAGTCTCATTTTAAGTTTAAAATCATTCTATTTTTTATCTTAATTTTAAAAATATGTATTTATCTTTATTTTATGTGTACGTGTGTGTGCCTGCATGAATGCTGTAAGTGCTCTTAACTTACTTAAGGAAGTCTAAGACACCCAATTTTCTCATTTAAGAAGGATTTTACAATTAGCTGGATTTCACACTAGCTTGCCTTCTATTGTTGGTAACTAGCCACTGGCAAAAGGTGTTGAAGGCATCATTGAGAGCTACTGTTCAGGAACTCTGAGGTCTAGGTGTTGTTTTCTCTCTGTTGATAATGGTCTTCTATGAGTCAAACAGAAAAATCTCAGAAGTGGAGAAATCTTTGAAGACTGAAGGGGCCTGAAGGAGACTCTTTCTCTAAGGGATCAATACTGTAGATAATTTCAAGTCATTTGATTTTGAATGCAAGACATGAAACTACCAAGTCATTCTCCTTCCCCAGTGAAAACACTTTTGCAAGAGTTCTTAACTGCTGATCTACAACAGGGACAGAAGCAATTTTATGTGCAAGCAGAAAGTACTTTAAGTTGCAAGTTAGAGTGAGGTTTAGAGGAAGAGGGAAAACATTTAAAATATTGTGCTGCTCAAAACTAGGTCTTCTTTCTGCAACCATGCAAGACTTACAATGGAGGAATTAGAATACTGCCCGAGCCACAAAATATTAGACCCACAAGCTGCCCTGTCTATAAGATGTACAAGAGTAAATATGGAACAGAAATTGAGAAAATTTCCAAGTAATGACTGGCCCAGCTTGAGACACAGGTCAGGAGAGCTAATCCACCTCTGACACTATTAATGATATTCTACTATACTTGCAAACAGGAGCTCAGCATAACAGTCAGGAAAGACACTTCACCCAGTAACTGATGGAAACAGATGCAGAGACCCACAGCTGGATATTAAGCAGAGCTTTGGGAATCCTGTGGAAGAGGGAGGAAGGATTGAAGGAGTGAGAGAGGTCTAGGTCACCACAGTAAATCTACAGAAACAAGTAACCTGGGCCAATAGGGGATCACAGAGACTGAGCTGCCAACCAGGGAACATACATGGGATGGACCTAGGTCCTTTGTACATATGTAACAGCTGCGCAGCTGGGTCTTCGTTTGGAACTCCTAACAAAAGGAGCGGGGGCTGTGTCTGACAGCATCACCTGCCTTTGGATCCCTTTTTCTTAACTGGGCTGCCTTATCCAGCCTCTATAGCAGAAGATGCGCCTAGTCCTACTGCAACTTGATGTGCCAACACTGCTTGATGCCTGTGGGACATCTCCCTATTCTGAGGAGAAAGGGAGGAGAGGAGAGTGGAGGAGAGGGAAATGGGGGGCTTGGAGGAGAGAAGGAAGAGGAATCTGTGATCAGGATATAATGTAAATAAATAATTTTCTTAAAAGGCAGGATGTTCTAACTTCACACAGAACTGTTCTTTTCTAACGTATATCTGCTTTGCAAGCACCACGCCTTCTTAGTTTGATTCTTTAGGAGAAAAAAAAAAGGTGGAAGTCATTTTGAAATACCCCATCACTCGGGGATGTGTAGATAATCAAATGTTGTCAAGGGCTTTGATGAAAGACTAGAGAAAAAATAGTACTTAGTGGTGATTAATAGATATTTTTTGAGCTTCTTCTTAGGTTTAACAGATGACATTAAATAAATCATAAACAGTCTTAAGTAAGGTGCAGTTTTCTCAAGCAAGAACTCTGAGACTATTCTAGAAGAGTTCGCTGTGGCATAAATAGAATGTGTCTGAAAGAGGTTTCCCTGGTGGTCCCTATGGTGAAGTGTGAGAGATTGTGCAGCCTCTAAGAAGTAGAGCCTGTAGGAGATCCTGTGTGTGTGTGTGTGTGTGTGTGTGTGTGTGTGTGTATGTGTGTGTATGTGTGTGTGTGTGTGTGTGTGTGTGTGTGTGTGTGTGTATGTGTATAATTTATAAGTAGACATATAATTTATGGAACCTGAACTCCAATACAGCTCTCATAAGAACCATGAGTTTTTTTTTGCCTATATTTGCTTTTGAGTGAGCCCAACTTCCAACTCTGACTTGTTTCAACTTATCTCTTCTTTTCCTCTGGTTGCTGTCATTGTGACACTACCTCCAACAGAGACTGTCACAAAGCTGCTAGATCATGGCAATTCAGTCTATAAAACTATGGGCTAATACACCCTACTTTTATAAAACTAGCCATCCTCTAGTATTTTGTAATAGTAGTGAAAATGAATTAACATGAGCAGATGTTTGGGCACCAGAATCATGGACAACACTGTTGTTTGAAGTTCACATGTATCAGTTCTGTGTTCTTTCAGTGTTTCTTCTGTTTCAGATTTTATAAGGACAACTAAAAGTAGATTGGTAGGAAACTTCAGAGTATATTTTAAAGAACACAATTTACTGGCAAGACAATGTTAACAGAAGAGTAAAGTATAATCTCTGTGGACTCGTCTAATTATAATGCCATGCTCGGTTATTGGAATGACAAGAGCTTGGGCTATATTCTGGCAAACTCATCACTTCTTGTGCGTCAATCAGCGTTCTGGGCTGTTTTCTATTTCTAAACATGTATTTGGTCCCCTCACTCAGTTTTTGTAAGACCCACTTTGATCCTTCTGTGGACATACAGACCAGTTTGGAAGCTTTCAGTGGCTACACCGCATCTCTCACATGGAAGAACTACCGAGGAGTGAGTTCCAAAGTCACTATTCACTCTGCTTGCTTTGAAAGATAGCTGAAGATTTACTTGTAAATATCAGTCATGGCTCTTAGTTCTGATTTTCCATGAGATCAGAATTTACTAGCAAATAGGAAAGGTGAACATTTAAGAAATGAGAAGCACAGGTTTGGGAGTAAGTAGGGAAGAGGAAAATGATTGAATTGTAAATTTGGTGATCCCTCTCTACCTTTTGTTTGACTTTACGGGAGAAATTAAAGAGAGAGATGCTTTTAAATTTATGAGTTACTGTTTGGAGGTTATAGGTCTCATTTCATATTGTACTTAAGCAGATGGAGTCAACATTCTGACTAATGCATATCGTAGCTTTGCTCTGTCTTTTAAGAACCGTGAACTCCAACTTTTGAATACTCTACAATGAAACTTCACCATTTTTAAGACATTTTTGACATTTTAGGGAGGTGGTTTGCCTTGTTTTTAGACAAAATCGTACTATGTATCCTAGGCTCATTTCAAATCCTCTTCCACCTGCCTTAGCCTTCTGAATGCTACATGGCATCTCTGTGCATCTCTGTGCCACCCACCACAGCTGGCTTATTTTTAACCTCATTTATGACACATAGCATCATAGCTCAAAATTCTCTATTCAGAATAACCCTTTAAAGTAAAATACACTTAAATACAAATATAAATATAATTTATGAGATGAAGACAGTTTTTGGAGGGGTGCACACATAACTCTTTCAAATACTTATTAGTATTAAATTTCTTGTTCAGAAGAAAAGTTAAATTATAAAATGCAATTACACTAACATTTTCTCTCAAAGTTTAGGTACAAAAATTGTTCCACTTCAAAATGCATTATCTATAATAGGGATTTTTCAACAGTGTTTATACCTAAGTGTCCTTGGACCTGCTCCTAACTTCTGTGGGCACCAGCCTTCCTATTTTGGAGGAAGAAAGTGATTGCAAAGATAAACTATCAAATGACTTAGAAATCTTAAAAGTTTATGTTTCTAAGTTTATTCTGAGAGTGGTGCCCTAAGAATGAGTTGTTAATAAAAGATTTATGAGCTGGTCCAAGTTCTTCAAATGATTTATGAGGCATGACAGGTGAAGACATTGAAGTGGTGGGAGGAAACTACTGTAGATCTCTTCTGACCAAAAAGCCAACTGGTCTGTGTGTTCTCACTGATAGGAAATAAACAAAGGGTCACTGAACAACTGAATTGTCAAGGTCGGTTTTAAGAGATGTTAAGAGTTGGCATCCTATAAGTGGTTTGTAGAGAACATGGCTGTGCTTCTTGGAAGAAGTCTTAAAGTCTTGTTGCTGCTAGCCCTCCAATGGGAACAAAGGGATGGCTGGTCTTCTCACTAGTTCTCACTAGTAGGTGAACTACAGTAAACTCATTGTCAGGATTGATGAAGTAGCTCAGTAGCTCAGTAGTTACAGACATGCACTGCCAAACATGATGATCCGAGTTCAATAACAGGGTCCACAACTCACAAACTCATATAGACTATGAGTTTCATATATAGAGAGAAGCTTTAAAATTTACAGAAATATGGAAGCATTCAATTTCATGAAGTCCCATTTATTCATAGACATCAGGAAAATGCAATTAAATTAAATATATGTTGAATTTCATCTTGTACTTCATCTGTGCATTTGATTGGAGCAATCACCATGGAAATCAGTTGAGTGGTTGCTCAATAAACTAGATATAGATCTAGTATATGTCTGAGCTATGCCACCCTGAGCAATTATTGAAAACATGATACTTTTTAATGAAGAAATGCACATTTATATATGTTCATAGCTACAGTATTCACATTATCTAGTACACATAACTGATATCTATCAGTCAATAAATTCTGAGTCTAAATGGATTGCCTACAATGGATGGAATTTTGTTCAACTATTAGGAAAAAATTAAATTATGAAGTTTTCAAGTAAATCAGTGGAACTGAAAAATAATTAAACTGACTGACGTAAACCAGAATCAGAAAGGCAAACGTTGTACTCACAGATCTTAGCCTTGTGTCTTTAGATTTTCAGGTTTAGCTTGGAGTACTTGGAGAAGCCAGGAAACTAGAAAGGGGTTATTGGCTGGGAGGGAATAGGTGGTCCTAAGAACAAGAGTATATGCAAGCAGAAGTGAGAATGAAGAAGGAAGGGGAATAATGAGGAGGGCTGTTGAGGTGGGGAGAGATATGTGGGAATGCAGAAGATCATCAGAGGGAGTAAGGGGATGGGTATGATTAATATTAATAAAATGTCAAAAGCCAAATAGAAACCTACCATTTTCTAAACCTATTTATGATATGCTTACCTACATGAGATTAATCTATTCCTAGATGCCATAATTTATCAAATATAAATTCTAGCACTTGGTGTTGGTCAATGACGTCCCCAAACTAATAGAGGCTATTGTCATTGAGTTTACCTTCCCATCAGGACTTGGAGTAGGTACTTACTGTTGAAGACACCACATGCATTTGGTCACATGAAGAGAAGAAATCAAGTTAGTAGTACCTGGGAGGCCTGTCACCTGCTGGCTAATTTTCACAGTACCACAGGATGCTATCTAGGCTGCTGAGGGGAAGCACCCATCCATAGTCATATCTATTTCTGAATTCTGTGATCAAAAATAATGGCAAGCATGTCAAGATGCAGCAGTGGGTCCGATGGTGGCATGTGGAACTCAGAGAACCACTTGGGAAGTCGGTTCTCTCCTTCCATCATATTAATCCTGTTTCTTGGACTCACACTCAGGTAGTCAGGCTTGGCAGCAAGCCCCTTTTCCAACTGTGTCATCTCAGCGGCCCAGCAAATCATATTGCTAGAAGGAAAGAAAAAAAAAAAAAACACACACACACAAATGCAGCGTTTCCTAATATAAGAACTCTGCCCCTAAGATTTCCCTACCATGATTTGTCTTGGCTCTGTATATTATAAATTTATAAAAGAGAAAAGACAAGAATGTATAATGAACTCCTTTTCTGACTAAAGGGTGGGCGAGTGGGAACAGGCGTTTCCCGTAGAGCGTGCCTGCAGTAACTCTGAGTGGTGACTGCTTAGGTCATCAGTGTGGCTCTGCTGTCATTGGACAGTTTTGCTGAATTGGAAAGCCCACAGTTAAACTGGAGCCAAATGGC